>NC_058084.1:412059315-412367149 GCF_014858855.1 Bufo gargarizans
ACTTGGAAATACACAGTAGCGGGTGTGTGTGAAGTTATTCTGAATGACCCAATGTGCACCTTGAATATTATATACCCTTTTAGGGATAGATTTCAAATAGCTCTGATATAGCAGAAACCACTAAATTATGAAATTGCTAAATTGGGAATTGTATTTCAACCCAGAACAAGAAATGTGCTTGAACGGACACTAAATAACTCGCCCAGCTACAGCACTAGGGACAGATTTAGCTGGATATAAATTTGAGGCCTAGTATTTAGGCGCTGGGTGACAGGTATGGGTTTAGTGCCAGAATTAGACTTGGAAATACACAGTAGCGGGTGTGTGTGAAGTTATTCTGAATGACCCAATGTGCACCTTGAATATTATATACCCTTTTAGGGATAGATTTCAAATAGCTCTGATATAGCAGAAACCACTAAATTATGAAATTGCTAAATTGGGAATTGTATTTCAACCCAGAACAAGAAATGTGCTTGAACGGACACTAAATAACTCGCCCAGCTACAGCACTAGGGACAGATTTAGCGGGATATAAATTTGAGGCCTAGTATTTAGGCGCTGGGTGACAGGTATGGGTTTAGTGCCAGAATTAGACTTGGAAATACACAGTAGCGGGTGTGTGTGAAGTTATTCTGAATGACCCAATGTGCACCTTGAATATTATATACCCTTTTAGGGATAGATTTCAAATAGCTCTGATATAGCAGAAACCACTAAATTATGAAATTGCTAAATTGGGAATTGTATTTCAACCCAGAACAAGAAATGTGCTTGAACGGACACTAAATAACTCGCCCAGCTACAGCACTAGGGACAGATTTAGCTGGATATAAATTTGAGGCCTAGTATTTAGGCGCTGGGTGACAGGTATGGGTTTAGTGCCAGAATTAGACTTGGAAATACACAGTAGCGGGTGTGTGTGAAGTTATTCTGAATGACCCAATGTGCACCTTGAATATTATATACCCTTTTAGGGATAGATTTCAAATAGCTCTGATATAGCAGAAACCACTAAATTATGAAATTGCTAAATTGGGAATTGTATTTCAACCCAGAACAAGAAATGTGCTTGAACGGACACTAAATAACTCGCCCAGCTACAGCACTAAGGACAGATTTAGCGGGATATAAATTTGAGGCCTAGTATTTAGGCGCTGGGTGACCGGTATGGATTTAGTGACAGAATTAGACTGGGATATGGCCAAAAAATAAACAGACTATTGCTGGTTAAATGCACTTGGTGTGACAGCTTCACCCTGATGTAGGCTTTAGCCAAAAAACAACCACACCATTGAGGGTTAAATGCACTTGGTGACAGGCGCAGCTTGCCCCTGATTTAGTATATGGCCAAAAAATGAACAGACTATTGCTGGTTAAATGCACTTGGTGTGACAGCTTCACCCTGATGTAGGCTTTAGCCAAAAAACAACCACACCATTGAGGGTTAAATGCACTTGGTGACAGGCGCAGCTTGCCCCTGATTTTGTATATGGCCAAAAAATGAACAGACTATTGCTGGTTAAATGCACTTGGTGTGACAGCTTCACCCTGATGTAGGCTTTAGCCAAAAAACAACCACACCATTGAGGGTTAAATGCACTTGGTCGCAGCTTGTGCTGGCGCACCACAAGACACAAAATGGCCGCCGATCACCCCAGAAAAATGTGACTGACAAACGGTCTGGGCAGCCTAAAAACAGTGAGCAATTGAGGATCAGCAGCTCAATGATCCACAGCTGCAGATCGATCAGTTAATCAAGTCCTTTGGAGGAGTTAATCTGCCTAATCTCGCCCTACTGTCGCAGCCGCAACCTCTCCCTACGCTAATCAGAGCAGAGTGACGGGCGGCGCTATGTGACTCCAGCTTAAATAGAGGCTGGGTCACATGGTGCTCTGGCCAATCACAGCCATGCCAATAGTAGGCATGGCTGTGATGGCCTCTTGGGGCAAGTAGTATGACGCTTGTTGATTGGCTGCTTTGCAGCCTTTCAAAAAGCGCCAAGAAAGCGTCACAAAAGCGCGAAGAAAGCGACGAACACCGAACCCGAACCCGGACTTTTACGAAAATGTCCGGGTTCGGGTCCGTGTCACGGACACCCCAAAATTCGGTACGAACCCGAACTATACAGTTCGAGTTCGCTCATCCCTATTTATAAGGCTTGTTGGGGGTGGGAACATAGTGTCCTTCCAGATCCAATTGCACCAATCCTGCTAGAACTCAGCAGGCCCTGGGAAACATGTGTTTGTCAATATACAGTTGAAACTTTGCTAAACAATGCTGACATCTGCTATATACAATACATGAGAGGGTTATTTTACATTAAACAGGTTTTTCTCTCCATGCTAACAAGTTAAATAGGAAATCACAGGTTCCTGTCAATGTATGTGAGGTGAGATGTTAAATAGCCTTTTGGTCAGGAAGGCTGCTATTGTGTCCAGGACTGGCAGAGGGTGTGAGATATGTTAATGCAAGGTACTGCTTTCCACAAGAGATGAGGCTTGTATAATATATGTCTAATCTGTGATGTATCAAAAGTAAGATTATGAAAATCCCTTTCAAGGCCCCAAAAATTATTCATTTACCGCACATAAAAGATCAAGTGATTATGTGGCTGGAGGTATATTAGACAGTCATTTGATATAAATTTTACAGAAGGCCAGTACAAATATAGGTCAAATACATATGTTTAAAAGAAATAAATATATAAAATCGGATTAAAAACATGGCTAACGAAATCCCCCCTCTTGAAATAAAAAATAAAAAAAGATAATAGTTGAAATTCGATAACACGTGGTCATCACAGGTGTTGAATGTTGAATTCCTCCGAGGTCCCAAACATTAGGCATTCACCAGACAGAAAAGGCCTTTCATGCCGCTGTATTTACATAAGACAGGGAACATTATTTGTTCTGAGTGGTGGTGGATATGTGTCATGAGGAAATTCAATTAAACGTAGTCGTCACAGGGGTTAAATTCCTCCGAGATCCACGCCTCTTAAATTTTTTTAAATGTGAGGTAGTCCACACTGTCGTGAGCTAGGTGAGTGCACTTATCTGTCATGATCCCCCCTGCTGCGCTGAACGTCATTTCGGACAGGACACCCGACGAGGGGCAAGCCAAGAGTTCCATGCCAAATTATGCCAGCTCTGGTTACCCAGTAGTCAAGGGGTTCATCGCTTTTTAGAGCGTCCACATTGGCTGTTAACCCAATGTAGTTGGACACCTGTCAGTCTAGGCATTCCCTGAGGCTGGATCCGGAGGGCGGCTGTCGATAGGTTGACTGCAAGAATGATCTCATATTCGAAGTGACCAATACATCTTCAAACCGCCCTCTTCTTGCATGCGCTGTAGGATTGGTAATCGCAAGTGTTTCTCTGTGGGTGAAAATTCCTCTGCCAGCGCCCGCAACCGCAGAATGCAGCATTTCTCGCAGCAAGACCTGGAAATGCTGCATTCTGACAGCCTCTGTGATGCTCGTAACAAGTCTACCATTTTGAGTTTGTACCGGGGGTCTAAGTACGTTGCCACCCAGTACTGGTCTTTGCCCTTTATGCTTTTTATACAGGGGTCCCTCTTTAAACACTGGAGCAAGAAGGCCCCCATTTGCACTAAATCGGAAGTGGTGGAGCGGCCTGGCTCCTGCTCCTCACCCAGGAGAATGTCATCCTCGCTCTCCTCCCCCCATTCACGGACAACACCAGGGATCCCAGAAAAGTTTAAAGCCTGCTGTTCTTGCTCCTCCTCCTCCTCCCCTCAGGCACCATCCTTCTCTGACTCCTCTTCAGACTCCTGCTGACTTGTCTCAGATAGAGTAGCCCCCCCTGGAAATTCATTCAGCATTGTGACTGAACAGTTTGCTGATCTCATCAAATGGCCGAAATCTGCAAGCGTCATGCATGAGCAGCCACTGGTGCAGTGAAAAAAACCAAGCTCCCCAGAACCTGTCCTGCCGCAGAGATCGTACAGGTAGTCGTTAACGGCATGTTTTTGCTGGAGCAACCTATCAAGCATATACAAGGTGGAGTTCCAGCACATCGGGCAGTCACAAACAGACGTCTGACAGGCAAATGGCGTTGACGCTGAACATCAGCAAGGTGAGCGATGGCGGCCTTGTAAGATCTTCTAAAATGGCCAGAGAATTCCTGGACCCTGGGGTATTTAGCAATGAATCGCTGCACGACTAAGATCAGGACGTGTGCCATGCACACCACTGATTGGCCTGTGACCGCAGAGCTGAAAGCAGTGCAGGACCAGTGTGGCTCTTGCCTTCCAGGCACAACAGCCGCAGCACAGCATGGCAACATCTTACCTGGCATGTCAAATAGGTTCTGGGAAGCTGGGGGCTGCAGCAGAAGAAGTGGTAGCAGTGGAGAAGGAGGAATCAGCCGAAGAGGAGACAGAGGATGGAGTAGGAGGAGAAGAAGAAGAGGCAGGCTTGCATGCAATCCGTGGAGGTAACACCAAATCCACACTGGTGCCATGGGTTGCATGCTTGACAGCCATCAGAAGGTTCACCCAGTAGGCAATAAAAGTTATAATCCCTCCCTGCCCATGTTTGCTAGACCACGTGTCTGTGGTCAGATGTATCTTGGCACCGACAATGTGCCAGAGATACATTCACTTGCCACTGAACATGGCCATATATATTGCCCTTCTGGGAGAAATATTTCCCTCCGGGGACGTTTCATTGCAGTGTGCCAATGGCCACAAATTTTCTAAAGGCCTCCGAGTCCACCAATATATATGTCAGTAGTTGGCGGGCTAGCAGTTCTGACAAGCAAGCAGTAAGCCGTTGGGCAAGAGGGTTATCCGATGTCATCAACTTTTTACATTCGAACATTTGAGCCACTGCCTTTTGCCAGATGAACGCGATGACAGCACGGTGGAAGGTGGAGTGGAGGACAAATGGGAGGAGAGAGGAGAAGAGGCAGAAAGTGGAGCGCTGGAAGTGTGGCTTTGTGGGTTCTGACGGTGTTGCTCCCACTGGGCTTGGTGATGAGAGGCTAGGTGCCTTCTTAAGGAGGTCGTTCCTAGGTGAGTGTTGGACTTTTCGCGACTTATGCATTGACAGCACAGGCTGCAGATAGCAATACTATTGTCAGCATCTGACACGTTAAAAAAGCCCACACTGCGGAGCCATGTGCCGGCATCCTGGGAGTGCCAGATGTGACCGTGCATGGTGGATGGCTCACTCCAGATACATTTGCAGTCTGCTTTTTGCCTCCTGTGCACAGCAAGTTCTGCCTGCTACTCCTTCTTCTCCTCCCTATCTGCTGCTCCATCTCTCCCTCTGAACTCCCCTCCTCTTCCTCTCTTGTGGGCACCCACTTGACGTCCATCGACATGTCATCATCGCTACCTTCACCACCACTGACATTAGAGATCTCGGAGTAGGCAGCAACAGCTGGGGCCACCCTCCTTGGGCTGATCTGAGTACTGTCGTCAGACCGCTGGGTGGCGGCCATTGCTACCTCCTGTTCCTGATCCGATGCCAAGAATGGCTGCACATAAGTAAGGTCTGGGAATAGATAGGAAAATAATTCCTCTTACTCGAGTGAAGGGGCTATGGTGTTGGTGGTGGTTGTGTCTTTGGGGGTGCACACAGCAGAGAGTGAGGAGGTTGCTGATACAGAGGATGAGGAGGGTCCAAAAGCGGAAGGCTGAGTGAGCCACCCAACCAACTCTGGTGCATCCTTTGACATAATCGCATGCACCTTCTCCAACTTCCCACTTAGGCTCCGGCCTGGTGCACCTGGCCAACCTCTACAACCTCTGTGGAATGACCTGCTTCTCTCTCTGCCTGTCATTTTTAAAATGACCCTGTGACAAAGTCCCTATAGAAGAGCAGTATTTGTGGAAGCAGGTATATTGAACCCCTTAATAAATAATTGCTGGAAGCAGGTATACCAAACCCCTTAATCAGTTTTTTGGGGGCAATTGGTATATCACACCAGTTGCAATTAGTTGTTCCAATAGCATTTGTCCCTCTCTATAGCTGCGGTATCTCAACAGAACCGCACACAAATGCTGCACAATACAAATGCACTATATGGAAAGTATATTATAGGTATATCACACCCCTTCATCAATTAGTTTTTTTTGGAGGCAACTGGTATATCACACCCGTTGCAATTAGTTGGTCTAATAGTGTTTGTCCCTCTGTATAGCTGCGGTATCTCAGCAGAACAGCACACAAATGCTGCACAATACAAATGCACTATATAGGAAGTATATTATAGGTATATCGCACCCCTACCTCAATCAGTTTTTCTGGGTGGGCAACTGGTATATCACACAAGTTGCAATTGGTTGTTCCAATAGCGTTTGTCCCTCTGTATAACTGCAGCATTGCAGCAGAACCGCACACAACTGCTGCACAATACAAAAGCACTATAATATACTTTCTATGTTAGAAAGTATATTATAAGTATAGCACACCCCTCAGTATGTCACACATATCGATAGCACACTTATACCAGTCCTTAAAAGTTAAAACTTTTGTGACCCTATTAGCTAGCGTTTGGTGTCCCTAACGGTCTGTCTCTGCTCCACACAGCAACCTCTCCCTATACTGGCAAAAGACTGGTGTTTTAGATCCGGTCTTAATAAAGGCCCTGCGCTGGCAGTGGATCCTCTGAAGTTATAAAAAGGCGCGGGACTCTCCATATCTTTGCATCCTGTGCCAGTTCTAAATGTAAGACAGCTTCCGGCTCACTTCTTCAGCTGCTATAAACAGTATGTCCTGAGAAATACCAGGCTGAAATATCCTTCACCCAGCTCTCATGTAAGCCATGGTGTAAAAGCAAAGAAAGTACCAGTAGAGAAGGTGCACACAGAGTGACTACAGAGAATAAGAAGAAGTATGATAAGACACACCAAACACTTGCACTACAAGCAAATAAACATTAATAAAGTTTCCATTTTACACTGTCCCTATCTTGTCCATTCCTGATTTAGTATATATGCAGACTTCTTTTCTATTAGTACATCGACAAAACAGAAGACTTTACACAACTCCGCTGATGGGGAGAAAAGCAAAAAAGAAATTATAGCTCTCTGAATTAGGCAAAGCACAAGCAAATGATTATTTTCTTTTTTTGGGGTTTTATTGTGGAAGACTAGTAGATTATAACAAAATTCAAAACATTTTCTATTGTTATTATCATACAAACCTAAAGAATAAATGTGACATGTTATTTAAGCTAAACTAGTGTGGCATTTTTTTCAATAAAAATAAAATGAAAATACAGTATTAAGGAAGGACATCCTATTGGTTCCACTTCTGGGTGAAAAAAGGAGCAGACCAGGCATGCCTAATTTCCCTCCATTAATTTCTGTGGGACTGCTGACATTAGCCAAGTGCTATTTCTGTCAGCCCTATAGAAGTGAATGGAGCAGTGGTTGCGCTTGGGCGGTGGGTGCCCTTCGCATTCACTTCTATGGGACTTCTTAAAATAGCTGAGTGTGCCCCTTGGCTACTTTTTCGCTTTCCTTCATTTTGCAGGCTCCGTTCTAGAGATGTGTGTGGATCCCAGAGGTGCCCCCAATGTGTGAGATAGGCCAACCCCCTTAACTACAGTATTTCTGATAAATCTCCTGAATGTGTTTTAGCGCCATTATAATACTTAGCTTGTACTACTTCTTTGATGACATCTTGAAGATGTATTGTTAAAATGTTTAATCCTATATGTATACATACAGGTGAAACTTGAAAAATTTGAATATCGTGCAAAAGTCCATTTATTTCAGTAATGCAAATTAAAAGGAATTGCATCAATGCAGCTTAAAATTTGAATTTTGTGAAAAGGTTCAATATTCTAGGCTCAAAGTGTCACACTAATCATCTAATTATTCCATACCCCCTGAGCAAAGGGTTCCTCAAAACTGAGACTTTGGGGTTTCATAAGCTGTAAGCCATTATCATCCAAATTATAACAAATAAAGGCTAGAAATATCTTGCTTTGCATGTAATGAGTCTCTCATATATTAGTTTTACCTTTTAAGTTGCATTACTGAAATCAATGAACTTTGCACGATATTCTAATTTTTTGAGTTTCACCTCTATACTGTAAAACAAGTGTGTTCTGTTAAAAGATTGTTATTGACTAATAATGAAATTATAGACATTGCTTATACAATCCTAGAAATCTATTGGATTAATGTGTGTTTGTGGTATGATTCTTTTTTATCAGATGTTATAATATATGGGATGCAATTAGCTGAATATGTAAATTTTCTAAATTATACTTTGTAATGTAAAATCTATTGTGGTAATTATGCAAATCAAACTCTTATTGGCTTTGTGTGGGAGTGGTCTTATAAACCATATAATTTTCAATTACAATGGAAAATAGTGTTTTTAGTAGTTTTACTTCAGTATTGGTATTAAAATTAATGCTTAGTCTATTTCTGTATAGTATGTAAAAATAAATAAATAAAATGGAAATGCAACTAAGAGCAAAGACACAAATTGCCTCCTGTCATTTAAGGTGGAATATTTTACCACTCCATCAGGTTTTTTCCTGAGGGGTCCCATCTTTCCCAATTTCATGGAGCCTTTTAACCTGACGAAGGGGACCAAAGTATCACCGAAACGCGTTGTTTTATCTACTTCACCTGATGAGCAATTTCTAATAAAGAAGAACATTTCTTCATACCTGCATCTGTCCTGACCGGTGTTTTTGCACCTTGACTGCGGTCCCACTACGATATTATCTTTACCAATTTGTCAACTCCTAAAAACATCTATGAACACAGATTAATTTGCTTATTGCAAACTATTTCACCCATTTAAAGGGGTTGTTGTTTTTTGACAATCTCTGTTTGTTAGTAGAATACAAGTTATCCAACTACTGCAACCACTAGCTTCCATTTGTAATTTGTGGAGGAATCTCAATGACTGCTTAAACGGGTTGTCTAGCTTTATTTAAGTAACTGCCTATCCTTAGGTTTGGTTATCACTAGATGATCGGTCAGGGTCTGACACCCCTCATCAGCTGTTCTGTGTGACTCAGTCATGAAAAGTCAGCATCAAAGCTACTGTACAGTAGAGGACAATGCTCAGCACTGCACTGCTGTTCCAACTACAATGTTGACAGTATGATGTAGTTCTGAGACCGACTTCTGGAAGCGGAGCTACATAGAAAAGCTCATCGCTGAGGGTGCCTATTTTTGGACCCCGCAGACCACCTAATGATGGCCTATCCTGAGGATAGGCCATCACGTGAAAAAGGCTGGACAACCCTTTTAATGCACAGATATTTTCGACTACCAGTTGTTCGTAGAAAGCTAATATTTGTTACTACTCTCTTATAAAATAGCACTACAATATGAAAACAACATTTCCTTTAACCAAACCACACAACAAAACCTTCCATTTTGACTTCTATTCGGATAATTGATTCTACCACTCGTTAGGTTACTTTCACACTCGGGTTTGGTGCGGATCTGTCATGGATCTGCACAGACGGAGCCGTTCATTTAATACAACCGTCTGCCTCCGTTCAGAACGGATCAGTTTGTATTATCTTTAGCATAGCCAAGATGGAACTGTCTTGAACACCATTGAAAGTCAATGGAGGACGGATCCGTTTTCTATTGTGCCAGATTGTGTTAGTGAAAAGGGATCCGTCCCCGTTGACTTACATTGTGTGTCAGAACAAATCCGTTTGGCTCAGTTTTGCCAGACAGACACCAAAACGCTGCAAGCAGCATTTTGGTATCCGACTCCAAAGCGGAATGGAAATGGAACGGAGGCAAACTGAGGCATTCTGATCTGTTTTGGACTGCTTGTGAGAGCCCTGAACGGATCTCACAAATGTAAAGCCAAAACGCCAGTGTGAAAGTAGCTTTACCCAAGCCAATCATCACAATTCAGTAGGGGGGCAAAATAATGTTCCTTTTGTGCTTATCTGAATAGGACAGAATATTCATGCAGTTGCTATGTTTTTAGACAATGCTCTATAACAGGCTTTACAAATAAGTGCTGCAGACACATTCCAATTCTCTGCGGTCAATCGTCTTCACTCTCTTTTCCCTCCCCGCCCCCCCAAAAAAAAAAAAAATCTGAGTCTCATGTTATGTGAAAATAATTACATAATGATAAATGCTTCCCTAATAGATACTAGATTACTGCAGGTAACTGGAATAATAAAAGTGATTTGTTTCTCTGTAGCCTTAATGTTTCTATAACATTCAGAAGGAACAGTTATCTGTTCCCCACCTTCTGCCATTTCCTAGGTGAAATGATTTGTTAAGGTAAATTGAGTTGAACATTTATCACTATGATATTTTCATAGATTTTGTGCAAATTTCATGTTGTCTGTTATTTGTATGTTTGACCATATATTCTTTTTCCGAACTAAGTGAAAATACAAACCGGATTCCAAAAAAGTTGGGACACTAAACAAATTGTGAATAAAAACTGAATGCAATGATGTGGAGATGGCAAATGTCAATATTTTATTTGTAATAGAACGTAGATGACAGATCAAACGTTTAATCCGAGTAAATGTATCATTTTAAAGGAAAAATACGTTGATTCAAAATTTCACGGTGTCAACAAATCCCCAAAAAGTTGGGACAAGTAGCAATAAGAGGCTGGAAAAAGTAAATTTGAGCATAACGAAGAGCTGGAAGACCAATTAACACTAATTAGGTCAATTGGCAACATGATTGGGTATAAAAAGAGCTTCTCAGAGTGGCAGTGTCTCTCAGAAGCCAAGATGGGTAGAGGATCACCAATTCCCACAATGTTGCGCAGAAAGATAGTGGAGCAATATCAGAAAGGTGTTACCCAGCGAAAAATTGCAAAGACTTTGCATCTATCATCATCAACTGTGCATAACATGATCCAAAGATTCAGAGAATCTGGAACAATCTCTGTGCGTAAGGGTCAAGGCCTAAAACCATACTGGATGCCCGTGATCTCCGGGCCCTTAAACGACACTGCACCACAAACAGGAATGCCACTGTAAAGGAAATCACAGAATGGGCTCAGGAATACTTCCAGAAACCATTGTCAGTGAACACAATCCACCGTGCCATCCGCCGTTGCCATCCACCGTGCCATCCGCCGTTGCCATCCGCCGTTGCCAGCTAAAACTCTACAGTGCAAAGAAGAAGCCATTTCTAAGCAAGATCCACAAGCTCAGGCGTTTTCACTGGGCCAGGGATCATTTAAAATGGAGTGTGGCAAAATGGAAGACTGTTCTGTGGGCAGACGAGTCACGATTCAAAGTTCTTTTTGGAAATCTGGGACGCCATGTCATCCGGACCAAAGAGGACAAGGACAACCCAAGTTGTTATCAACGCTCAGTTCAGAAGCCTGCATCTCTGATGGTATGGGGTTGTATGAGTGCGTGTGGCATGGGCAGCTTGCATGTCTGGAAAGGCACCATCAATGCAGAAAAATATATTCAGGTTCTAGAACAACATATGCTCCCATCTAGACGTCATCTCTTTCAGGGAAGACCTTGCATTTTTCAACAAGATAATGCCAGACCACATTCTGCATCAATCACAACATCATGGCTGCGTAGGAGAAGGATCCGGGTACTGAAATGGCCAGTCTGTAGTCCAGATCTTTCACCTATAGAGAACATTTGGCGCATCATAAAGAGGAAGGTGCAACAAAGAAGGCCCAAGACGATTGAACAGTTAGAGGCCTGTATTAGACAAGAACGGGAGAGCATTCCTATTTCTAAACTTAAAAAAACTGGTCTCCTCGGTCCCCAGACGTCTGTTGAGTGTTGTAAGAAGAAGGGGAGATGCCACACAGTGGTGAAAATGGCCTTGTCCCAACTTTTTGGGGATTTGTTGACACCATGAAATTCTGATTCAACATATTTTTCCCTTAAAATGGTACATTTTCTCAGTTTAAACTTTTGTTCCGTGATTTTATGTTCTATTCTGAATAAAATATTAGAAGTTGGCACCTCCACATCATTGCATTCAGTTTTTATTCACGATTTGTATATAGTGTCCCAACTTTTTTGGAATCCGGTTTGTAAGAAAAAAGGCATTTCCATCATGTTATAGGAACAGAAAAATGAAATGAATGGCAGTTCTGGATCCATCACATTAAAGTTATTGGGGGACATTTACCAAGCACATTGCACCAGAATTATGGTTTAAAATGAGCCAAAAAGAATGGTGTTTTGATTTGTGCCAAATATATCAATTGTTTTCTCGAGAATTTTCACCATAAAGAATGCATCATGCCGCAAATGAATTATAAATGTTAAAGTAGGCGGGGCTATCAAATTGGTGCATATTACGCCTCATTCATCATCCTCTTATCAACAGAAATGGCTCAATTTGTTGCGGACAATTATGCCAGCTTATGTGGTGGTGTTTTGTGTAAAAAGTTGCATTTATGGCAGAAAGATGCAACTTTTTGTACTTCTATTACAGTACCACATTTGAATTCGGTGAGCTCTTTAGGATGACTCATTCCTTCACAAATGTTTTTAAATGCAGACTGCATGGCTAGGTGCATGGCCAGTTAGGTTCCTGAATAGGATCACTGTATCAGGGCAGCTATTCTGCTGAAGGCAGGGCCACTGTAGCTATATTGTTGTTGCAGGGAAAGTTTGACAACACTTGCTGAGCCAGGTAGCTAGCGCCAAGTCTGTCAGTGGATGCGCAGTTTGCTAAACAAGTTACCTGTATCCTGTCAGTTGTGTTGTATTGTTTGTTGTGTTATAAAGTTGATTGTGCCACGTAATGAAATTATATATATTACTTATAGAATTGGAGATATATGTTGTATTAATGAGCAGGATTGCTATGAAAATGTTGTTTTACGGTATCAGATGTTATAATTAGGGATGAGCGAACTCGAACTGTATAGTTCGGGTTCGTACCGAATTTTGGGGTGTCCGTGACACGGACCCGAACCCGGACATTTTCGTAAAAGTCCGGGTTCGGGTTCGGTGTTCGTCGCTTTCTTCGCGCTTTTGTGACGCTTTCTTGGCGCTTTTTGAAAGGCTGCAAAGCAGCCAATCAACAAGCGTCATACTACTTGCCCCAAGAGGCCATCACAGCCATGCCTACTATTGGCATGGCTGTGATTGGCCAGAGCACCATGTGACCCAGCCTCTATTTAAGCTGGAGTCACATAGCGCCGCCCGTCACTCTGCTCTGATTAGCGTAGGGAGAGGTTGCGGATGCGACAGTAGGGCGAGATTAGGCAGATTAACTCCTCCAAAGGACTTGATTAACTGATCGATCTGCAGCTGTGGATCATTGAGCTGCTGATCCTCAATTGCTCACTGTTTTTAGGCTGCACAGACCGTTTGTCAGTCACATTTTTCTGGGGTGATCGGCGGCCATTTTGTGTCTTGTGGTGCGCCAGCACAAGCTGCGACCAAGTGCATTTAACCCTCAATGGTGTGGTTGTTTTTTGGCTAAAGCCTACATCAGGGTGAAGCTGTCACACCAAGTGCATTTAACCAGCAATAGTCTGTTCATTTTTTGGCCATATACAAAATCAGGGGCAAGCTGCGCCTGTCACCAAGTGCATTTAACCCTCAATGGTGTGGTTGTTTTTTGGCTAAAGCCTACATCAGGGTGAAGCTGTCACACCAAGTGCATTTAACCAGCAATAGTCTGTTCATTTTTTGGCCATATACTAAATCAGGGGCAAGCTGCGCCTGTCACCAAGTGCATTTAACCCTCAATGGTGTGGTTGTTTTTTGGCTAAAGCCTACATCAGGGTGAAGCTGTCACACCAAGTGCATTTAACCAGCAATAGTCTGTTTATTTTTTGGCCATATCCCAGTCTAATTCTGTCACTAAATCCATACCGGTCACCCAGCGCCTAAATACTAGGCCTCAAATTTATATCCAGCTAAATCTGTCCCTAGTGCTGTAGCTGGGCGAGTTATTTAGTGTCCGTTCAAGCACATTTCTTGTTCTGGGTTGAAATACAATTCCCAATTTAGCAATTTCATAATTTAGTGGTTTCTGCTATATCAGAGCTATTTGAAATCTATCCCTAAAAGGGTATATAATATTCAAGGTGCACATTGGGTCATTCAGAATAACTTCACACACACCCGCTACTGTGTATTTCCAAGTCTAATTCTGTCACTAAACCCATACCTGTCACGCAGCGCCTAAATACTATGCCTGAAATTTATATCCAGCTAAATCTGTCCCTAGTGCTGTAGCTGGGCGAGTTATTTAGTGTCCGTTCAAGCACATTTCTTGTTCTGGGTTGAAATACAATTCCCAATTTTGCAATTTCATAATTTAGTGGTTTCTGCTATATCAGAGCTATTTGAAATCTATCCCTAAAAGGGTATATAATATTCAAGGTGCACATTGGGTCATTCAGAATAACTTCACACACACCCGCTACTGTGTATTTCCAAGTCTAATTCTGGCACTAAACCCATACCTGTCACCCAGCGCCTAAATACTAGGCCTCAAATTTATATCCCGCTAAATCTCTCGTTACCGCTGTCCTGTTGTGGCTGGGAAAGTTATTTAGTGTCCGTCAAAGCACATTTTTTGTTCTGGGTTGAAATACAATTCCCAATTTAGCAATTTCATAATTTAGTGGTTTCTGCTATATCAGAGCTATTTGAAATCTATCCCTAAAAGGGTATATAATATTCAAGGTGCACATTGGGTCATTCAGAATAACTTCACACACACCCGCTACTGTGTATTTCCAAGTCTAATTCTGGCACTAAACCCATACCTGTCACCCAGCGCCTAAATACTAGGCCTCAAATTTATATCCCGCTAAATCTGTCCTTAGTGCTGTAGCTGGGCGAGTTATTTAGTGTCCGTTCAAGCACATTTCTTGTTCTGGGTTGAAATACAATTCCCAATTTAGCAATTTCATAATTTAGTGGTTTCTGCTATATCAGAGCTATTTGAAATCTATCCCTAAAAGGGTATATAATATTCAAGGTGCACATTGGGTCATTCAGAATAACTTCACACACACCCGCTACTGTGTATTTCCAAGTCTAATTCTGGCACTAAACCCATACCTGTCACCCAGCGCCTAAATACTAGGCCTCAAATTTATATCCCGCTAAATCTGTCCTTAGTGCTGTAGCTGGGCGAGTTATTTAGTGTCCGTTCAAGCACATTTCTTGTTCTGGGTTGAAATACAATTCCCAATTTAGCAATTTCATAATTTAGTGGTTTCTGCTATATCAGAGCTATTTGAAATCTATCCCTAAAAGGGTATATAATATTCAAGGTGCACATTGGGTCATTCAGAATAACTTCACACACACCCGCTACTGTGTATTTCCAAGTCTAATTCTGGCACTAAACCCATACCTGTCACCCAGCGCCTAAATACTAGGCCTCAAATTTATATCCCGCTAAATCTCTCGTTACCGCTGTCCTGTTGTGGCTGGGAAAGTTATTTAGTGTCCGTCAAAGCACATTTTTTGTTCTGGGTTGAAATACAATTCCCAATTTAGCAATTTCATAATTTAGTGGTTTCTGCTATATCAGAGCTATTTGAAATCTATCCCTAAAAGGGTATATAATATTCAAGGTGCACATTGGGTCATTCAGAATAACTTCACACACACCCGCTACTGTGTATTTCCAAGTCTAATTCTGGCACTAAACCCATACCTGTCACCCAGCGCCTAAATACTAGGCCTCAAATTTATATCCCGCTAAATCTGTCCTTAGTGCTGTAGCTGGGCGAGTTATTTAGTGTCCGTTCAAGCACATTTCTTGTTCTGGGTTGAAATACAATTCCCAATTTAGCAATTTCATAATTTAGTGGTTTCTGCTATATCAGAGCTATTTGAAATCTATCCCTAAAAGGGTATATAATATTCAAGGTGCACATTGGGTCATTCAGAATAACTTCACACACACCCGCTACTGTGTATTTCCAAGTCTAATTCTGGCACTAAACCCATACCTGTCACCCAGCGCCTAAATACTAGGCCTCAAATTTATATCCCGCTAAATCTGTCCTTAGTGCTGTAGCTGGGCGAGTTATTTAGTGTCCGTTCAAGCACATTTCTTGTTCTGGGTTGAAATACAATTCCCAATTTAGCAATTTCATAATTTAGTGGTTTCTGCTATATCAGAGCTATTTGAAATCTATCCCTAAAAGGGTATATAATATTCAAGGTGCACATTGGGTCATTCAGAATAACTTCACACACACCCGCTACTGTGTATTTCCAAGTCTAATTCTGGCACTAAACCCATACCTGTCACCCAGCGCCTAAATACTAGGCCTCAAATTTATATCCCGCTAAATCTCTCGTTACCGCTGTCCTGTTGTGGCTGGGAAAGTTATTTAGTGTCCGTCAAAGCACATTTTTTGTTCTGGGTTGAAATACAATTCCCAATTTAGCAATTTCATAATTTAGTGGTTTCTGCTATATCAGAGCTATTTGAAATCTATCCCTAAAAGGGTATATAATATTCAAGGTGCACATTGGGTCATTCAGAATAACTTCACACACACCCGCTACTGTGTATTTCCAAGTCTAATTCTGGCACTAAACCCATACCTGTCACCCAGCGCCTAAATACTAGGCCTCAAATTTATATCCCGCTAAATCTGTCCTTAGTGCTGTAGCTGGGCGAGTTATTTAGTGTCCGTTCAAGCACATTTCTTGTTCTGGGTTGAAATACAATTCCCAATTTAGCAATTTCATAATTTAGTGGTTTCTGCTATATCAGAGCTATTTGAAATCTATCCCTAAAAGGGTATATAATATTCAAGGTGCACATTGGGTCATTCAGAATAACTTCACACACACCCGCTACTGTGTATTTCCAAGTCTAATTCTGGCACTAAACCCATACCTGTCACCCAGCGCCTAAATACTAGGCCTCAAATTTATATCCCGCTAAATCTCTCGTTACCGCTGTCCTGTTGTGGCTGGGAAAGTTATTTAGTGTCCGTCAAAGCACATTTTTTGTTCTGGGTTGAAATACAATTCCCAATTTAGCAATTTCATAATTTAGTGGTTTCTGCTATATCAGAGCTATTTGAAATCTATCCCTAAAAGGGTATATAATATTCAAGGTGCACATTGGGTCATTCAGAATAACTTCACACACACCCGCTACTGTGTATTTCCAAGTCTAATTCTGGCACTAAACCCATACCTGTCACCCAGCGCCTAAATACTAGGCCTCAAATTTATATCCCGCTAAATCTGTCCTTAGTGCTGTAGCTGGGCGAGTTATTTAGTGTCCGTTCAAGCACATTTCTTGTTCTGGGTTGAAATACAATTCCCAATTTAGCAATTTCATAATTTAGTGGTTTCTGCTATATCAGAGCTATTTGAAATCTATCCCTAAAAGGGTATATAATATTCAAGGTGCACATTGGGTCATTCAGAATAACTTCACACACACCCGCTACTGTGTATTTCCAAGTCTAATTCTGGCACTAAACCCATACCTGTCACCCAGCGCCTAAATACTAGGCCTCAAATTTATATCCCGCTAAATCTGTCCTTAGTGCTGTAGCTGGGCGAGTTATTTAGTGTCCGTTCAAGCACATTTCTTGTTCTGGGTTGAAATACAATTCCCAATTTAGCAATTTCATAATTTAGTGGTTTCTGCTATATCAGAGCTATTTGAAATCTATCCCTAAAAGGGTATATAATATTCAAGGTGCACATTGGGTCATTCAGAATAACTTCACACACACCCGCTACTGTGTATTTCCAAGTCTAATTCTGGCACTAAACCCATACCTGTCACCCAGCGCCTAAATACTAGGCCTCAAATTTATATCCCGCTAAATCTCTCGTTACCGCTGTCCTGTTGTGGCTGGGAAAGTTATTTAGTGTCCGTCAAAGCACATTTTTTGTTCTGGGTTGAAATACAATTCCCAATTTAGCAATTTCATAATTTAGTCGTTTCTGCTATATCAGAGCTATTTGAAATCTATCCCTAAAAGGGTAGATCATATTGAAGGTGCACATAGGGTCATTCAGAATAACTTCACACACACGCTTCTGTGCATTTCCAAGTCTAATTCTGTCACTAAATCCATACCGGTCACCCAGCGCCTAAATACTAGGCCTCAAATTTATATCCCGCTGAATTTGAATACAATACATTGTGCCAAATAATATATTTGTTGTTGTGGTGAACCATAACAATGAGAAAAACATCTAGTAAGGGACGCGGACGTGGACATGGTCGTGGTGGTGTTAGTGGACCCTCTGGTGCTGGGAGAGGACGTGGCCGTTCTGCCACATCCACACGTCCTAGTGTACCAACTACCTCAGGTCCCAGTAGCCGCCAGAATTTACAGCGATATATGGTGGGGCCCAATGCCGTTCTAAGGATGGTAAGGCCTGAGCAGGTACAGGCATTAGTCAATTGGGTGGCCGACAGTGGATCCAGCACGTTCACATTATCTCCCACCCAGTCTTCTGCAGAAAGCGCACAGATGGCGCCTGAAAACCAACCCCATCAGTCTGTCACATCACCCCCATGCATACCAGGGAAACTGTCTCAGCCTCAAGTTATGCAGCAGTCTCTTATGCTGTTTGAAGACTCCGCTGGCAGGGTTTCCCAAGGGCATCCACCTAGCCCTTCCCCAGCGGTGAAAGACATAGAATGCACTGACGCACAACCACTTATGTTTCCTGATGATGAGGACATGGGAATACCACCTCAGCATGTCTCTGATGATGACGAAACACAGGTGCCAACTGCTGCGTCTTTCTGCAGTGTGCAGACTGAACAGGAGGTCAGGGATCAAGACTGGGTGGAAGACGATGCAGGGGACGATGAGGTCCTAGACCCCACATGGAATGAAGGTCGTGCCACTGACTTTCACAGTTCGGAGGAAGAGGCAGTGGTGAGACCGAGCCAACAGCGTAGCAAAAGAGGGAGCAGTGGGCAAAAGCAGAACACCCGCCGCCAAGAGACTCCGCCTGCTACTGACCGCCGCCATCTGGGACCGAGCACCCCAAAGGCAGCTTCAAGGAGTTCCCTGGCATGGCACTTCTTCAAACAATGTGCTGATGACAAGACCCGAGTGGTTTGCACGCTGTGCCATCAGAGCCTGAAGCGAGGCATTAACGTTCTGAACCTGAGCACAACCTGCATGACCAGGCACCTGCATGCAAAGCATGAACTGCAGTGGAGTAAACACCTTAAAACCAAGGAAGTCACTCAGGCTCCCCCTGCTACCTCTTCTGCTGCTGCCGCCTCGGCCTATTCTGCTGCTGCCGCCTCGGCCTCTTCCTCCGCCTCTGGAGGAACGTTGGCACCTGCCGCCCAGCAAACAGGGGATGTACCACCAACACCACCACCACCACCTCCGTCACCAAGCGTCTCAACCATGTCACACGCCAGCGTTCAGCTCTCCATCTCACAAACATTTGATAGAAAGCGTAAATTCCCACCTAGCCACCCTCGATCCCTGGCCCTGAATGCCAGCATTTCTAAACTACTGGCCTATGAAATGCTGTCATTTAGGCTGGTGGACACAGACAGCTTCAAACAGCTCATGTCGCTTGCTGTCCCACAGTATGTTGTTCCCAGCCGCCACTACTTCTCCAAGAGAGCCGTGCCTTCCCTGCACAACCAAGTATCCCATAAAATCAAGTGTGCACTGCGCAACGCCATCTGTGGCAAGGTCCACCTAACCACAGATACGTGGACCAGTAAGCACGGCCAGGGACGCTATATCTCCCTAACTGCACACTGGGTAAATGTAGTGGCAGCTGGGCCCCAGGCGGAGAGCTGTTTGGCGCACGTCCTTCCGCCGCCAAGGATCGCAGGGCAACATTCTTTGCCTCCTGTTGCCACCTCCTCCTTCTCGGCTTCCTCCTCCTCTTCTTCCACCTGCTCATCCAGTCAGCCACACACCTTCACCACCAACTTCAGCACAGCCCGGGGTAAACGTCAGCAGGCCATTCTGAAACTCATATGTTTGGGGGACAGGCCCCACACCGCACAGGAGTTGTGGCGGGGTATAGAACAACAGACCGACGAGTGGTTGCTGCCGGTGAGCCTCAAGCCCGGCCTGGTGGTGTGTGATAATGGGCGAAATCTCGTTGCAGCTCTGGGACTAGCCAATTTGACGCACATCCCTTGCTTGGCGCATGTGCTGAATTTGGTGGTGCAGAAGTTCATTCACAACTACCCCGACATGTCAGAGCTGCTGCATAAAGTGCGGGCCGTCTGTTCGCGCTTCCGGCGTTCACATCCTGCTGCTGCTCGCCTGTCTGCGCTACAGCGTAACTTCGGCCTTCCCGCTCACCGCCTCATATGCGACGTGCCCACCAGGTGGAACTCCACCTTGCACATGCTGGACAGACTGTGCGAGCAGCAGCAGGCCATAGTGGAGTTTCAGCTGCAGCACGCACGGGTCAGTCGCACTACAGAACAGCACCACTTCACCACCAATGACTGGGCCTCCATGCGAGACCTGTGTGCCCTGTTGCGCTGTTTCGAGTACTCCACCAACATGGCCAGTGGCGATGACACCGTTATCAGCGTTACAATACCACTTCTATGTCTCCTTGAGAAAACACTTAGGGCGATGATGGAAGAGGAGGTGGCCCAGGAGGAGGAGGAGGAGGAAGAGGGGTCATTTTTAGCACTTTCAGGCCAGTCTCTTCGAAGTGACTCAGAGGGAGGTTTTTGGCAACAGCAGAGGCCAGGTACAAATGTGGCCAGCCAGGGCCCACTACTGGAGGACGAGGAGGACGAGGATGAGGAGGAGGTGGAGGAGGATGAGGATGAAGCATGGTCACAGCGGGGTGGCACCCAACGCAGCTCGGGTCCATCACTGGTGCGTGGCTGGGGGGAAAGGCAGGACGATGACGATACGCCTCCCACAGAGGACAGCTTGTCCTTACCCCTGGGCAGCCTGGCACACATGAGCGACTACATGCTGCAGTGCCTGCGCAACGACAGCAGAGTTGCCCACATTTTAACCTGTGCGGACTACTGGGTTGCCACCCTGCTGGATCCACGCTACAAAGACAATGTGCCCACCTTACTTCCTGCACTGGAGCGTGATAGGAAGATGCGCGAGTACAAGCGCACGTTGGTAGACGCGCTACTGAGAGCATTCCCAAATGTCACAGGGGAACAAGTGGAAGCCCAAGGCCAAGGCAGAGGAGGAGCAAGAGGTCGCCAAGGCAGCTGTGTCACGGCCAGCTCCTCTGAGGGCAGGGTTAGCATGGCAGAGATGTGGAAAACTTTTGTCAACACGCCACAGCTAACTGCACCACCACCTGATACGCAACGTGTTAGCAGGAGGCAACATTTCACTAACATGGTGGAACAGTACATGTGCACACCCCTCCACGTACTGACTGATGGTTCGGCCCCATTCAACTTCTGGGTCTCTAAATTGTCCACGTGGCCAGAGCTAGCCTTTTATGCCTTGGAGGTGCTGGCCTGCCCGGCGGCCAGCGTTTTGTCTGAACGTGTATTCAGCACGGCAGGGGGCGTCATTACAGACAAACGCAGCCGCCTGTCTACAGCCAATGTGGACAAGCTGACGTTCATAAAAATGAACCAGGCATGGATCCCACAGGATCTGTCCGTCCCTTGTCCAGATTAGACATTAACTACCTCCCCTTAACCATATATTATTGGACTCCAGGGCACTTCCTCATTCAATCCTATTTTTATTTTCATTTTACCATTATATTGCGAGGCTACCCAAAGTTGAATGAACCTCTCCTCTGTCTGGGTGCCGGGGCCTAAATATATGCCAATGGACTGTTCCAATGTTGGGTGACGTGAAGCCTGATTCTCTGCTATGACATGCAGACTGATTCTCTGCTGACATAAAGCCAGATCCTCTGTTACGGGACCTCTCCCCTCTGCCTGTGTGCTGGGCCTAAATTTATGAAAATGGACTCTTACAGTGGTGGGTGACGTGAAGCCTGATTCTCTGCTATGATATGAAGACTGATTCTCTGCTGACATGAAGCCAGATTGTCTGTTACGGGACCTCTCTCCTCTGCCTGGGTGCTGGGCCTAAATATATGCCAATGGACTGTTGCAGTGGTGGCTGACGTGAAGCCTCATTCTCTGCTATGACATGCAGACTGATTCTCTGCTGACATGAAGCCAGATTGTCTGTTACGGGACCTCTCTCCTCTGCCTGGGTGCTGGGTAGTGTTGAGCGCGAATATTCGAAAAGCAAATTTTTTTCGCGAATATCGCAACTTCGCGATTTCGCGAATATTTCGAATATAGTGCTATATATTCGTAAAAACGAATATTCGTTTTTTGTTTTTTTCCCCCCCCCCACAAAATTACAGTACACATATAATTGATTGTTTCCCAAAGGTCCAACAGCTCAGATCTTACTCACATTGCCTAGAAAGTGATTGAGGCGCGAATCTTCGTAAGGCGATTTTATTAGCGCACATGCGAATATCGGCACGTCCCAGAACAGAGGCAAAGGGCTTTGCATTCATACATTAGTGAATTGAGTTGCGAATCTTCGTAAGGCGATTTTATTAGCGCACATGCGAATATCTACACTTGTCCCAGAACAGAGGCAAAGGGCTTTGCATTCATACATTAGTGATTGAATTGAGCTGCGAATCTTCGTAAGGCGATTTTATTAACGCAAATGCAAATATCTACACTTGTCCCCAGAACAGAGAGGCAAAGGCCTGTGCATTCATATAGTATAGCACCATATTCGCGAATACGTAGAACTTCGTAAAATTCGATTTACGAATATTCGTATTTTTTATTTTACTTTCCACCTTACAGATTACATTGATCTGTACTCTGTCAACTACTGTCATCACCCCCCACTGTATCTCGATTGATTCCCAAAAGTCTCACATTCCCTAGAAAGTGATTGAGGTGCGAATCTTCGTAAGGCGATTTTATTAGCGCACATGCGAATATCTACACTTGTCCCAGAACAGAGGCAAAGGGCATTGCATTCATACATTAGTGATTGAATTGAGTTGCGAATCTTCGTAAGGCGATTTCATTAGCGCACATGTGAATTTTGCATAGCATATGTATTATGCGATGCGAAAATTCGAATTATCGCATATGCGAAATAATAACGAATTTGAATAATCGCGAATATTTTACGAATATTCTTTCGAATATTCACAAAATTTCGCGAATTCGAATATGGGACATGCCGCTCAACACTAGTGCTGGGCCTAAATTTATGACAATGGACTGTTGCAGTGGTGGGTGACGTGAAGCCTGATTCTCTGCTATGACATGCAGACTGATTCTCTGCTGACATGAAGCCAGATTCTCTGTTACGGGACCTCTCTCCTCTGCCTGTGTGTGTGCTGGGCCTAAATATATGCCAATGGACTGTTGCAGTGGTGGCTGACGTGAAGCCTCATTCTCTGCTATGACATGCAGACTGATTCTCTGCTGACATGAAGCCAGATTCTCTGTTACGGGACCTCTCTCCTCTGCCTGTGTGTGTGCTGGGCCTAAATATATGCCAATGGACTGTTGCAGTGGTGGCTGACGTGAAGCCTCATTCTCTGCTATGACATGCAGACTAATTCTCTGCTGACATGAAGACAGATTCTCTGTTACGGGACCTCTCTCCTCTGCCTGTGTGTGTGCTGGGCCTAAATATATGCCAATGGACTGTTGCAGTGGTGGCTGACGTGAAGCCTCATTCTCTGCTATGACATGCAGACTAATTCTCTGCTGACATGAAGACAGATTCTCTGTTACGGGACCTCCCTCCTCTGCCTGGGTGCTGGGCCTAAATATATGCCAATGGACTGTTGCAGTGGTGGCTGACGTGAAGCCTCATTCTCTGCTATGACATGCAGACTAATTCTCTGCTGACATGAAGACAGATTCTCTGTTACGGGACCTCTCTCCTCTGCCTGGGTGCCGGGGCCTAAATATCTGAGAATGGACTGTTCCAGTGGTGGGTGACGGGAAGCCAGATTCTCTGCTATGGAACCTCTCTCCAATTGATTTTGGTTAATTTTTATTTATTTAATTTTTATTTTAATTCATTTCCCTATCCACATTTGTTTGCAGGGGATTTACCTACATGTTGCTGCCTTTTGCAGCCCTCTAGCTCTTTCCTGGGCTGTTTTACAGCCTTTTTAGTGCCGAAAAGTTCGGGTCCCCATTGACTTCAATGGGGTTCGGGTTCGGGACGAAGTTCGGATCGGGTTCGGATCCCGAACCCGAACATTTCCGGGATGTTCGGCCGAACTTCTCGAACCCGAACATCCAGGTGTTCGCTCAACTCTAGTTATAATAAATGGGATGCAATTAAGCACATATGCACATTTGTGTAATGCATAATCAGTTATGGTAATTATGCAAATCAAATCTTATTGGCTTTGTGTGGGGATGACCTAACAAACCATATCATTTTAATTTACTATGGAAAATTGTCTTGTAGTTTTACTTCAATATTGGCATTAAAATGTATGTTTAGTATATTTCTGTATAGTATACTTTAAAAGACAAAATACGTTTCTTTCCCCTGCATTGCCATGTATTGCCTCATGCTATTTCAGGTGATATATTTTACCACTTCATTATCAGGCTTTCCCTAAGTACCCCATCTTACCTAGGTTGGATCCCTTAAAGCCATTTCTGAATGTAGGTTTACTTCAACAAAGGACAAACCTTCAAGAACATCTTAATTACTATTGTGGTTTTGTAATAATATAGTCAACCAACATTAAAGGGGTTTTTCAAGATTTTTATATTGATGACTTATCCTCAGGACAGTACCTGATCAGTGGGGGTCCGACACCCAGGACCCCTACTAATCAACTGTTTAAGAAGGCATCGGTGCTCCTGTGAATGGCAGGTCCTTCTCTTTGCTTTTCCTAGGCCAAATGGTGACATGTTCATGTGTCACGTGGCCTAGGAGCAGCTGAGCCTATTCAAGTGAATGGGTCTAGGCACGATACTAAGCACAGCCACTATACAATGTACGGCACTGTGTTTGGTAAGCTGTGAGAAGGCAGACCCACGCTGATCAGATACTGATGACTTATCCAGGTTATCAATAAAAAAAAATCTGAAAACCCTTTTAACCGAAGAAAATTCTTTTAGATGTAGTTAACTGCAAATGCATTGATATGCAAAATTCAATCTAAACCTATTCATTTCTCTGTAGTCTTGATATAGTCTTGTAGTTTCTATAAAGAGCAGTTATCTTTTCTCTGTGGTCTGCCAGAGATACAAGCAGAGAAGAAGAGAGAGTTTCTTTCAGGTCTAATACATTTGCGCACTGAATAAAATGGACAATTCTGCCTTATCGGACCCAAATTTTACAGCTAGTTGTTTCTATTGTTGAGCAAAGTGAGCTTCGGATCATAGATCTGATGTTGCTTCAGTCAAAGCTTCGTTCGAATGATGTATGCATATTTGCCTCCGTACGGCATTCAAATGTATGGGCTCCTGTAATCAAATTCGTTATTCCCGAAGTCTTGCGGGACCTCGGTGAATAACTTTAGAATTTGATTTTTAAACTTTAAAACCATTTTAAAACATGTATCTGAAGTCTGCTTAAGTACCGAGGTGCCAGTTTGCACCAATGCCGACTTCAGATCCATGTTTTAAAATGGTTTTAAAGTTTAAATATAAAATAATATTGCTTATTCAATCACATAATAGAAATCAACGGTGATTCCATCAGGTGTCCAGTGTGTCATCATATTTTGTCCAGCATGCTATCATATTTTGTCACACATTTTTCACACACACTGCAAAGGAAGCCCATAATGTAAACTATGATGCAGAGGTGAACATAACCCATTAAGAACCAACCTATTTTGGACCATCACCTAAATGACGCTAAAGTGTCATGCACATATAAACCTCACCAATTAAATGTGCACGACAGAAAGTAGTATGAAAATATATTCTTTATTAGTACATACAAGAAGATTATACATAAACAAATGGCGGATAAAAAACACAGGAAAAAATGGGACCCAATACCTAAAAACACAATTGACATATACTGCTATCCTCCTACTAGATGCTAGGACAGATGATTGAACAACCATATATACGACTTACGTCACAAGGATTGGATATTCCAAATGCCTACAGCATAATATATTGAAGTGCAAAGTGCAGCACCACAATATAGTGACAAGAGGATAAAAGATAAATGATAAGGTATACTAACCAGGCAGAGTCCCAAAAACCCAGACGCGCATTTCGCGTTAGCGTGTAGACATAGTGACAAAAAGGGCTTTTAATATAAATATTAATGAACCATATTAAAAACACTTGAGGTGTACCTGATGATGTGTGGCCACACATGAGGATGTAGATGGCGTGCGTTCCAGGTTGGAATGCACGCCGTCACTTCCTTTTCAAGTAAAACCGCCCATGTTGGCGCTATCCAACTGATATTAGTAATCTCATGAAAGCAGTAAAACCTACTCATAGCTTAAATAAAGGAGGTGAAGTGAATAGTTTAAATAAGAAGGATACAGAAGAAAACTAAGAATCGTGTACCGATATACCGGTAGTGCTATGTGTTCCACTGTGGAACGCCAAAAGGCTGATAGTAAAAGGAAGTTCCGCCTTTAACAATCGAAGGAGATGTAACCTTTAGCGTTCCACCCTGGAGAGCATTCGTGAATACCAAAGCGCATTGCTGACCAAAATCTATCATGATTTAATATAAATAATAATGATAAGACTACAAATGTATAAATATACTAATATATCAATAATCATAAAGTGACAATGTGATAAAATATCAAAATTCTATCAATCCCCCTTACCCTTAAGAGTGAACCATTACATGAGTGGTGTGTCTTGAAGTGTCTGGGAATAGTCTTGAGACAAGCAATATCATTTTCATCCCTTGCTGCCTGTATACCCAACACATGCTCTCTAGTACGTCGCTTCAGCTCTCGTGATGTTAGACCCACGTACATGAGTTCACAAGGACAACTTGCAACAAAAACCACACCAACTGTATTGCATGTAATGGTATGTGTTATTTGGTATTCTTTGTGGTCTGAGGCATCTTTAAAACCTGTAGCAGACAAAATGTTAGGGCATGCTACACAATTGCCACAAGGGCAACATCCCCATTTGGGGCCTTTTGAACAAAATAATCTGTTGGAATTTGCACCCTGGTGGTAACTGAGGACCAGTACATCGCAGAGATTTTTCTCCCGTTGGTAAGTTATTGATGGATAAGCAGGTAAGTAGTTCTTCACAATGTGGTCCATTAGCAAAACATTCCAGTATTTGCTGAGGATAGATGATACTTCCATATAGCCAGAATTATATGATGTAATGAATCATACCTTGTTACACTTTGAGTCCTTCGATGGAGGTCGATTATGTAAAAGAGTGTCTCTCCTGGAGTGTTGTGGAGCAATTTATTACCAAATGGAAAGATGCGTGCAATAACTACTCCAGTATATATATGAAGCTGTTGATCTCTGCGAATGAAGTGATGTTGGTGGAAATAGATAAAGATCTACTTAATATGGAAACACAATTGAAACAACTGATGAGTAATACTGAGAGGGATTCCTTTAAGAATGAGATGGATAAAGCACATAACATGTGGGAAAAACAAATCAAGGAGCGTAAAACTAATACGTTTATGAGGGATCGCCAGGATTACGAACAGAATCGTATCTATAAATCGGATTTAATCAGGAAGTCTCATTTAATCCTTATGCGACAAGATATGGAGGCAAACGGAAGAAGGAACCCAAACATCGATTTGGCAATAAGAGACATCAGACAGGTGAACCGGGTCATTCTAAACCGTAGGTAATTAATTTATCGGATGTGGTTTTGACCGAGACAGTGATTGAAGTATTGCGTTTGGGTTTGAGCTTTGTCCCGATAACTAAGTTTGACCTCTTTTCAACAGTAAAATACCTGAATCTTTTTGCACGGAATTTGATTAAAAAAAAAATTTTTCACAAAGAGGGTGAGGATATAACTGCATTTACTGATACTGAACAGGATGCTATTCGAACCTTATGGGATTTATTGAAAGAACAGGACCAAACTCCGGTGAGTAGATTATCCAAGTAACTTCTACCAATATCTAAGAATTTTCCTCCTATGTCACTCTATCCCAATATCATATACATCCACCTAAAGAATTATTAGGAACACCTTTTCTATTTCTCATTAATGCGATTATCTAGTCAACCAATCACATGGCATTTGCTTCAATGCATGTAGGGTTGGGGTCCTGGTCAAGACAATCTCCTGAACTCCAAACTGAATGTCAGAATGGGAAAGAAAAGTGATTTAAGCAATTTTGAGCGTGGCATGGTTGTTGGTGCCAGACGGGCCGGTCTGAGTATTTCACAATCTGCTCAGTTACTGGGATTTTCACGCACAACCATTTCTAGGGTTTACAAAGAATGGTGTGAAAAGGGAAAAACATCCAGTATGTGGCAGTCCTGTGGGCAAAAATGCCTTGTTGATGCTAGAGGTCAGAGGAGAATGGGCCGACTGATTCAAGCTGATAGAAGAGCAACGTTGACTGAAATAACCACTCGTTACAACTGAGGTATGCAGCAAAGCATTTGTGAATCCACAACTCGCACAACCTTGAGGCGGATGGGCTACAACAGCAGAAGACCCCATGGGTACCACTCATCTCCACTACAAATAGGAGCTCACCAAAATTGGACTGTTGAAGACTGGAAAAATGTTGCCTGGTCTGATGAGTCTCAATTTCTGTTGAGACATTCAAATGGTAGAGTCTGAATTTGGCGTAAACAGAATGAGAACATGTATCCATCATGCCTTGTTACCACTGTGCAGGCTGGTGGTGGTGGTGTAATGATGTGGGGGATGTTTTCTGGGCACACTTTAGGCCCCTTAGTGCCAATTGGCCATCGTTTAAATGCCACGGGCTACCCGAGTGTTGTTTCTGACCATGGCCATCCCTTCATGACCACCATGTACCCATCCTCTGATGGCTACTTCCAGCAGGATAATGCAACATGTCACAAAGCTCGAATCATTTCAAATTGGTTTCTTGAACATGACAATGAGTTCACTGTAGTAAAATGGCCCCCACAGTCACCAGATCTCAACCCAATAGAGCATCTTTGGGATGTGGTGGAATGGGAGCTTCGTGCCCTGGATGTGCATCCCTCAAATCTCCATCAACTGCAAGATGCTATCCTATCAATATGGGCCAATATTTCTAAAGAATGCTATCAGCACCTTGTTGAATCAATGCCACGTAGAATTAAGGCAGTTCTGAAGGCAAAAGGGGGTCCAACACCATATTAGTATGGTGTTCCTAATAATTCTTTAGGTGAGTGTATATGTGAAATTAGTGACGGAGGATTTAAAAAGTATTCCGGCCAAGTCTTATTACGACAAATTAAACACCCAGCAGAAAATTGCGGTTAAATAATTGAGTAAAATTAAACATCTTATTATCAAACCCTCTGATAAAGGGGGCAATGTTGTCATATGGCCAGTGGATCTATATGAGAAAGAGGCATATCGCCAACTACGGGACTATGAGAAAGGTACAATCAGTCAAAAATAATTAAAATGTCTACATGTCGACTATCCAACAGTAGCCACTTTTTACATGTTACCTAAAGTGCATAAGAATGATAAAGCTCCTCCTGGCCGACCAATCGTCTCAGGTATGAATAACATATGCAAACCCATCTGTAAATTGGTGGATCACGTCTTGCGACCTCTGGTTGAAAATCTTCCCTCCTATTTGAAGGATACTGGTGACATCCTACGAAAAGTGAAAGGCTTATAACTTGAAGACGACATGTTGATAGTGACTTATGACGTGGAGTCTCTATATACGTCAATTCGGCACAACGACGACATACAGGCGGCTTCCCACTTTTTGTCCATGTCCAATGTGGAAGGTGAGTATAGATCATTCATCATCTCGATCTTAAATTTTGCATTATATCACAATTTTTTCATGTTCAAGGGATCCTTCTACCTACAGCTCCAGGTGACCCCGGTGAATCAGATTGAGAAGATACATCTGTGGAGGCTGTATATTGATGAAATACTTATGATCTGGCAGGGTACCTTGGAAGACTTACAATCCTTCATGGCATCTTTGAACAACAACGACTTGATTATTTGCCTTACATAGAAGGTAGGACGAAACAACATGGATTTATTGGATGTCCTACTAGACAGTGATGGATATATACAGTCAGGTCCATAAATATTGGAACATCGACACAATTCTAAGATTTTTGGCTCTATATACCACGACAATGGATTTGAAATGAAACAAACTAGATGTGCTTTAACTGCAGACTGTCAGCTTTTATTTGAGGGTTTTACATCCAAATCAAGTGAACGGTGTAGGAATTACAACAGTTTGCATATGTGCCTCCCACTTGTTAAGGGACCAAAAGTAATGGGACAGAATAATAATCATAAATCAAACTTTCACTTTTTAATACTTGGTTGCAAATCCTTTGCAGTCAATTATAGCCTGAAGTCTGGAACGCATAGACATCACCAGATGCTGGTTTTCATTCCTGGTGATGCTCTGCCTGGCCTCTATTGCAGCTGTCTTCAGTTCCTGCTTGTTCTTGGGGCATTTTCCCTTCAGTTTTGTCTTCAGCAAGTGAAATGCATGCTCATTCGGATTCAAGTCAGGTGATTGACTTGGCCATTTCATAGCATTCCACTTCTTTCCCTTAAAAAACTCTTTGGTTGCTTTTGCAGTATGCTTTGGGTCATTGTCTATCTGCACTGTGAAGCACCGTCCAATGAGTTCTGAAGCATTTGGCTGAATATGAGCAGATAATATTGTCCAAAACACTTCAGAATTCACCCTGCTGCTTTTGTCAGCAGTCACATCATCAATAAATACAAGAGCACCAGTTCCATTGGCAGCCATACATGCACACGCCATGACACTACCACCACCATGCTTCACTGATGAGGTATGCTTAGTATCATGAGCAGTTCCTTTCCTTCTCCATACTCTTCTCTTCCCATCACTCTGGTACAAGTTGATCTTGGTCTCATCTGTCCATAGGATGTTGTTCAGGAACTGTGAAGGCTTTTTTAGATGTCGTTTGGCAAACTCTAATCTGGCCTTCCTGTTTTGGGGGCTCACCAATGGTTTACATCTTGTGGTGAACTCTCTGTATTCACTCTGGTGAAGTCTTCTCTTGAATGTTGACTTTGACACACATACACCTATCTCCTGGAGAGTGTTCTTGATCTGGCCAACTGTTGTGAAGACTGTTTTCTTCACCAGGGAAATAATTCTTCGGTCATCCACCACAGTTGTTTTCCGTGGTCTTCCGGGTCTTTTGGTGTTGCTGAGCTCACTGATGCGTTCCTTCTTTTTAAGAATGTACCAAACAGTTGATTTGGCCACGCCTAATGTTTTTGCTATCTCTCTGATGGGTTTGTTTTGTTTTTTTCAGCCTAATGATGGCTTGCTTCACTGATAGTGACAGCTCTTTGGATCTCATCTTGAGAGTTGACAGCAACAGATTCCAAATGCAAATAGCACACTTGAAATGAACTCTGGACCCTTTATCTGCTCAATTGTAATTGGGATAATGAGGGAATAACCCACACCTGGCCATGGAACAGCTGAGAAGCCAATTGTCCCATTACTTTTGGTCCCTTAACAAGTGGGAGGCACTTATGCAAACTGTTGTAATTCCTATACTGTTCACCTGATTTGGATGTAAATACCCTCAAATTAAGGCCCCATGCACACTGCCGTGTTTCACAGCCGTGTGCGGGCCGTGGAACCGCGGCCTGGATCCCTCCTGAGAGCAGGAGCGCACGGAGTCACTGGTTGCTATGACGCCGTGCGCTCCCTGCTGCCGGCACAGTACAGTAATACACTGGTACGTTCTATACCAGTGTATTACTGTACTGTGCCGGCAGCAGGGGGCGCACGGCGTCATAGCAACCAGTGACGCCGTGCGCTCCTGCTCTCAGGAGGGATCCAGGCCGCGGTTCCACGGCCCGCACACGGCTGTGAACAACGGCCGTGTGCATGGGGCCTAAAGCTGACAGTCTGCAGTTAAAGCTCCATTCACAAATCAGTATTTTTACTTTGCAGATATTCGGTCCGTTTTTTTTCGGATCCATCTTTCCGCAAAATCCTTCCCTTCTTTTTTCAAATGTACATCTGCATCCGTTCCGTTTTTCTGCAAAAAAAAAAACTAATGCAGAAAAGATGTTGCTAGGGTACCAACAGAAAAGGAAAAAAAAAAGGTGTAATCAGAGCACATGTGATAGAACAGGTATCAACAGGTGCAATTTTATAGATGTTGCTAGGGTAAAAGCAGAAAAAAAAAAATATATAAATCAGAGCACATTTGATGGAACAGGTGCCATTTCATTGTGCTTTTGGTGTCGTACAGAGCTGTGTGAGAAAACTCTGCTTGGCTGGCATTGATTTCTACCTATTCTAAGCAAACATCATGGCTGAAGACCTTCTGAATGAAGTTTTATTGCGATGGATTCTTTTCCGGCAATTTGGACAGCAGTCTGCGATGCTGGACGAAGAACCGAAGAGGAATAGGAGACGGCAGTGGGTCCATCCCATTGTTGCTCAACGCCTTCAAAAAGGACAGTGCCATACTTTTTACAATGAGCTGCGACAGGACCCCATGAAGTTTAAAAACTATTGCCGCATTTCCATAGAAGCATTTGATCATCTGCTGGTCTGTCTTCATCCGGACCTGACTTTCATGGACACCAGGATGAGGCGCAGCATATCAGCTAAACAAAGATTGATTGTCACCTTGAAGTAAGTGAATGTTATCTTTTTACAAACTATATATTTGATATTTAACTTATGAAACCGAAGATAATATGTTTTTTATCTTTTTTTTATTTTTTTTAGATTCCTTGCTACAGGAAACTCTTTTGCTTCCTTGCATTATGAGTTTCTCTTTGGGATCTCAACAATCTCTGTGATTGTCTGTCATACCTGCAAAGTGATCTGGCAGTGACTCAGAGAAGCGGTGATGCCCACCCCCAGGGCGGAAGATTGGCTTAGTATCGCCGAGGGATTTTACAAATCAGTGCAGTTTCCTAACTGCGTTGGGGCATTGGACGGTAAGCATATCTGTGTGAAGAAGCCGCCTCATTCAGGGTCCCGGTACTTCAATTACAAGCAGAATTTTTCTGTGGTGCTGATGGCCTTGGCTGACAGTAACTACAGGTTTGTAATTGTGGATATCGGGGCCTATGGGAGCACTTCAGACAGCCGCCTCTTTAGTGCTTCCAGAATGGGTAAACGGCTTAAGACAAACCAGCTTGCCCTGCCAGAGCCCAGTAGACTTCCCGGATCTGCAGGTCCGCCGGCTCCATTTGTGATGGTGTCAGATGAAGGATTCGCATTGGCACCCCACCTGATGTGGCCCTTCCCTAGATGCGATCTGGATGACAGGAAGCGCATTTTCAACTATCGATTGACTCGTGCCCGTCGGTATGTGGAGTGCACTTTCGGAATACTCTCCACAAAGTGGAGAGTATTCCTGTCATCCATACAGATAAATCCGGACAATGCCACCCTGGTGATACAGGCTTGTGTACTACAACACAACTTCACCAGGATCCACAAATCCTCCACAGATGCAGAATTGGGCCTAAATATGACATCTCCTGTCAGTTTAGACCTGAGCCGGCCTGGACGCCCTGGAACGGCTGGACTAGCTGTTCGGGAGCTCTATGCCGACTACTTCTGCAGTCCTGAGGGGGCATTGTCATGGCAGTTGGACGCCATCCGTGGTAGACCTTGATTTCAGCTGGAATCTGGTTCTAAATTTGATCTAGATTTCAATATTCTTAGTTTAGTTAGATCCCCTGTTGTTATTTTAAATTAGGGACTCGCAAGAGAATGAGGACCCTTGACGTGGGCTTGCGGGCCGAGGTATTTTGTAAAATCCAAATTTTGTTCTAAATTTGGTTTAAATACCTTCTAATACCTCATTTGTAATTACGTCTTATATTTAAAAATTGCTTTTAAAAAAAACTTGTCCAGGTTCAGAGCTGAACGCAGCCATGTCCCATTGCTCTTATGCATTTTTAGGGGATATGTCTGTGTTCATCTTTGAACTTGAACAACACATGACGTAATCAGACCCGCAATCCACAAAGAATAACAATGTATGCAGACAAGGTGAGTATAAAACATCTGCATTTTTAAAGAAGAAGTTTCATGGGTCCCATCAATCGGAAGTAAGTGGCAGGAAGTATAGAGCGGCACCCATGGATCTTAGTGCACTTACTATTATTCCTGGGCACCACTCCTTTTGCCTGCTCCTGGCCCCATTACATTCTCTGGTCGCAACAATAGGGATGAGACACTAGTGTCTCGCCTTCTCCCTGAGAGCAGGACTGTCCAATCGCAGCGCTGGCAGTAAAGCTTAGCACTGCGATTGAACAGAGATGCTGTCAGTGAGAAGGAATGGCCAGTCAGATAATCTGATGTCTCCTCCCTGTTGTTCAGACCGGAAAATGTTACAGGGGCCAGAGCAGGCAAACAGAGTGGATACCAGGATAGTAAGCGCCGCTCAACACTTCCAACTACTTAGTTCAGAGTTTTGGGACCCATGAAATGTCCTCTTTAAGTTGACAGCACATGATGATCCATTTCAGCCGTCGCATGGACGTTGCCCATGCATTGGGGAACACAAATGGTGGTCCCCAATGCACGGAACGGCTGCATAGCGGCCGTGTGCCTGAGCCATCAGACTACAATAATTTTGATTAATGTAGAAAACTGATTTGATATTGGTCACCTACTTAGATAATAACTCATTAACATCAAAAGCAATACTACTTTTTTCTGGCTACTTTCATACTGGCAGCAGGATGTTCTGGCGAGAGAACAGCCAGCCGAATCCGTGCAGAAGCTATACTACTGTGCTGCTAGATTTCTTCTCCAGCCCATTACACCAATGGTAATTGGCCGGAGTTAATGGGGCAAGAGCAGAAATCTTACGTCATGGTGGGCTAGCTTCAGAATGGATCCAGAAGTCTGATCCCCTGCCAGAAGAGCCAGGCGGACTCTTCTGCCTACAGTGTGAAAGCATAGCAAACTTCACTTAAAAAATTACCAGACAATAATTTAACTTAGGAATAAAAAAATTTATAGAACCCCCAAATTTTTTTTTTACAAATTCCCTTGTAAAAGGGCCAGGGGTTTGAATAATTGGTGGGTCTGGTCGGTGGACCCGTGAACGGGGATTTTCTTCATTGATACGTCTATCCCGAACAGCCTCCATTGTGTGAATGACCTCAATGGGTTCTTCGGGATGATCGTATAGGTTTAGCAAGGTGAAACACAGCTGAAACACATCAGGATTGCCGTTCAGCAGACACACGCGTTAAATAGGGCGCAAGACTTTTTAAAATCCTTTCCTCATGTTCTATCAGACCGATTCCGATTTAGAAATTCAAGAACCCGAGCATCAATCAGGGCTCGAACATCTACCTCGGAATCGGCCGCTGGTCTGCGCCGTCGTCTACCTGCTGAAGGGCAAGCACGCTCCTCAGAAACTGGATTAGTTTCATCGAGGGCCTCATTAGATGGCGGCATTATTAGGGGTTCCGTCGGCTGTTCCACATTTGAAGATTTTTCCGGTGCAGCTTGAGATGGCTCAGAATGTGACACTTCACCGCTGTCCTCTGGATTACGTTCGTTGGGTTCAGATGAAAGTTTGTCCACAGTGCTGTTGAATAAAGAATTTGTTTTAATGTTGAGAATTTTTTACTTTATATAAATAAATAAAAATTTTGAAAAATATACAGGTTTTAGGAATTCTAGCTGCTTTGTGTACAGATGAAGCTACTTTTTCAATGATCCATCCCCACTATGCAATTTTTGGTTCAGCTCCCTCCTGAATTGATCCCGGGAGGAATACCACCTTTTCTTTACATCCTTTACTGTTAAAAAACAGAAATAAAAATTTTGATTAACAAACTACAAAAAGTTTGATGAGACAGGCAATATGCATGGGCCGGACGTAATTCAGCAAAAACCGTTCAGCTATAATGCGTCCATGTGCCGTCAGATTTCGTTAAATAAATATAAGTGCTCATGGCCACAAACGTAAGGGCTCCGTGCCCATGCTGTGGACCACAAATTGCGGTCCTCAATGCTCAGGCACAGACCGTGGGGCAGCTGCGTGCAGATAGCTGACCCTCTCACTTGAATGGGGTCTGTGATTCGCATCCGCCAGTGTGCACCGCAAAAAAATTGTGCATGCAATATTTTTATACGGTGCAAAGCCACGGGCAGAAACACCACAGAAGCACTCTGCAGTGCTTCCATGGGGTTCCGGTCTGTCCTTCCGCACCGCATCTCCCACATCACTGACCCATTCAAGTGAATTGGTTCCTGATCTGTCATGTGGCATGCACACGGCCGGTGCCATGAATTGTGGATCCGACATAAGCAGGCTGCAATACGTCCATGGGGGCACACGGTCGTGTGCATGCGCTTTAAAGGGTTCTATGCCTGTGACTTTGTCCACAAAATCATCTTTCTGTCTATCAACTATCAATTGTGAAAGAGGCCTATATAAAATTGTTAAAATGAACAATGTAAAGGATTTAATAAAGTTATAACACAAGAATAATTAGAGAAAAAGAAATGGCTATGCAGCAAGTTGAATAATGCATTGCAGATTGGGAAAAATGTAATAATGCAATACAAGAAACACTATGCCTCGTGCACAAAATATGAAAATATATACAGACGTGGACAAAATTGTTGGTACCCTTTGGTCAATGAAAGAAAAAGTCACAATGGTCACAGAAATAACTTTAATCTGACAAAAGTAATAATAAATTAAAATTCTATAAATGTTAACCAATGAAAGTCAGACATTGTTTTTCAACCATGCTTCAACAGAATTATGTAAAAAAATAAACTCATGAAACAGGCATGGACAAAAATGATGGTACCCCTAGAAAACACAGAACATAATGTGACCAAAGGGACATGTTAATTCAAGGTGTGTCCACTAATTAGCATCACAGGTGTCTACAACCTTGTAATCAGCCATTGGGCCTATATATATGGCTCCAGGTAATCACTGTGTTGTTTGGTGATATGGTGTGTACCACACTCGACATGGACCAGAGGAAGCAAAGGAAAGAGCTGTCTCAAGAGATCAGAAAGAAAATTATAGACAAGCATGTTAAAGGTAAAGGCTATAAGACCATCTCCAAGCAACTAGATGTTCCTGTGAGTACAGTTGCACATATTATTCATAAGTTTAAGATCCATGGGACTGTAGCCAACCTCCCTGGACGTGGCCGCAGGAGGAAAATTGATGACAAATCTAAGAGACGGATAATCCGAATGGTAACAAAAGAGCCTAGAAAGACTTCTAAAGAGATTCAAGGTGAACTTCATGCTCAAGGAACATCAGTGTCAGATCGCACCATCCGTCGTTGTTTGAGCCAAAGTGGACTACATGGGAGACGACCAAGGAGGACACCATTGTTGAAAACGAATCATAAAAAAGCAAGACTGGAATATGCCAAACTACATGTTGACAAGCCACAAAGCTTCTGGGAGAATGTCCTGTGGACAGATGAGACAAAAATCGAAGTTTTTGCCAAGGCACATCAGCTGTATGTTCACAGACGAAAAAATGAAGCATATCAAGAAAAGAACACTGTCCCTACTGTGAAACATGGAGGAGGCTCTGTTATGTTCTGGGGCTGCTTTGCTGCGTCTGGCACAGGGTGTCTTGAATCTGTGCAGGGTACAATGAAATCTCAAGACTATCAAGGAATTCTAGAGAGAAATGTACTAGCCAGTGTCAGAAAGCTTGGTCTCAGTCGCAGGTCATGGGTCTTGCAACAGGACAATGACCCAAAACACACCGCTAAAAACACCCAAGAATGGCTAAGAGGAAAAAATTGGACTATTCTAAAGTGGCCTTCTATGAGCCCTGACCTCAATCCTATTGAGCATCTTTGGAAGGAGCTGAAACATGCAGTCTGGAAAAGGCACCCTTCAAACCGGACACAACTGGAGCAGTTTGCTCATGAGGAGTGGGCCAAAATACCTGCTGAGAGGTGCAGATGTCTCATTGACAGTTACAGGAAGCGTTTGATTGCAGTGATTGCCTCAAAAGGTTGCGCAACAAAATATTAAGTTAGGGGTACCATCATTTTTGTCCATGCCTGTTTCATGAGTTTATTTTTTTACATAATTCTGTTGAAGCATGGTTGAAAAACAATGTCTGACTTTCATTGGTTAACATTTATAGAATTTTAATTTATTATTACTTTTGTCAGATTAAAGTTATTTCTGTGACCATTGTGACTTTTTCTTTCATTGACCAAAGGGTACCAACAATTTTGTCCACGTCTGTAAGTTATAACACAGTGAGTGGCCATATGTCCTGAAACAGCATAGAAAATGTTCAAATGAGCATCCCAATTTCACGGTCACTCAAATGTACACTATCTATGCTATTCAAGGACATAATGCCCACTCACCGACCTTATGTCTGAATCTATACATTACATTTACACATTTTATATCTTAACAATTAATTCTCACTGATTTTTTCTCTTTTTGCAATGTTCGCCGCTTCCCAGGCAGATGGGAACAAATCTGACACTATTTCTTCCGAGCAGCGGTCCTTCTTGGCACGGTGTTGATACTCTTCTCTGCGGGTGTCCCATAGGCAGGGGCGTTCTTGAATAAGGACTATCAATCGCTCCACCTCAAATGCAGGCATTTTTTGAGGAGACAGAGACATTGTGCACATCCACACAACTTTTCCTGGCTCCTGAAGCACATGTCACAGCAGGGGGCAGGCCTTATTTTTTATCTATTTCCTGTAAACGGATCCGCAATTGCGAATGACACGCGGAACACATTGCTACATTCCGCATGTCATCCGCATTTTTTGCGGATCCATTGACTACAATGGGAGGACGGAACGTATTTTGTGGACAAGAGTAGGACAGCGCAATTCTTTTTTGCGGTACCGCACAACGGAATGGAACGGAATGGCAGATGCGGACAGCACAATTAGTGCTGTCCGCATTTTTTGCGGGGCCATTGAAAGTAATGGGTCAACATAACGTTCCGCAAAATTGCGGAACGGATGCAGAATACAAAATACTGATGTGTGAATGGAGCCTTAAGCACATATTGTTCGTTTCATTTCAAATCTATTGTGCTGGTGTATAGAGCCCAAAATTTTAGTGTTGATGTCCCAATATTTATGGACCTGACTGTGTATACGGATCTTTTTCGCAAACCAACCTCCGTCAATAGCCTTCTTCATACTAAATCAGCACATCCGAAAAAATTGGTGAAAAATCTTTGCGATGTACTGGTCCACAGTCACCACCGAGGTGCAAATTCCAACAGATTATTTGGTTCAAAAGGCCCAAAATGGGAATGCCGCCCTTGTGGCAATTGTGTAGCGTGCCCTAACATTTTGTCTGCTACAGGTTTTAAAGATGCCTCAGGCAACAAAGAATATCAAATCACACATACCATTACATGCAATACAGTTGGTGTGGTTTTTGTTGCAAGTTGTCCTTGTGAACTCATGTACGTGGGTCTAACATCACGAGAGCTGAAGCGACGTACTAGAGAGCATGTGTTGCCATTATACAGGAAGCGAGGGACGAAGATGATATTGCTTGTCTCAAGACTATCCCCGACACTTCAAGACACACCAATCATGTGATGGTTCACTCTTAAAGGTAAGGGGGATTGATAGAATTTTTGTGGGTAATAGTGGAGGAAACTGAAAGCGTCTATTGGCACAACGCGAGGTCAAGTGGACTTTTGAGCTGACTACTGTAGTTCCACATGGCCTCAATGAGAGTTTGAGTTTTTAACCCTTCTTGTAAGATATTCTTAATTTTAGAGCCTGTAGTATAGGGTATGGATTTGTTGTGTGCTCTCGAGTATTATTTTGGCTTACGGGTATTGTCTACCATTAGGGGTTTACTGATGGTATGGGTAGTAGATTACCTAATTTTAATCTATACAGGATGTTTTTAAGAATATTCGTCTTTGTTTCAGGATAACGCGACAAGTTAAGAAATTTGAGTTAACCGTATGTGTGCTAACACTGCTACATCTGTACATCCACCTCATAGGAAAGGATTATAGGTTTGACCGAATGTACCTCCTCCTCCTCCACCGTCACTTCCACCTACACCGCCACATCCACCGCCTCCTCAACCTCCTACTCCATATGGACCTCGTCCTCCTAGATCAAGATTATTGTTTTTATTTTTACGCATTTTATGTTATTTTAAGTCATTTCCCTATCTACATTTGTTTGCAGAACACTTGCCATGCTCTTAACCACATTTTGACGGCATTTGCAGCCCTCTAGCCCTTTCCATACAGCCATTTAAACGCTCAAAAGTTCGGGTCCCGAACTCAAACTATTTTCTGAAGTTCGCCCGAACCTGTCGAACCGAAACATCCAGGTGTTCGCTCAACTCTAAATATTACGAATATTCAAAGAAACAAATATATAGTACTATATCGAATATATTTGTTTTTTAGAATATTCGTCTTTGTTTCAGGATAACGCGACAAATTAAGAAATTTGAGTTAAAAGTATGTGTGCTAACACTGCTACATCTGTACATCCACCTCATAGGAAAGGATTATAGGTTTGACCGAATGTACCTCCTCCTCCTCCACCGGCACTTCCACCTACACCGTCACATCCACCGCCTCCTCAACCTCCTACTCCATATGGAGGAGGCGGTGGATGTGGTGGTGTAGGTGGAAGTGCCGGTGGAGGAGGAGGTAGCCTACACTGCTTTTTGTTTTAAAATTTATTTATATTTTTAAAATTAGGTTACACCCCAAAACATTGGGAAATATAACCCTCCAGTTGTGGTAAACACACGTTCAAACAATACACTGGCTGCAGGCAGGCCAGCACCTCCAAGGCGTAAAGGGCAAGCTCAGGCCACGTGCCCAATTTGGAGACCCAGAAGTTGCAGGGGGTGACCCCTGTCAGTTAGTTCTAGTAGGCGTGTGCATACTTACTGCCCCACCATGTCGCACGTCCCCGCAATGTTGATGATCCAATTTGATATCTGCTCTATCAACTTTCGATGTTCTTTTATGCGCCTACCATGATAATCACGGGTGGTGGGGAATCAGGGTCCCAGGCCGGAGAGGGAGCGTGAGAAAAAAAGAGACCAATTTTAAGGGAGATAAATTTATTTAAAAAAATTGGGATCGAGCAGAAATGTGGGAAAAGCTATTGAGGCGCAAATGTGGGACAAATTGCAGAAGCCCAAATGTATGTGAAAGATAGCATTAAATCTAACCTAATACAAGTTGGTGAGGCCAACATAGAGTCAGTTTGGGTTACGTTGCAGATTGCTAATCATGCAGTAACTCGTGTAGGTGTGATATATAGACCACCTGATCAAGTTAAAGAACTAGATGATCTACTAGTTGAAGAAATAGCTAAAATGACAATGAAAGGAGAAGTTATCATTATGGGAGATTTCAATCTTCCAGATATAAACTGGAAAACCAAAATAGCAAGTTCTACCAGGAGTACAGATATTCTAAATTCCCTACTGGGGTTATCCCTACAACAAATGGTTGAGGAGCCAACCCGGAGGGAGGCCATTTTGGATTTGATATTCACAAATGGGGATTCGGTAAATGATGTCATTGTAGGCGAAACCTTGGGATCTAGTGATCACCAGTCAGTGTGGTTTAATATAAGAACTGTGAAAGAGTCCCACCACACAAAAACAAAAGTTTTAGATTTTAGAAAAACAGACTTTTCAAAAATGAAATTAGTCATAAATGAGTCCTTATCAGACTGGAACGGATTACATGGAGTCCAGGAGAAATGGGACTACTTAAAAGGTGCATTATTGAAGGCAACAAAAAATTGCATTAGACTTGTCAGTAAAAGCAAAAAAAGGAAGAGACCACTGTGGTACTCAGCAGAAGTGGCCCAAATCATTCAAAATAAAAAGCTAGCATTTTGTAATTATAAAAAAAACCAGAGCAATGAAGACAAGGAAATCTACAAGATTAGGCAGAAAGAGGCCAAGCAAGTTATAAGAACTTCTAAAGCTCAGGCAGAAGAAAAACTAGCTCAGTCTATGAAAAAAGGGGATAAGACATTCTTCAGATATATAAATGAAAAAAGGAAATTAAAACAAGGAATAACTAAATTAAAAACAAAGGACGGAAGGTATGTAGAAGAGAATAAAGGGCTAGCCGACTGCCTTAATGAATACTTCTGTTCAGTTTTTACAAAAGAAAAAGAAGGAGAAGGACCTCCACTAGAAAGGATGACTATTAAATCGTTTGATGCATGTGTCTTTACAGAGGAAGATGTTCTAAGTTTGCTGTCTAAAGTGAAGACAAATAAGTCACAGGGGCCTGATGAGATACACCCAAAATTATTAAAAGAGCTTAGTGGTGAGCTGGCAAAACCGTTAACAGATTTATTTAACCAATCATTAGTAACAGGAGTCGTCCCGGAAGATTGGAAATTGGCAAATGTCGTGCCCATTCACAAGAAAGGTAGTAGGGAGGAATCGAGCAACTATAGACCAGTGAGTCTGACATCAATAGTAGGCAAATTAATGGAAACCCTACTAAAGGATAGGATTGTGGAACATCTAAAATCCCATGGATTGCAAGATGAAAAACAACATGGGTTTACTTCAGGGAGATCATGTCAAACAAATCTTATAGATTTTTTTGACTGGGTGACTAAAATAATAGACGGTGGAGGTGCAGTAGACATGGCATATCTAGATTTTAGTAAGGCTTTTGACACTGTCCCACACAGAAGACTTATCAATAAACTGCAGTCATTGAGCATGGACTCCCATATTGTTGAGTGGATTAGGCAGTGGCTGAGTGACAGACAACAGAGGGTTGTAGTCAATGGAGAACATTCAAAACAAGGTCATGTTACCAGTGGGATTCCACAGGGATCTGTACTGGGACCAATTTTGTTTAATATCTTCATAAGTGATATTGCAAAAGGCCTCGATGGTAAGGTTTGTCTTTTTGCTGATGACACAAAGAAATGTAACAGGGTTGATGTTCCTGGAGGGAAACGCCAAATGGAAAAGGATTTAGGAAAACTAGAAGAATGGTCAGAACTCTGGCAACTGAAATTTAATGAGGATAAGTGCAAGATAATGCACCTGGGGCGTAAAAACCCAAGGGCAGAATATAGAATATTTGACACAGTCCTGACCTCAGTATCTGAGGAAAGGGATTTAGGAGTAATTATTTCAGAAGACTTAAAGGTGGGAAGACAATGTAATAAAGCAGCACGAAATGCCAGCAGAATGCTTGGATGTATAGGGAGAGGTATAAGCAGTAGAAAGAGTGAAGTGCTTATGCCGCTGTACAGAACACTGGTGAGACCTCACCTGGAGTATTGTGCGCAGTACTGGAGGCCATATCTCCAGAAGGATATAGATACTCTAGAGAGAGTTCAGAGAAGAGCTACTAAACTAGTACATGGATTGCAGGATAAAACTTACCAGGAAAGGTTAAAAGACCTTAATATGTATAGCTTGGAAGAAAGAAGAGACAGAGGGGATATGATAGAAACTTTTAAATACATAAAGGGAATCAACTCGGTAAAGGAGGAGAGCATATTTAAAAGAAGAAAAACTACCACAAGAGGACACAGTTTTAAATTAGAGGGGCAAAGGTTTAAAAGTAATATAAGGAAGTATTACTTTACTGAGAGAGTAGTGGATGCATGGAATAGCCTTCCTGCAGAAGTGGTAGCTGCAAATACAGTGAAGGAGTTTAAGCATGCATGGGATAGGCATAAGGCTATCCTTCATATAAGATAGAGCCAGGGACTATTCATAGGATTCAGATATATTGGGCAGACTAGATGGGCCAAATGGTTCTTATCTGCCGACACACTCTATGTTTCTATGTTTCTAAAAGAGTCAAGCGGAAATGTGGGAAAAGCTATTGAGGCGCAAATGTTGGCCAAAAGAGTATAGCGGAAACGTGGGACTAATTATTGAAGTGCAAATGTGGTACAACTTGTTTAAGTTTAAGCATTGAATCACAGGAGGTGGCACATATCAATTAAAGAAGCATTTCAGAAATTTTATTCCCTGTCATCTATGCAGAGCAGGGGTTTATTCACGTCAAAAATTGTATAATGTCAACCCAAGAATGTAACAGAAAAATTACAGAAATGTATTAACCTGTCTACTTGGTAGAGCAGGGGTCTATAATAGAAAACAATTGTTTATTGTCACCCGAAAATTGAAAATAAAAATTATTGAAATTTATTAAGCTGTGAACTAGGTAGAGGAGGGGTATATTACACCCAAAAATTTGTGAATTTGACCCTAAAATGTAACTGACAAATGTTATTATTATTTTTTTACCAGTCTAATAGGTATAGCAGTGGTACATCACCCCCCAAAAATTGCTGAATTTCACCCGAAAATGTAAATTACAATTTTTTTTTTAACCGGCCTACTAGGTATAGCAGTGGTACATCATGCCCAAAAATTGGTGAATTTCACCCAAAAATGTAAATTACAATTTTTTTTTTTTAACCGGCCTACTAGGTATAGCAGTGGTACTATACACCCAAAAAAATGTTAAATTCACCCGAAAATGTTAATGACAATTATTTTATTTTTTACCGGCTTACTAGGTATAGCAGTGGTACTAGACACCCAAAAATTGCTGAATTTCACCAGAAAATTTAACTGACAAAGTTGTGAAATGATATAAAATAAAATACATACAAATTAAAGAATAAAATTTGATTCATGAGGTGGAGTTCCATATGGAGTAGGAGTTTGAGGAGGCGGTGGACGTAGCGGTGTAGGTGGAAGCGGCAGTGGAGGAGGACGAGGTAGTCAACACAGGTTATTGGTTTTAATTTTATTTTTTAAAATTAGGGTACACTCTAAAAGAGTGTGAAATATCCAAAATACAAGAATGAGCAATTGCGCTGCAGTATAACAATGGCTGGTTAGTGCTGGTATACATGTCTATTCTGCACAAGGTACGGACAAGTCCTGAGGGATCCATGCCTGGTTCATTTTAATGAACGTGAGCTTGTCCACATTGGCTGCGGACAGGCGGCTGCACTTGTCTGTGATGATGCCTCCTGCCGTGCTAAACACACGTTCAGATAATACACTGGCTGCAGGGCAGGCCAGCACCTCCAAGACGAAAAGGGCAAGCTCAGGCCATGTGCCCATTTCGGAGACCCAGGAGTTGAAGGGGCAGACCCGTCATTCAGTATATGTAGGTGTGTGCACACATACTGCTCTACCATGTTGGTGAAATGCTGCCTCCTGCTAAGACGTTCCATATCAGATGGTGGTGCTCGTTGTTGTGGCGTGCTGACAAAGCTTTTCCACATTTCGGCCATGCTAACCCTGCCTTCTGAGGTGCTGGTGGTGCCCCAGCTGCTTTGGCGACCTCATCCTCTGTCTTTGCCTTGTGCTTCCACTGTGCCCCCGCTGTCAGGTGGGAATGCCACCAGCAGCGCGTCTACCAGCGTGCGCTTGTTCTCGCGCATCTTACGATCACGCTCCAGTGATGGAAATAAGGACAGTAGGTTGTCCTTGTAACGGGGATCCAGCAGTGTGGCCACCCAGAAATCAGCACAAATTAGAATGTGGGCAACTCGGCGGTCGTTGCGGAGACACTGCAGTATGTAATCGCTCATGTGTGCCAGGCTGCCTAAAGGCAATGAAACACAGAAAAAATAGTCGGCACTCACTCAGTATGCACGTTGCACGGGATAGGACTGAAATCCACGTATATTCAAGGAAAATCCCAGCAGTCGTGTCTTCAATCAATAGGATATTTATTTCATCAAATTAGAAATGTCCACAATCCTGGACGCGTTGCGGCTAGCATGCCTTCATCAGCAGATACAGGTATACAAAATGACCTAGTTTATATAAAGGGATATACTCCTCCCCTCATGACAACATCTCCCACTCCCATTACCTGCACAGGTGATGGGAGGGGTGTATAATTAACAAAGAAAAAACGCCCATTAGTAAATCACAAAAAATGGGTCTGTGTCTCAGATTAAGCTTCACAATCACATGTATGCAAAAAAAATGATATTAAATCATATACACTTTTATATATATATATATATATATATATATATATATCATACATTGCCAGGTATATAAGGCCCCTCACCGAATATTAGAAGTCTGAAAAAAAGAACATAAGCATAATATTAGCTTATTAAATATGCATAATCTCATAGTCGCTATTAAGGCCTCTGGGATGTAAAGTGTCCAACGTGTGGATCCAATACGCCTCTCTGCGCAGTAACAGCTTCTTTAAATCACCTCCTCTCCTAGGTCTTTTGACCTGTTCCAAAACTTGGAATCTCAACTGAGAAATCCCATGTTTGCACTGTTAAAAATGAAATGGAATAGGTAACAATACATTTTTTGTGCGAATGGTCGATTTATGTTTCCCAATGCGATCCCTAATCATTTGTGTAGTCTCCCCAATATACAATAAGCCACACGGGCACTTTAATAAGTATATCACATTAGTAGATTCACATGTGAAAAAACCTTCAATAGAGAAAGGGCGCCCACTATGGGGATGAAAAAATGTAGAGCCTCTGATTATATGGGAACATTGGGAACAGTGCAAACATGGGAACGTGCCCTTGCGTTGCGTCGCTCATACAGATTGTTTCAGGGTCTTCTTTGTACTTCCAATATCTGAATGTACCAATTTATCCCTATAACTAGGATTCCTCTTATTGCATATCAGAGGTGGATTTTTAAACTCCTCAATAAAGGGGTAAGCCTTCTGTATCAGAGGCCAATGTTTCCGGACAATATTGTCTAATTTCTGGTTATAGGGATTAAATTTATGTACCAATGCCACCCTAGAAGATGTATCTCTAGATGATTTACCAGATTCCATAAGTGTTGTTTGTGTTTGACTCAGGATGGAACGGGGATAACCCATTTGTTCAAATCGCTGAGTCATTTCATTCATCCTGACAAATTGCATGTCAGGGTCAGATACAATGCGACGCACTCGCTGATACTGAGATTTAGGGATTGCTCTTTTCAATGCTGGTGGATGAGAGCTTGTGAAATGAAGAATGCTGTTCCTATCCGTATCCTTCCTAAATAGATCTGTAGATAACCTACCATATTGATCCTTTATCACCATGGTATCTAGAAAGCTCACTCTTTCACTATCTTGAACCAGTGTAAATTTTAAACCCTCGTATGCATGGTTAAGATGGTCAAGGAAGGTTAAGAGGGTCTCATGTGGCCCCGCCCATATGCAAAAGATGTCATCAATAATTCTTTTCCAAACAAGGATAGTATTTGAATACCATACGGTGTTATATACTTTTAATTCCTCGAATTGTGACATATATGCATTTGCATAGGGCGGGGCCACATATGACCCCATCGCGGTCCCCCGCCTTTGTAGGTAAAAGTCATCTTCAAACATAAAGTAGTTTTCATATAATACTAATTTCAATAGTTCCAACAGAAATTCCTGTTCATCCTGAGTATACTGACTCCTACCTAATAATGATTTGACTGCTTCAACGCCAGTAGCATGATCTATAGAGGTATAGAGACTTACCACGTCTATAGTTACTAATAGACTGTCAGATGGAACTGTTTCTAAATTGGCTATTGTGTTGAGAAAGTGCTGTGTGTCAGACAAAAAAGATTTTGTATCCTTAATTAAAGGAGTCAAAGTTTTTTCAAACACAATAGCCAATGGTGATAATATAGAACCTACAGAAGCCACAATTGGTCGCCCTGGGGGGTCAATTAAGGTCTTGTGTACTTTGGGCAAAACATAGAAAACTGGGGTAATCGGTGTATGATTAATCAAAAATGTGTGTAATTTACCATCAATAACCCCTAAGGATAAATATTGGTTAACTAATTGCATAATTTTATCTTTGATACGAAATACCGGATCCCCTGATAATTTCATATAAGTCTCTTCATCCGAAAGTTGACGCATTATTTCTGTAACATATTTTGCCCGATCCATTAGTACAATAGCACCGCCTTTATCTGCAGGCTTCAAAATAAGACCTTTATCCTCCATCAATGACCGAATGGCCATATTTTCCTGCAATGTCACATTATGTGAAAAACGCAATTGTCCCCTCTTTATCGAATCCAGCTGGCTCTGAATGTCTCTGTTAACTAAATGAATATAAGTCTCTATAGGATGATACACCTTAGGGGGTATGAAGCGGCTCTTAATCTTGAGACCCAAATCAGCAAGACGTAGACCTGAATGTCCCTCCTCAACCCCATGCACACTATGCGGTTTTTCTAGAGACTCCAAAAAATGCGCCTTGAGTCTCAATTTGCGAAAAAATTGATTCAAATCAATGTCAAACTGAAAGGAATCAAATGGAGTGGATGGACTAAACGAAAGTCCTTTCTGCAGCGCAGTCATTTGTTCAGTATTAAGACTTTTAGAGGACAGATTAATTACAATAGACGGGCTCTTACCTGAGAGCGCGTCTGAACCATCTGGCTCGCTCCCATCATATCGCCGGCGTCTCCTGTGCTTCCGGCCTGTGCGCCTCGTGTGTCTCCTCCCCCTCCACGCGGACGCCGACTGCCCTTTCGAAAAAAACTGCGAGTCTCCTGTGGTCCCGTGGATTCGTTCCCTGAACTGGAGGTATATGATCCTGGTTTTGCAGGTCTTCTGTAGCCCCCTCGCTGGCGGGATGATGTGTCTTGCCATCTGTAAACTTTATTAAGATGGTAATCCTCACTGTCGCGTAGAAATTTTGATCGTTTTCGATCCTCAGTCTCCTTTTTGTATATAGCAATCTGTGAATCAATGGATTCTTTAAGTTGTTGAAATTCCTCAGATGTTATCGAATCTCTCAGTTGTTGTTCAGTAGTGGCGATTTGTGTTTGTATCTCAGTAATAGCAATCTGTAAACGATTGATTGTCAATAACATGAGATCATAGGAGCATTTGTTTATAATGCGTTCAAAATCTCTACAATATTCAAGATCTTCTGGAAAGAAGGTCGGACGCAGATGCACCCTGAGGCCTCTTGGAATTCTTTTTACCTTGTGGTATTCGGCCAATGTAATAGCATGTAACTCATATGATGTGAGCCGTCTGAGTTCACGTTCCCAGTGTCGTTTTTTAAATTCACTAGTTGGTATATTCAGAAAATCTGAAGTCGATGTCACTTGGGAAAGGATCCTTTCAGCATCAGCATTATCAAAGCTTAATGTCATCGAGGTCGTCATTTAGGGTGGTGCACGGCTCAGAGAATAATTCACAGAAAAAATAGTCGGCACTCACTCAGTATGCACGTTGCACGGGATAGGACTGAAATCCACGTATATTCAAGGAAAATCCCAGCAGTCGTGTCTTCAATCAATAGGATATTTATTTCATCAAATTAGAAATGTCCACAATCCTAGACGCGTTGCGGCTAGCATGCCTTCATCAGCAGATACAGGTATACAAAATGACCTAGTTTATATAAAGGGATATACTCCTCCCCTCATGACAACATCTCCCACTCCCATTACCTACACAGGTGATGGGAGGGGTGTATAATTAACAAAGAAAAATAAAAAACGCCCATTAGTAAATCACAAAAAATGGGTCTGTGACTCAGATTAAGTTTCACAATCACATGTATGCAAAAAAATGATATTAAATCATATACACTTTTATATATATATATATATATATATATATATATCTCATACATTGCCAGGTATATAAGGCCCCTCACCGAATATTAGAAGTCTGAAAAAAAGAACATAAGCATAATATTAGCTTATTAAATATGCATAATCTCATAGTCCCTATTAAGGCCTCTGGGATGTAAAGTGTCCAACGTGTGGATCCAATACGCCTCTCTGCGCAGTAACAGCTTCTTTAAATCACCTCCTCTCCTAGGTCTTTTGACCTGTTCCAAAACTTGGAATCTCAACTGAGAAATCCCATGTTTGCACTGTTCAAAATGAAATGGAATAGGTAATAATGCATTTTTTGTGCGAATGGTCGATTTATGTTTCCCAATGCGATCCCTAATCATTTGTGTAGTCTCCCCAATATACAATAAGCCACACGGGCACTTTAATAAGTATATCACATTAGTAGATTCACATGTGAAAAAACCTTCAATAGAGAAAGGGCGCCCACTATAGGGATGAAAAAATGTAGAGCCTCTGATTATATGGGAACATTGGGAACAGTGCAAACATGGGAACGTGCCCTTGCGTTGCGTCGCTAATAAAGATTGTTTCAGGGTCTTCTTTGTACTTCCAATATCTGAATGTACCAATTTATCCCTATAACTAGGATTCCTCTTATTGCATATCAGATACCATGGTATCTAGAAAGCTCACTCTTTCACTATCTTGAATAGAGTTGAGCGAACACCTGGATGTTCGGGTTCGAGAAGTTCGGCCGAACATCCCGGAAATGTTCGGGTTCGGGATCCGAACCCGATCCGAACTTCGTCCCGAACCCGAACCCCATTGAAGTCAATGGGGACCTGAACTTTTCGGCACTAAAAAGGCTGTAAAACAGCCCAGGAAAGGGCTAGAGGGCTGCAAAAGGCAGCAACATGTAGGTAAATCCCCTGCAAACAAATGTGGATAGGGAAATGAATTAAAATAAAAATTAAATAAATAAAAATTAACCAAAATCAATTGGAGAGAGGTCCCATAGCAGAGAATCTGGCTTCACGTCACCCACCACTGTAAGAGTCCATTTTCATAAATTTAGGCCCAGCACCCAGGCAGAGGAGAGAGGTCCCGTAACAGACAATCTGGCTTCATGTCAGCAGAGAATTAGTCTGCATGTCATAGCAGAGAATGAGGCTTCACGTCAGCCACCACTGCAACAGTCCATTGGCATATATTTAGGCCCAGCACACACACAGGCAGAGGAGAGAGGTCCCGTAACAGAGAATCTGTCTTCATGTCAGCAGAGAATTAGTCTGCATGTCATAGCAGAGAATGAGGCTTCACGTCAGCCACCACTGCAACAGTCCATTGGCATATATTTAGGCCCAGCACCCAGGCAGAGGAGGGAGGTCCCGTAACAGAGAATCTGTCTTCATGTCAGCAGAGAATCAGTCTGCATGTCATAGCAGAGAATGAGGCTTCACGTCAGCCACCACTGCAACAGTCCATTGGCATATATTTAGGCCCAGCACACACACAGGCAGAGGAGAGAGGTCCCGTAACAGAGAATCTGGCTTCATGTCAGCAGAGAATCAGTCTGCATGTCATAGCAGAGAATGAGGCTTCACGTCAGCCACCACTGCAACAGTCCATTGGCATATATTTAGGCCCAGCACACACACAGGCAGAGGAGAGAGGTCCCGTAACAGAGAATCTGTCTTCATGTCAGCAGAGAATTAGTCTGCATGTCATAGCAGAGAATGAGGCTTCACGTCAGCCACCACTGCAACAGTCCATTGGCATATATTTAGGCCCAGCACCCAGGCAGAGGAGGGAGGTCTCGTAACAGAGAATCTGTCTTCATGTCAGCAGAGAATTAGTCTGCATGTCATAGCAGAGAATGAGGCTTCACGTCAGCCACCACTGCAACAGTCCATTGGCATATATTTAGGCCCAGCACACAGGCAGAGGAGAGAGGTCCCGTAACAGACAATCTGGCTTCATGTCAGCGGAGAATCATTCTGCATGTCATAGCAGAGAATCAGGCTTCACGTCACCCAACATTGGAACAGTCCATTGGCATATATTTAGGCCCCGGCACCCAGACACAGGAGAGGTTCATTCAACTTTGGGTAGCCTCGCAATATAATGGTAAAATGAAAATAAAAATAGGATTGAATGAGGAAGTGCCCTGGAGTCCAATAATATATGGTTAAGGGGAGGTAGTTAATGTCTAATCTGGACAAGGGACGGACAGATCCTGTGGGATCCATGCCTGGTTCATTTTTATGAACGTCAGCTTGTCCACATTGGCTGTAGACAGGCGGCTGCGTTTGTCTGTAATGACGCCCCCTGCCGTGCTGAATACACGTTCAGACAAAACGCTGGCCGCCGGGCAGGCCAGCACCTCCAAGGCATAAAAGGCTAGCTCTGGCCACGTGGACAATTTAGAGACCCAGAAGTTGAATGGGGCCGAACCATCAGTCAGTACGTGGAGGGGTGTGCACACGTACTGTTCCACCATGTTAGTGAAATGTTGCCTCCTGCTAACACGTTGCGTATCAGGTGGTGGTGCAGTTAGCTGTGGCGTGTTGACAAAAGTTTTCCACATCTCTGCCATGCTAACCCTGCCCTCAAAGGAGCTGGCATTGACACAGCTGCCTTGGCGACCTCTTGCTCCTCCTCTGCCTTGGCCTTGGGCTTCCACTTGTTCCCCTGTGACATTTGGGAATGCTCTCAGTAGCGCGTCTACCAACGTGCGCTTGTACTCGCGCATCTTCCTATCACGCTCCAGTGCAGGAAGTAAGGTGGGCACATTGTCTTTGTAGCGTGGATCCAGCAGGGTGGCAACCCAGTAGTCCGCACAGGTTAAAATGTGGGCAACTCTGCTGTCGTTGCGCAGGCACTGCAGCATGTAGTCGCTCATGTGTGCCAGGCTGCCCAGGGGTAAGGACAAGCTGTCCTCTGTGGGAGGCGTATCGTTATCGTCCTGCCTTTCCCCCCAGCCACGCACCAGTGATGGACCCGAGCTGCGTTGGGTGCCACCCCGCTGTGACCATGCTTCATCCTCATCCTCCTCCACCTCCTCCTCATCCTCGTCCTCCTCGTCCTCCAGTAGTGGGCCCTGTCTGGCCACATTTGTACCTGGCCTCTGCTGTTGCCAAAAACCTCCCTCTGAGTCACTTCGAAGAGACTGGCCTGAAAGTGCTAAAAATGACCCCTCTTCCTCCTCCTCCTCCTCCTCCTCCTCCTGGGCCACCTCCTCTTGCATCATCGCCCTAAGTGTTTTCTCAAGGAGACATAGAAGTGGTATTGTAACGCTGATAACGGCGTCATCGCCACTTGCCATGTTGGTGGAGTACTCGAAACAGCGCAACAGGGCACACAGGTCTCGCATGGAGGCCCAGTCATTGGTGGTGAAGTGGTGCTGTTCTGTAGTGCGACTGACCCGTGCGTGCTGCAGCTGAAACTCCACTATGGCCTGCTGCTGCTCGCACAGTCTGTCCAGCATGTGCAAGGTGGAGTTCCACCTGGTGGGCACGTCGCATATGAGGCGGTGAGCGGGAAGGCCGAAGTTACGCTGTAGCGCAGACAGGCGAGCAGCAGCAGGATGTGAACGCCGGAAGCGCGAACAGACGGCCCGCACTTTATGCAGCAGCTCTGACATGTCGGGGTAGTTGTGAATGAACTTCTGCACCACCAAATTCAGCACATGCGCCAAGCAAGGGATGTGCGTCAAATTGGCTAGTCCCAGAGCTGCAACGAGATTTCGCCCATTATCGCACACCACCAGGCCGGGCTTGAGGCTCACCGGCAGCAACCACTCGTCGGTCTGTTGTTCTATACCCCGCCACAACTCCTGTGCGGTGTGGGGCCTGTCCCCCAAACATATGAGTTTCAGAATGGCCTGCTGACGTTTACCCCGGGCTGTGCTGAAGTTGGTGGTGAAGGTGTGTGGCTGACTGGATGAGCAGGTGGAAGAAGAGGAGGAGGAAGCCGAGAAGGAGGAGGTGGCAACAGGAGGCAAAGAATGTTGCCCTGCGATCCTTGGCGGCGGAAGGACGTGCGCCAAACAGCTCTCCGCCTGGGGCCCAGCTGCCACTACATTTACCCAGTGTGCAGTTAGGGAGATATAGCGTCCCTGGCCGTGCTTACTGGTCCACGTATCTGTGGTTAGGTGGACCTTGCCACAGATGGCGTTGCGCAGTGCACACTTGATTTTATCGGAATACTTGGTTGTGCAGGGAAGGCACGGCTCTCTTGGAGAAGTAGTGGCGGCTGGGAACAACATACTGTGGGACAGCAAGCGACATGAGCTGTTTGAAGCTGTCTGTGTCCACCAGCCTAAATGACAGCATTTCATAGGCCAGTAGTTTAGAAATGCTGGCATTCAGGGCCAGGGATCGAGGGTGGCTAGGTGGGAATTTACGCTTTCTCTCAAATGTTTGTGAGATGGAGAGCTGAACGCTGCCGTGTGACATGGTTGAGACGCTTGGTGACGGAGGTGGTGGTGGTGGTGTTGGTGGTACATCCCCTGTTTGCTGGGCGGCAGGTGCCAACGTTCCTCCAGAGGCGGAGGAAGAGGCCGAGGCGGCAGCAGCAGAAGAGGCCGAGGCGGCAGCAGCAGAAGAGGTAGCAGGGGGAGCCTGAGTGACTTCCTTGGTTTTAAGGTGTTTACTCCACTGCAGTTCATGCTTTGCATGCAGGTGCCTGGTCATGCAGGTTGTGCTCAGGTTCAGAACGTTAATGCCTCGCTTAAGGCTCTGATGGCACAGCGTGCAAACCACTCGGGTCTTGTCGTCAGCACATTGTTTGAAGAAGTGCCATGCCAGGGAACTCCTTAAGCTGCCTTTGGGGTGCTCGGTCCCAGATGGCGGCGGGCAGTAGCAGGCGGAGTCTCTTGGCGGCGGGTGTTCTGCTTTTGCCCACTGCTCCCTCTTTTGCTACGCTGTTGGCTCGGTCTCACCACTGCCTCTTCCTCCGAACTGTGAAAGTCAGTGGCACGACCTTCATTCCATGTGGGGTCTAGGACCTCATCATCCCCTGCATCGTCTTCCACCCAGTCTTGATCCCTGACCTCCTGTTCAGTCTGCACACTGCAGAAAGACGCAGCAGTTGGCACCTGTGTTTCGTCATCATCAGAGACATGCTGAGGTGGTATTCCCATGTCCTCATCATCAGGAAACATAAGTGGTTGTGCGTCAGTGCATTCTATGTCTTTCACCGCTGGGGAAGGGCTAGGTGGATGCCCTTGGGAAACCCTGCCAGCGGAGTCTTCAAACAGCATAAGAGACTGCTGCATAACTTGAGGCTGAGACAGTTTCCCTGGTATGCATGGGGGTGATGTGACAGACTGATGGGGTTGGTTTTCAGGCGCCATCTGTGCGCTTTGTGCAGAAGACTGGGTGGGAGATAATGTGAACGTGCTGGATCCACTGTCGGCCACCCAATTGACTAATGCCTGTACCTGCTCAGGCCTTACCATCCTTAGAACGGCATTGGGCCCCACCATATATCGCTGTAAATTCTGGCGGCTACTGGGACCTGAGGTAGTTGGTACACTAGGACGTGTGGATGTGGCAGAACGGCCACGTCCTCTCCCAGAACCAGAGGGTCCACTAACACCACCACGACCATGTCCACGTCTGCGTCCCTTACTAGATGTTTTTCTCATTGTTATGGTTCACCACAACAACAAAAATATTATTTGGCCCAATGTATTGTATTCAAATTCAGCGGGATATAAATTTGAGGCCTAGTATTTAGGCGCTGGGTGACTGGTATGGATTTACTAACAGAATTAGACTTGGAAATGCACAGTAGCGTGTGTGTGAAGTTATTCTGAATGACCCTATGTTCACCTTGAATATTATATACCCTTTTAGGGATAGATTTCAAATAGCTCTGATACAGCAGAAACCACTAAATTTTAAATTGCTAAATTGGGAATTGTATTTCAACCCAGAACAAAAAATGTGCTTTGACGGACACTAAATAACTTTCCCAGCCACAACAGGACAGCGGTAACGAGAGATTTAGCGGGATATCAATTTGAGGCCTAGTATTTAGGCGCTGGGTGACAGGTATGGGTTTAGTGACAGAATTAGACTTGGAAATGCACAGTAGCGGGTGTGTGTGAAGTTATTCTGAATGACCCTATGTGCACCTTCAATATGATCTACCCTTTTAGGGATAGATTTCAAATAGCTCTGATATAGCAGAAACCACTAAATTATGAAATTGCTAAATTGGGAATTGTATTTCAACCCAGAACAAAAAATGTGCTTTGACGGACACTAAATAACTTTCCCAGCCACAACAGGACAGCGGTAACGAGAGATTTAGCAGGATATAAATTTGAGGCCTAGTATTTAGGCGCTGGGTGACAGGTATGGGTTTAGTGACAGAATTAGACTTGGAAATACACAGTAGCGGGTGTGTGTGAAGTTATTCTGAATGACCCAATGTGCACCTTGAATATTATATACCCTTTTAGGGATAGATTTCAAATAGCTCTGATATAGCAGGAACCACTAAATTATGAAATTGCTAAATTGGGAATTGTACTTCAACCCAGAACAAAAAATGTGCTTTGACGGACACTAAATAACTTTCCCAGCCACAACAGGACAGCGGTAACGAGAGATTTAGCTGGATATAAATTTGAGGCCTAGTATTTAGGCGCTGGGTGACAGGTATGGGTTTAGTGACAGAATTAGACTTGGAAATACACAGTAGCGGGTGTGTGTGAAGTTATTCTGAATGACCCAATGTGCACATTGAATATTATATACCCTTTTAGGGATAGATTTCAAATAGCTCTGATATAGCAGGAACCACTAAATTATGAAATTGCTAAATTGGGAATTGTACTTCAACCCAGAACAAAAAATGTGCTTTGACGGACACTAAATAACTTTCCCAGCCACAACAGGACAGCGGTAACGAGAGATTTAGCGGGATATAAATTTGAGGCCTAGTATTTAGGCGCTGGGTGACCGGTATGGATTTAGTGACAGAATTAGACTGGGATATGGCCAAAAAATAACCACACTATTGCTGGTTAAATGCACTTGGTGACGGGCGCAGCTTGCCCCTGATGTAGTATATGGCCAAAAAATGAACAGACTATTGCTGGTTAAATGCACTTGGTGTCACAGCTTGACGAACCACACTACTGAGGGTTAAATGCACTTGGTGACGGGCGCAGCTTGCCCCTGATGTAGTATATGGCCAAAAAATGAACAGACTATTGCTGGTTAAATGCACTTGGTGACGGGCGCAGCTTGCCCCTGATTTAGTATATGGCCAAAAAATGAACAGACTATTGCTGGTTAAATGCACTTGGTGTGATAGCTTGACCAACCACACTACTGAGGGTTAAATGCACTTGGTGACGGGCGCAGCTTGCCCCTGATGTAGTATATGGCCAAAAAATGAACAGACTATTGCTGGTTAAATGCACTTGGTGACGGGCGCAGCTTGCCCCTGATTTAGTATATGGCCAAAAAATGAACAGACTATTGCTGGTTAAATGCACTTGGTGTGATAGCTTGACCAACCACACTACTGAGGGTTAAATGCACTTGGTGACGGGTGCAGCTTGCCCCTGATGTAGTATATGGCCAAAAAATGAACAGACTATTGCTGGTTAAATGCACTTGGTGACGGGCGCAGCTTGCCCCTGATTTAGTATATGGCCAAAAAATGAACAGACTATTGCTGGTTAAATGCACTTGGTGTCACAGCTTGACCAACCACACTACTGAGGGTTAAATGCACTTGGTGACGGGCGCAGCTTGCCCCTGATGTAGTATATGGCCAAAAAATAAACAGACTATTGCTGGTTAAATGCACTTGGTGTGACAGCTTCACCCTGATGTAGGCTTTAGCCAAAAAACAACCACACCATTGAGGGTTAAATGCACTTGGTGACAGGCGCAGCTTGCCCCTGATTTAGTATATGGCCAAAAAATGAACAGACTATTGCTGGTTAAATGCACTTGGTGTGACAGCTTCACCCTGATGTAGGCTTTAGCCAAAAAACAACCACACCATTGAGGGTTAAATGCACTTGGTCGCAGCTTGGATGCACTTGGTCGCAGCACCGCACAAGACACAAAATGGCCGCCGATCACCCCAGAAAAAAGTGACTGACAAACGGTCTGGGCAGCCTAAAAACAGTGAGTGAGCATTTGAATTTCAGCAGCTCAATGATGCACAGCTGCAGATCGATCGATTAATCAAGTGAAGTCCTTTGGAGGAGTTAATCTGCCTAATCTCGCCCTACTGTCGCATCCGCAACCTCTCCCTACGCTAATCAGAGCAGAGTGACGGGCGGCGCTATGTGACTCCAGCTTAAATAGAGGCTGGGTCACATGGTGCTCTGGCCAATCACAGCCATGCCAATAGTAGGCATGGCTGTGACGGCCTCTTGGGGCAAGTAGTATGACGCTTGTTGATTGGCTGCTTTGCAGCCTTTCAAAAAGCGCCAAGAAAGCGTCACAAAAGCGCCAAGAAAGCGACGAACACCGAACCCGAACCCGGACTTTTACGAAAATGTCCGGGTTCGGGTCCGTGTCACGGACACCCCAAAATTCGGAACTATACAGTTTGAGTTCGCTCATCCCTAATCTTGAACCAGTGTAAATTTTAAACCCTCGTATGCATGGTTAAGATGGTCAAGGAAGGTTAAAAGGGTCTCATGTGGCCCCGCCCATATGCAAAAGCTGTCATCAATAAATCTTTTCCAAACAAGGACATTATTTGAATACCATACGGTGTTATATACTTTTAATTCCTCGAATTGTGACATATATGCATTTGCATACGGCGGGGCCACATTTGACCCCATCGCGGTCCCCCGTCTTTGAAGGTAATTGCACTGTTCCCAATGTTCCCATTTAATCAGAGGCTCTAAATTTTTTATCCCCATAGTGGGCGCCCTTTCTCTATTGAAGGTTTTTTCACATGTGAATCTAGTAATGTGATATACTTATTAAAGTGCCCGTGTGGCTTATTGTATATTGGGGAGACTACACAAATGATTAGGGTTCGCATTGGGAAACATAAATCGACCATTCGCATAAAAAATTTATTATTACCTATTCCATTTCATTTTGAACAGTGCAAACATGGGATTTCTCAGTTGAGATTCCAAGTTTTGGAACAGGTCAAAAGACCTAGGAGAGGAGGTGATTTTTTTTTTTTTTTAAATATGTTTTATTAATTTATAGTGCAAAAATTTATATCCATATTACAAATATAATATTATAAAATCCTACAGTCCGTAAATTTGTGATTTGCAACATGATTAAGAATAATTTCATACAAGTATCCATGCTTATGGAGACAACAAGAATACAAATGGAGATCTCACTTGCTGGGGGAAAAGCGGGATACGTCCGTCATCCACAGCCTAATAAGGCAAAACAAACACACAAAACATCCCACTTGACATATTGTTGTCTATACAGGGGAAAAAGGTCAGGGGCCCGCAGCCCGGGCGGCCACCAGGGAGCGAGCGCGCGCCCCGCGCTCTCTCCCCCGATCATGGGTAAGAAATTGACAGGATTGACAGCCATATAACCATTCATCCGATGCTCACATTAACCGTACGTAGCGGGCCTACTGCAATCTTTGATCGCAAGCATTTCATAAAACAAGTTTGGGGGTCCAGCAGTCTTCTATCGCAGTGGAAAAAGAACCTCTTACATCTTTTGCTGCCTCATCCCCATGTAGTTAAATTAGGAATTTAATGCCCGACTTAACCGTACCTCACATATATCCACATTAGTGTCTCACATATAAAGGGACTCAACTCGAGTATCACTCGGTGATCACCGGCATTTAGGGAAGATGTAAACATGAGCACTACCTAAAACCGGCTCTGTCCCGCTGAGAAAACACCTCTTGGTACCCATACAACGTGTGTCATATCACTGCCTGAAGTCGAGCCACATGTCTGACAGAGAGAGCCGCGTCCTAGGGCACACCCAGTCACCGGGCTGCCCAATATCCCGGGCCCCGGGTCCCCACCCATAACCGGCACGGTACTATGGTTCAATTAAAAATTTTAGCCATTGTTTAATGCCGGAAGGTCCCGCCATCCCCCAGCATTCCTAGAGATACTCCAGTACCCAAATGCAGCTTCACCTCCTTTACTATTTATGATTCATATAGAAAGGGCCGGACTAATAGGATCATCCCCAGCCCACCCCGCCAAGCCCCCCCCCCCCCACCTTGCAGGAAAAAAATAAAAATAATAATAATAAAAATAACCCAGATTAATTATTTAGGCTTGTCCCAGTCTGCCCACAATTTGCCCCACTTTAGATAGGATCCTCTTTGTTTATACAAAATCCTCTCATAACTTTTCACTTTCTCAACCAAGCTTAACCAGTGGTTGCAGTCTGGAGCAGAAGAGCAAAACCATAATCTGGAAATGAGAAGCCTGGCCAAAAACATTACCTTGATCAATAGTTGGCGTTTTATAGGCTGGTAATTAACCTCTGATAAATCTCCCAGGACCCATATCCTGGGGGACAGAGGGACAACAATATTGAGTTTACGAGCCAAATTAATTTGGACCGATCTCCAATAGCTGCTCACCATTGGGCAGTCCCAAAACAAATGTAAATGATCTGCCTCGGAATCGCCACAGCGTGGGCAGTCAGAGGAGGCTCTAAGTCCTCTCCTATATAACCACATAGGTGTCACATATATTTTGTGCAAAATATTAAATTGTACAACAGTGTGATTAAAGTTGTGTGAAACGAATTTTAAACTTTCCCCTATATTCTCCCAATCTGGGGGACCCATCTCTAGAAGTACAGAAGACCAGGATCTTTGTCCTGGAGAAAGAACACCCAAAAAAAATTCTTTCATTAAGTGTCTATAACAATGTGATATTTTAATTCTCGTGACAGCTTTTTTACAGAGTAAATCATGTAAGAATTGCGGAGTATCTATAGTAAAAAGGTGACTATTCAAAGTACTAGAAAGTGCTGACCTCAATTGAAAGTATGCATACCAAGCCACCTCACCCAGGTTTGTTCTTTGCCTTAGCTCCGTCAGGGACAGGATTTGTCCGCCGCTGACCACCTGATATAAATACTGAACATTCTTAGTCCTCCAATACTGGCAACAACCCAAATCCCTTAACTCCAAGAGCTTTGAGTTATGCCACAGTGGAGTACAAATAAGTGATGCCTTGACTCCACACCAGCTCCTTATAACTAACCACGTCTTTATAGCCATTCTGCAAAAAAGTGTATACCCAGTCTGTGGGTTTGATAAATAATCGGACTCCAGTACGGTAAAAAAATCCGAAAAACCTGAGTCTTTCACCACTCTGTTGCAGAAATGGCTACTTTCCCAATCATTAAAAAACAAAGTTGAGAGGCCACAAAATAGCCCTTAAAATAAGGGAGGTTAAGACCTCCCTGATTATAGGGCATGGAAAAATAGAGTGCCTTCAGTCTCACGCGCTTCCTCCCCCATAGTAGATCATTAAGCATCCGCTCTATCAATCTAAAATACTTGTCCGTGATCCATACAGGCGAGTTGCGCAGGACATAAAGAACCTGGGGCAGCACTACCATTTTTATTAGAGAGATTCTATCCGCTCTTGCGGGCAGGATTTTTTGCCATATCTTAATTTTGGCCCTCAGCTTTTTCAGAAGGGGAATCAAATTGAGTTGTAAGTATTCCTGAGGTTTGGCAGAGACTGAAATCCCCAGGTATTTTATTGAATCGGAAATTGTTAGCTGGTTGTCCCAGTCGCCTCGCAGCTCATCTATAGGGAGGAGAACAGTCTTCTCCCAATTAATCTGCAAACCAGACGGAGCAGAAAAAGAACCCACCAAATCCATTATTCGAGGAAGAGTGGTTTCTGTTTGATGGACAAAAACCAAGATGTCGTCTGCATAGAGGGATACACGATCATGCTTCCCCATTACACCGAAGCCGGACACCTGCAAGTCTTGCCTAATACTAACTGCTAAGGGTTCAATATAAATGTTAAACAAGAGGGGGGAAAGAGGACATCCTTGACGGGTGCCTCTTCCTAGGGAAAAACTCTCAGTGATCGTATCATTAATCCTAATCCTGGCAGCTGGAGAGCCATATAGTAACTGCACCATCGACATAAATCTCGGACCAAATCCCATTTTTTTCATCACCTCCCAGAGAAAAATCCACTCCACCCTGTCGAAGGCTTTAGTAGCATCCAACGACAGGATGGAGCGGGAGCCGCACCCCGGAGACTGAATATTCATAAATAACCTATGCAAATTATGATGGGTGCCTCTCTTTGGCATAAAGCCGTTTTGATCTGGGTGGATAATGGTGGACATAACCCGCGAAAGCCTCCTAGCCAAAACTTTTGATAGTAGCTTAGCGTCAGTATTTAGTAAAGAAATTGGTCTATAGGAACTCATTTCTATAGGGTCTTTATCCTTTTTGGGAATTAGAACAATAAGAGCTTCCATCATAGAGCAAGGTAGACCCCCTCCCTGTATTGCTTGGGAAAAAACCTCTAGTAGCTGGGGAAGAATCACATCGCTGTATTTACGGTAAACCTCGTATGGAAGGCCATCCATCCCTGGCGACGAGTTCCCCGAGATAGACCCCAAGGCCTCCTGGAGCTCCGAAAGAGACAACTCCTCTTCCAGATACTCTATTTGGGCTTCACTTAAAGTAGAAAGTGGAATCCTCTCCAAGAACTGCGTCGCCAGATCGGATGACAAGCCAAGAGAGGAGCTATATATATGAGAGAAATATTTTAAAAAAAACATCCCTAATTCCTTCTGGGTCTGTTATAATTTCCCCCACTGTGTTACGAATCGAGACAATAGATTGATTTTTCTTATCTTGTTGTGTAATTATCCTGGCTAAAAGCTTACCAGGGCGTCCGGACTCCGAAAAATATTTTAAGCCCTTAAAGAATACTCTATGGTTTGCTTTCTCTATTATATATTTCTCCAAAGAACGGCTGGCCTTCTGCATCTCTTCCCTGTTATGCTCGGAAGGTTGGCTGGTAAATCGTTCAGTTGTGTCTGCAGCAGCCTTGACCAGTTCCTCCTCTTTTTTCTTAAATGTTCTCTTTGCTGTAGCAATCTCACTTATAAACACCCCCCTCAGATATGCTTTCAGGGCGTCCCATACTATATTGATGTCAGCAGAGGGGAAGTTCACCTCCCAAAAGGAGGATATCAATAGTTTAATAGACTGAGGGTTATCCATAAAAGTAAGCCAGTATGGATTCAGCTTAAATCCTAGCCCCCTGTTATCCTTATTCTCCCCAATGCAAACCTCAACCAGTACGGGCGAGTGGTCCGAAACTGTTCTTACCCCATATCGTATCTTCCGGATATTACGCAAGTTGCTCTCATTAGTAAATGCTAAATCAATCCTAGACATTGCTCTACCACCCCGGCTAACACAAGAGTATACTCTCTTTCCTCCGCCAAGATGTTCCCATATATCCACCACTCCAACCTCCGAGCAAAACTGTGGCAACGGTGAATTACATAAATTCCTCCCTCGATCTACGTCTAATGTGAATCTATCTCTGTTGGGGTCCATAACCGCATTGAAGTCCCCCATCAGGACTAACCGGCATTCTGGCCTCCTTTCAGAGAAAAGCATCAACTGAGTCAGTGGGTACATTGAAAAAGGCGGAGGTATATAGAAAAAGGCAAGAATATAACTATGCCCATGCAGCTTACCATGCAGAAAGATGAATCTGCCCTGATCATCTATGTAAGATTCTATAAGGATAAAATCCACAGAATTATGAATCAGAACTGAAACGCCCCTAGAGGAACTGCTAAAGGTGGAATGGTAAGATTGAGAATACCATCCCGTTGTCAAACGGGACACAGTTTCTTTAGTGAGATGAGTTTCTACTAAGCAAGTAATTGCTGGAAGGTATCTTTTTAATGCATCCATAATAGCTTGCCTTTTGACCCTTTCCCTGAGCCCTCTAACATTCCAAGTTACAATTCTAGTGGCCATCCTTCACTACTACGGAAACAGACACGGGACAAACAAAGGAAAAACAAAAAAAAACAAAAAAAAAAAACACCCCTACCTGCAAGGTGGGTTCCCTTTCCCCCCTCTCTATTGATCCGCCCAATCAGCGAACCTCTAACCTCAAGCCAAGGAGAGGAGGTGATTTAAAGAAGCTGTTACTGCGCAGAGAGGCGTATTGGACCCACACGTTGGACACTTTACATCCCAGAGGCCTTAATAGGGACTATGAGATTATGCATATTTATTAAGCTAATATTATGCTTATGTTCTTTTTTTCAGACTTCTAATATTCGGTGAGGGGCCTTATATACCTGGCAATGTATGATATATATATATATATATATATATATATATATATAAAAGTGTATATGATTTAATATCATTTTTTTGCATACATGTGATTGTGAAACTTAATCTGAGACACAGACCCATTTTTTGTGATTTACTAATTGGCGTTTTTTCTTTTTCTTTGTTAATTATACACCCCTCCCATCACCTGTGTAGGTAATGGGAGTGGGAGATGTTGTCATGTGGGGAGGAGTATATCCCTTTATATAAACTAGGTCATTTTGTATACCTGTATCTGCTGATGAAGGCATGCTAGCCGCAACGCGTCCAGGATTGTGGACATTTCTAATTTGATGAAATAAATATCCTATTGATTGAAGACACAACTGCTGGGATTTTCCTTGAATAAAGGCAATGGAAAGCTGTCCTCTGTGGGAGGTGCATCGTCTGTGTCCTCTGTATCCTCCCATCCACACACCAGTGATGGCCATGAGCTGGTCTGGGTGCCACCCTGCTGTGAACATAGTTCCTCCTCCTCCATCTCCTCCTCCATCTTCTCCTCCTCATCCTCCACCTTCTCATCCTCCAGAACTGTGCCCTGGCTGGAAAATTGTGTATCTGGCGTATGTGGGTGCAGGAACCCACCCTCGGAGCCACTTGGGAATGACTGGCCGGAAACCCTACGAAATGATCCCTCTTCCTCCTCCTCCTCCTCCTGTGCCACATCCTCTTCTATCATCGCCAGGAAAGTTTTTTCAAGGAGGCATAGAAGTGGGATAGTAACGCTGAGAACGGCGTTATCGGCACTGGCCATGTTTGTGAAGTATTTGAAACAGCGCAACAAGGAACACAGGTCTCGCATGGAGGCCCAGTCATTGGTGGTGAATGGTGCTGTTCCGCTGAGCAAATCACCCGTGCGTGCTGCAGCTGAAACTCTACTATCGCCTGCTGCTGCTCGCACAGTCTGGCCAGCATGTGCAAGGTGGAGTTCCACCTTGTGGGCACCTCGCATATGAGGCGGTGAGCGGGAAGGCCGAAGTTACGCTGCAGCGCTGACAGGCGAGCAGCAGCATAAGAACGCCGAAAGCGCGCACAGACGGCCCGCACTTTATGCAGCAGCTCTGACATATCGGAGTAATTTTTAAGAAATCTCTGCACCACCAAATTCAGCACATGCGCCAGGCAAGGGATGTGCGTCAAACCGGCTGGTCCCAGAGCTGCTACGAGATTTCGCTCATTATCGCACACCACCAGGCCGGGCTTGAGGCTGACTGGCACAAACCACTCATCAGTCTGTTGTTCAAGGCCCGTCCATAGCTCCTGCGCGATGTGGGGTTTTTCCCCCAAACAGATACGTTTTAAAACTGCCTGCTGTCGTTTACCCCTGGCTGTGCTGAAGTTGGTGGTGAAGGTGTTACGCTGATCGGATGAGGAGCTGGAAGAGGATGAGGAAGCAGAGTAGGAGGAGGAAGCAACAGGAGACAAACTGAAGCGCCCTACAATCCTCGGTGGTGAAAGGACATGCGCCAAACTGCTATCCGCCTCAGGCCCAGCCGCCACTGCATTTACCCAGTGTGCTGTTATGGAGATATAACATCCCTGACCGTGCTTACTGTTCCACGTATCCGTAGTCAGGTGCACCTTGCCAAAGATGGCGTTGCGCATTGCACACCTGATTTTATCCCCTACTTGGTTGTGCAGGGAAGGAATGGCTCGCCTGGAAAAGTAGTGGCGGCTGGGCATGACGTACTGTGGGACAGCCACCGCCATAAGGCCTTTAAAACTATCCGTCTCCACCAGATGGAATGACAGCATTTCAAAGGCCAGTAATTTAGAAATGCTGGCATTCAGGCCTAAGGATCGCGGGTGGGCAGGGGGGTACTTCCTCTTCCTCTCCAGCGTTTGGGAGATGGAGAGCTGAACGCTTCCGTGGGACATTGTGGAGATGCTTGGTGACCCAGGTGTTTGCATTGCTGCCAGATTCTCTGTTTGCGGGGTGGCAGGTGGCACTGTCACTCCAGAGGTGGATGAAGAGGCCGAGACTGCAGCACAAGAGGAAGCAGGATGAGCCAGAGACCTTTCTTGGATTTTGAGGTGTGTACTTCACTGCAGTTTGTGCTTTGCACTTAAATGCCTGGTCATGCAGGTTATGCTCAGGTTGAGAACGTTTATGCCTCGCTTCAGGCTCTGATTGCACAGCGTGCAAACCACTCGTGTCTTGTTGTCAGCACATTGTCTGAAGAACTGCCACGCCAGTGAACTCCTTGGAGCTGGCTTTGGTGTGCTCGGTCCCTTGCTGAGGTGGGCAGTAGCAGGCATACTGCCTAGAGGACGACCGCTCCACTTGTGCACCCTGCTCCCTCTTCTGCTGTGCTAGTGGCTTTGAGCGACCACCGCCTCTTCCTCCGAACTACATAAATCACTCGCATGACCTTGATTCCATGTGGGGTCGAGGACCTCATCGTCCTCCACATCATCTTTCCAGCAGTTGGCACCTGTGTTTCATCATCATCTGAGACTTGCTGCGATGGTCCTCCCATGTACTCATCTCGAAAGATAAGTGGTTGGGCATCGGTGCACTCAATCTCTTCCACTTCTGGGGCAGGGCTAGGTGGGTGGCCCTGGGAAACCCTGCTAACAGGGTCATCAAAAAGCAGAAGAGACTGCTGCATGACTTGGGGCTCAGACTGCTTGGCTGATTTGCAAGGAGGTGAGGTGAAAGACTGATGGACATCGGCTGCAGGTGCCAAATGTGGTCTCTCAGCAGGAGACTGGGTGGGAGACAATGTGAATGAACTGGATCCACTGTCAGCAACCCAACCTACTATCGCCTGTACTTGTACAGGCCTCACAATTAGGGATGAGCGAACCACAACTGTCTGTGACACGGACCCGAACATTTTCGTAAAAGTCCGGGTTCGGGTTCGGTGTTCGTCGCTTTCTTGGCGCTTTTTGAAATGCTGCAAAGCAGCCAATCAACAAGCGTCATACTACTTGCCCCAAGAGGCCGCCACAGCCATGCCTACTATTGGCATGGCTGTGATTGGCCAGTGCAGCATGTGACCCAGCCTCTATTTAAGCTGGAGTCACGTAGCGCCGCACGTCACTCTGCTCTGATCAGTGTAGGGAGAGGTTGCAGCTGCGACTGTTAGGGCGAGATTAGGCAGTGATTAACTCCTCAAAAAAACTTAATTCAGTGATCGATCTACAGCTGTGGATTATTAAACTGCTGCTATTCAATTGCTCACTGTTTTTAGGCTGCCCAGAGCGTTTTTCATTCACTTTTTTCTGGGGTGATCGGCGGCCATTTTGTGTCTTGTGGTGCGCCAGCACAAGCTGCCACCAAGTCCATTTAACCATCAATAGTGTGGTTATTTTTTTGCTATATCCTACATCAGGGGCTTGGCTGTGCTTGCTATTTTATTGAGGGGTGAAATACAATTGCCAAAATAGCAGTACCCTAAATCTGGTGTTTCAGCTGTGGCCAGCCAATTGTAATACTGTCTGCTATCTGGCAAAGGATATATTTTTGTTCTGGGTTGAAATACAATTCCCAACTTAGCAATTGCCTAAATCAGTGGTTTCTGCTGTATCAGGCCTACGTTAAATCTATCTATAAAAGGGTATATTAGATTGAAGGTGCGGATAGTGTCATCCTCAATAACTTCACATGCTACCGTGCATTTCCAAGTTTAATTCTGTTCCTAAACGTATACCTGTCACCCAGCGCCTAAATAATTGTCCTAAAATTTATATTCAGCTAAATCTGTGTTTATTGCTGAGGCTGGTCAATTAATTTAGTGTCCGTCAAAGCACAGTTTTTGTTCTGGGTTGAAATACAATTCCCAACTTAGCAATTCCCTAAATCAGTTGTTTCTGCTGTATCAGGCCTACTTTAAATCTATCCCTAAAAGGGTATATTAGATTGAAGGTGCAAATAGGGTCATTCTCAATAACTTCACACACACGCTACCGTGCATTTCCGAGTCTAATTCTGTCCGTAAACGTATACCTGTCACCCAGGGCCTAAATACTAGGCCTCAAATTTATAGTCAGCTAAATCTGTTGTTACTGCTGTGCCTGTATTAGTGTAATACGGTACCTAAATAGATAGCCAGATAGTGTTAGGTGTCTGTAAAAAAAAAGGCCTGAATTTGAATTCAATACATTGGGCCAAATAATATTTTTCTTATTGTGGTGAACGGTAACAATGAGGAAAACATCTAGTAAGGGATGCGGACATGGTTATGGTGGTGTTAGTGGACCCTCTGGTGCTGGGAGAGGACGTGGCCGTTCTGCCACAGCCACATGTCCTAGTGTACCAACTACCTCAGGTCCCAGTAGCCGCCAGAATTTACAGCGATATTTGGTGGGGCCCAATGCCGTTCTAAGGATGGTAAGGCCTGAGCAGGTACAGGCATTAGTCAATTGGGTGGCCGACAGTGGATCCAGCACGTTCACATTATCTCCCACCCAGTCTTCTGCAGAAAGCGCACAGATGGCGCCTGAAAACCAAGCCCATCAGTCTGTCACATCATCCCCATGCATACCAGGGAAACTGTCTGAGCCTCAAGTTATGCAGCAGTCTCTTATGCTGTTTGAAGACTCTGCTGGCAGGGTTTCCCAAGGGCATCCACCTAGCCCTTCCCCAGCGGTGGAAGACATAGAATGCACTGATGCACAACCACTTATGTTTCCTGATGATGAGGACATGGGAATACCACCTCAGCACTTCTCTGATGATGACGAAACACAGGTGACAACTGCTGCGTCTTTCTGCAGTGTGCAGACTGAACAGGAGGTCAGGGAGGACGATGAGGTCCTATACCCCACATGGAATGAAGGTCGTGCCACTGACTTTCACAGTTCGGAGGAAGAGGCAGTGGTGAGACCGAGCCAACAGCGTAGCAAAAGAGGGAGCAGTGGGCAAAAGCAGAACACCCGCCGCCAAGAGACTCCGCCTGCTACTGAGCTCCGCCATCTGGCACCGAGCACCCCGAAGGCAGCTTCAAGGAGTTCCCTGGCATGGCACTTCTTCAAACAATGTGCTGACGACAAGACCCGAGTGGTTTGCACGCTGTGACATCAGAGCCTGAAGCGAGGCATTAACGTTCTGAACCTTAGCACAACCTGCATGACCAGGCACCTGCATGCAAAGCATGAACTGCAGTGGAGTAAACACCTTAAAAACAAGGAACTCACTCAGGCTCCCCCTGCTACCTCTTCTGCTGCTGCTGCCTCGGCCTCTTCTGCTGCTGCTGCCTCAGCCTCTTCCTCCGCCTCTGGAGGAACGTTGGCACCTGCCGCCCAGCAAACAGGGGATGTACCAGCAACACCACCACCTCCGTCACCAAGCATCTCAACCATGTCACACGGCAGCGTTCAGCTCTCCATCTCACAAACATTTGAGAGAAAGCGTAAATGCCCACATAGTCACCCTCGATCCCTGGCCCTGAATGCCAGCATTTCTAAACTACTGGCCTATGAAATGCTGCCATTTAGGCTGGTGGACACAGACAGCTTCAAACAGCTCATGTCGCTTGCTGTCCCACAGTATGTTGTTCCCAGCCGCCACTACTTCTCCAAGAGCCGTGCCTTCCCTGCACAACCAAGTATCCGATAAAATCAAGTGTGCACTACGCAACGCTATCAGTGGCAAGGTCCACCTAACCACAGATACGTGAACCAGTAAGCACGGCCAGGGACGCTATATCTCCCTAACTGCACATTGGGTAAATGTAGTGGCGGCTGGGCCCCAGGCGGAGAGCTGTTTGGCGCATGTCCTTCCGCCGCCAAGGATCGCAGGGCAACATTCTTTGCCTCCTGTTGCCTCCTCCTCCTACTCGGCTTCCTCCTCCTCTTCTTCCACCTGCTCATCCAGTCAGCGGGCTGACACCCAACGCAGCTCGGGCCCATTACTGGTGCGTGGCTGGGGGGAAACGCAGGACGATGACGATACGCCTCCCACAGAGGACAGCTTGTCCTTACCTCTGGGCAGCCTGGCACACATGAGCGACTACATGCTGCAGTGCCTGCGCAACGACAGCAGAGTTGCCCACATTTTAACGTGTGCGGACTACTGGGTTGCCACCCTGCTGGATCCACGGTTACAAAGACAATGTGCCCACCTTACTTCCTGCACTGGAGCGTGATAGAAAGATGTGCGAGTACAAGCGCACGTTGGTAGACGCGCTACTGAGAGCATTCCGAAATGTCACAGGGGAACAAGTAAAAGCCCAAGGCGAAGGCAGAGGAGGAGCAAGAGGTCGCCAACGCAGCTGTGTCACGGCCAGCTCCTCTGAGGGCAGGGTTAGCATGGCAGAGATGTGGAAAAGTTTTGTCAACACGCCACAGCTAACTGCACCACCACCTGATACGGAACGTGTTAGCAGGAGGCAACATTTCACTAACATGGTGGAACAGTACGTGTGCACACCCCTCCACGTACTGACTGATGGTTCGGCCCCATTCAACTTATGGGTCTCCAAATTGTGCACGTGGCCAGAGCTAGCCTTTTATGCCTTGGAGGTGCTGGCCTGCCCGGCGGCCAGCGTTTTGTCTGAACGTGTATTCAGCACGGCAGGGGGCGTCATTACAGACAAACAGCAGTATATAACCCAGGAATTTCAAACGTGCTTATGCTGCAATGCCTGAAATATTGTGTATTTTGCCCCAAAAAGGGTGTTTTATTATTGAAAGAATATAATCCCTGTATATACAGGGCATATCTCACACAGCCTGACCCACAGTAGGCCTGAATTAAAGATTGGTGCACCAAATGGCGGTATTTCAAATCTCTGAATCTAACCCAAATGTTTTAAGGGTGTATCTCACAATGACATATGCAGCAAAGGCTGCCAAATAAACTTTTTTTGCCCAAAGGGGTGTTTGTTTAATAACTCAATATGGCAGCAGTATATAACCCATGAATTTGAAACGTGTTTATGCTGCAAGGCCTGAAAATAGTGTTTTTTTGGCAAAAAAGTGTGTTTTTAAAACCCCAGAAAATGATGGGTGTATTTCTAGCTTAAATTGCACACAGACTAATCCAGATGTTGTATATTGCCAAAAAAGTGTTTTTTTGGTAACAGAATATGAAAGCTGCATATACTAAACTTGAATTTAACACTTGCAGATCAGGAAAATAGTGTTTTGTGGCAAAAAAGTGTGCTTTTAAAACCCCTGAAAATGATAGCTATACTTCTAGCTTAAATTGCACACTGACTAATCCAGATGTTGTATATTGCCAAGAAAGAGGGTTTTTTTTGTAACAGAATATGAAAGCTGTATATATTAAACTTAAATTTAACACTTGCAGATCAGGAAAATAGTGTTTTTTGGCAAAAAAGTGTGTTTTTAAAACTCCAGAAAATTATGGCTGTATTTCTATCTTAAATTGCACACTGACTAATCCAGTTGTTGTATATTGCCCAAAAAATTGGGATTTTCAATGTCCCAAAAGCTCAGATGCAGTGCTGGTGCACTGAGCTTGCATAAAATGGCCGCAGCCGCCGCCCACCTAACTGACTTATAAAAGTTAATTTTTTTCGGTCACTGGGCTCAGGGCAGGAAAAAAAAAATTGTGCCCTGCACCCACAAAACACAGTGTATGTAGATCGCTGAGTTAGATTCAGTTTTTGAGCAAAGACTCTCTCCTATTCTTTCCCTGAAATCACCAGCAGCATCCTCTCCCTACACGAAACACAGCAGAGTTACATGCAGCGCTACGTGACTCCAGCTTATATAGAGGCTGGGTCACATGCTTCACTGGCCAATCACAGTCATGCCATTAGTAGGCATGGCTGCGATGGCTTCTAAGGTCAGATAGTTAACCGCTTGTTGATTGGCTGCTCTGCAGCCTTTCAAAAAGCGTCAAGAAAGCGCTGAAACCCATACCCGAACTTTTACTGAAATGTTCGGGTTCGGGTCCGGGGTCTAAAAGTTTTTTTTTTAATAAGTACGCATGATCCCTCTCTGCTTCTAGCTTGTGTGTCAATGAGAAGGCTGCAATATTTTTTATTTTAGAAGTAGTGTTGATTGCGAATTTTCGTAATGTGAATTTTCGTAATATTCTAATATGCTATATTGCTATATATTTTTGTTTTACAATATTACGAATATTCTAAAAGACGAATATATAGCAATATAGCGAATATTCCAAAAAAACAAATATAGAGCAATTTAGCTAATATAGTGCTATAATCTTCTTTGTCTAATAGTTGTAATTTTTTTATCATCTGAAGTTCCAATTGGAAAAAAATGACAATTAAAAAAAAAAAGATTATAGCACTATATTAGCTAAATTGTTCTACATTATTTTGATATTTTTTCGAATATTCGCTATATATTGCTATCTATTCTTGTTTTAGAATATTACAAATATATTTGTTTTTTAGAATAGTCGTCTTTTTTTTTAAATCTGTACAGTTGTTCAACTTTGGCATTCTCCTCCCTGACAAGCGTCCCCATTACCATGGGAATGCCTGGGGGTTAGAATATACCATCGGATCTGAGTTTTCACAATCTCATTGATTCTCATTACGAAAATTCGCGTTACGAAAATTCGCGTTACGAAAATTCACATTACAAAAATTCGCAATCAACACTACTAACAAATATTCGAATTTGCGAATATTTGACAAAATATTCACAAAATATCGCAAATTCGAATATGATCCTTGCCACTCATCACTACCCACAACCTGCTATATTTTTATGTCCTGAACCTTCCCGAACTTGTTCAATGAATTATCTATTACAGCATCTTGTGGCAGATAATTATTTTACAGAGTGTGCTTTTACAGTAAATAGTCCTGTCTATGGTGATGGTGAAACCTTCTTTCCTCTAGACATAGAGGAATCAATTTTATCATGTTACAATAATATATTTTAGCCCCTGAGATTTTTTATGTCATTTTCTGCATTCCTAGTGTTTTTTTGTTTAGAAGAAAGTATGTGCCCACCTGTAATGCATTTTGGAAGCTGCAAGAAAAAAAAGCACAATAAAGATCTGTGGGAGAAAAGCCAAGCAAAGAGGGAAAAGAAATCACAATAAATGATGTGATTTGAAAAGAATCCCAATTGACCCAAAAACACACCTCAAAGAAAAAAATGCCATTACAAAAAATGCCAGTTTTTAATACTTATCATAGACTTCAATGCAACATGGCATTCTATGCTTAATATGCTGGAAAATCATGCCAAAAAACACATCAAAATCCTTAAAAGCTGTCAAATATGCCAGAAAGACACCAGCCTTAGAAATATTTCTGTCTTGTCCATTCATATATTTGTACGTTGCAATTAGATCTCCCATTAGCCGTCTTTTTTTCAGACTAAACAAACCCAAGTTTGATAATCTATCTTGACACCTCAATTCCCTCATTCCCTTAATAACCTTAGTCGCCCTGCTTTGCACTTGCTTTAGTTCAGCTATATCCTTCTGTACTCAGGTGCTCAGAATTGTAAGCAATATTCTATTTGTGGTCAAACTTAAGGATGAGCGAATAGATTCTTCAAGATGAATCCTGAATTTCCCAAAATGTTTGAATTCTAACAAATCCACAAGTAGTGTAAGAATGTGGGCGTGGCTTACCGGCTGAGCAAGATGGCTGCGTGAGGTGAGAGCTCCAGCGCTGCTCGAGCTATTCCGGCTACTCCAGCGACAGCGGGATAACAGACTCCGTAACTGAGCCTAACTGAGCCTACGCTACGGTTGAAAAACTGGGGCCGGTGAGAATGACCAGAGGTATGAGGTCCGCGAAGAAACAGGGGAAGTTGGACTCTTTTCTGGGAAAAGGAAGTCCCCCCGGAGACACTCCACCATCTCCGTTATCGTCTCCACCACCCTGTCAGTGGAACCAGGAAGTGGAAGAGGCTCGGAATAGCTCCCGATGTGAGATGGCAGTAAACCCGCCGAACGCTTCGTCGGATGCACTCCTGTAATGACCGGAGTCACACACAGGGAGGAAAACAGGGAAAGCCCTGCCCAAGGGAGAGGGAAAGGTGGTGACCCCTAACTCACCTTGCGGCTGGCACCTGACGTCCCTAGACGGGTTCCTCACCCGTGCGGCGATCACGTGCCTAAACCCTGGCTTTCCCTGAAATGAGCCCTAGATAGTGAACGGGCCGGTGGGATCGCTAGTCCGCACCACTGCACTAAGAGGGAAACACCAGGGAGAGGACAGACAAATACAAACAAACACAAACACCCAGGTGGGCGACCACAGCAGTCCACAAAGGTCCAACAGGGATCCGGAGGGTAGCGTTCTGAAACAACCATCCGAGAACGCAGCAACACAGCTCCAGTGGGTCAGAATAGATGTCCAGGCAGGAAGCTCTATCTCTGGCAACCAGAGAAGTGTGAGAGAGGAATATAAGGAGGTTTGGGAGTGCTGGACAAGGAACAGCTGAGGAGAAGGAGCTACGGATCCCTGAGTGAGCCAAAAGGGTTTGCAAAGCAAACCCAGAAAGCTACCATAAGGAAAACAGCCCTATCTTAAATAGAGCGTGCAGCCAACCGCTGCGACTTCCTGACCCCGGGTATAACGGAGTCAGGCGTGGTTCTCGATACCCTCGTGACAGTACCCCCCTCTCTACGAGGGGCCTCCGGACACTCAGGACCAGGTCTCTCAGGATGAGAGGCATGAAAAACCCGAACTAACCTGTCGCCGTTTACCTCAGACGCAGGAACCCACATTCTTTCCTCGGGACCGTAACCTCTCCAATGCACCAGATATTGAAGAGAGCGGCGGACCCGACGAGAATTAACAATTTTGGATATCTGAAATTCTAGATTACCATCCACGACAACAGGAGGGGGGTGGCAGCGGTGATGGTTCTAGAGGTGTAACATATTTTTTGAGTAACGACTTATGAAAAACATTATGAATTTTAAAAGTCTGAGGTAACTCCAGGCGAAAAGCCACGGGGTTGATGATGGCTACAATTTTGTAAGGGCCAATAAACCTAGGACCCAGTTTCCAAGAGGGAACCTTCAATTTAATATTCCTAGTAGACAACCACACATAGTCATTCACTCCTAGGTCCGGACCTGGCGACCGTCTCTTATCAGCCATGCATTTGTATTTACCTCCCATATTTTTCAAGTTAGCTTGCACCTTCTGCCATACCGATGAAAGAGATGACGAAAAACGTTCCTCTTCGGGAACCCCAGAAGACCCCCCCTCTTTGAAAGTACAGAATTGGGGATGAAAACCATATGCACCAAGAAATGGTGACTTGCCAGTGGATTCCTGACGACGATTATTTATGGCAAACTCAGCTAACGGTAAATATGATGACCACAACTCTTGGTTTTCAGACACAAAACATCTTAGATATGTCTCAAGGTTTTGGTTGGTACGCTCAGTCTGTCCATTCGACTGAGGATGGAAAGCTGAGGAAAAGGACAAGTGTACCCCCAAACGGGAACAAAAAGCTTTCCAAAATTTAGAAATAAACTGTGTACCCCGATCCGAAACAACATCGGAGGGGACCCCGTGAAGCTTCACGATTTCACTGACGAATACCTGAGCAAGAGTCTTAGCATTAGGTAGTGCGGGTAACGCAATGAAGTGTACCATTTTGCTAAACCTGTCCACTACTACCAAAATAACTGTTTTACCCGCAGACAAAGGTAAGTCAGTGATAAAATCCATTGACAGATGTGTCCACGGTCTATTGGGAATGACGAGTGGTAATAGAGACCCTGCAGAACGTGTATGTGAAACTTTTGCGCGCGCACAGGTAGAACAAGAAGACACAAAATCTAATACATCCTGATGCAACCTTGGCCACCAAAAACGATGAGACAATAGCTCCAAGGTTGCTTTTCTACCCGGGTGCCCAGCAAGTGCCGAATTATGATGTTCCTTTAATAATTCGAAACGTAGGTTCAACGGTACAAACAATTTCTCTGAGGGGCAAGAGACCGGGGCGTCCCCCTGGGCCTCTAGCACCTTCCCCTCCAAAACAGAGTGTACCGCAGAGACAACCACTCCTCTTTGTAGAATGGGCACCGGATCACTCACAGTACCCCCTCCAGGGAAACAACGAGATAGTGCATCAGCCTTGGTGTTCTTTGCCCCAGGACGATAGGTAATCACAAAGTTAAACCTGGTAAAAAATAGCGACCACCTAGCCTGTCTAGGGGTGAGACGCTTAGCTGATTCGAGGTACAGGAGATTTTTGTGGTCCGTAATCACAGTGACGGGGTGGACTGCCCCCTCTAAGAAGTGACGCCACTCCTCAAACGCAAGTTTAATAGCTAATAGTTCCCTATTGCCAATATCGTAGTTCTTTTCTGCTGCAGATAGTTTTTTAGAAAAGAAAGCACAAGGACGCCATTTGCCAGGAGACGGACCCTGAGACAGCACAGCCCCCACTCCCACCTCTGACGCATCGACTTCAACAATAAAAGGCTGAGAGACATCAGGTTGGACTAGTACAGGTGCTGAGGTAAACCTCTCTTTTAAAGAGGAAAAAGCAACTTTAGCGGCGTCAGACCATTTAGAAAAATCAGTCCCCTTCCTAGTCATATCAGTAAGCGGTTTTACAATAAGTGAATAATCTTTAATGAATTTCCTATAGAAATTCGCGAAGCCCAAGAACCGTTGTAGTGCTTTGAGGTTCTCAGGAAGATCCCAATCTAAAATTGCCTGGACCTTCCTAGGATCCATACGGAAACCTGACGCAGATAAAAAATAACCCAGGAATTGTATCTCCTGAACGGCGAAGACACATTTTTCAATCTTAGCATATAATTCATTCGTCCGTAGGACCTGCAGTACTTGTCTGACATGCACCTCATGTGTTTTCAGATCAGACGAATAAATTAAAATATCATCTAGGTATATTACCACAAACCTGCCGATTAGATGACTAAAAATGTCATTAACGAAATGTTGAAAGACGGCAGGAGCATTGGTCAGACCGAAAGGCATAACTAGATTTTCATAATGCCCCTCAGGGGTGTTAAACGCTGTCTTCCACTCATCCCCCTCCTTAATACGAATCAGATTGTAGGCCCCCCTAAGATCAAGTTTGGAGAACCACCTAGCACCCGCAATCTGATTAAACAGGTCAGGAATGAGAGGAAGAGGGTATGGGTCTCGGATGGTTATCTGATTTAATTCGCGAAAATCTAAGCAAGGACGCAGGCCCCCATCTTTCTTTTTAACGAAGAAAAACCCTGCAGCCACGGGTGAAGAAGAGGGTCTGATGTGTCCCTTAGCCAAGCTCTCGGAGATATAATCTTTCATGGCTTGTCTCTCTGGACCCGAAAGATTATATAACCTGGTCTTGGGTAATTTTGCGCCGGGAATAAAGTTAACCGGGCAATCATAAGGACGATGAGGTGGTAACTTCTGACAACCTTTTTCAGAAAAAACATCCTCAAAATCCGAAATAAATGTAGGTAGGGTAGTTATGGAGGCGACTAAGCAATTGCTATTTAAGCAATTTTCTCTGCACTGCTCACTCCACTCCAATATCTCCCTGGCCTGCCAATCCACCACTGGATTGTGCACTACCAACCAGGGAAGGCCCAGCACCACCGGAGTGGGAAGCCCCTCCAGAACATAACCTGAAAGCATCTCGTTATGGTGGTCCCCTACCCGAAGGTGTAAATTATGAACGATGTGGTTGAGGTTTCTCTGAGACAGGGGAGCAGAATCAATAGCGAATATGGGAATGGGTCTCTGTAACGTACAGAGAGACAAACCCAAAGAGCGGGCAAAATTGGCATCTATCAAATTTACCCCTGCTCCACTGTCTAGAAAGAAAGAAATAGTCTCCGTCTTATCACCAAAAATAATAACCGCTGGCAACACAAATTGCGATGTACGTATGGAGGAGACGTATACCCCCCGGCTGACATCCTCCACACAGCCTGGGGTTAGTAGTTTTTCAGACGGTCTTTTGTTTCTGAGGAAAGAAGGACAGACATTAATGAAATGACCCCTCTCCCCACAAAAAAAACAAACCCCACGCCTACGGCGAGCCTCAGGAGGACGGACCTGACGAGTAGTTCCTCCTAGCTGCATAGGCTCGTCTAAGTCCGTACAGACTAACTGCTGCTTGGGAGGGGTTACCAATTTCTCCGGTTCTTTCAACCTGTCCCTAAGGCGTCTCTCTATACGGATAGAAAGGGACATAACCGCATCAAGGGAAACGGGGGTCTCATATAATGCAAGCGCATCCTTAACCCTTTCGGATAACCCAGAGCAGAACTGACTCCTGAGAGCCGGGTCGTTCCATTGGGTATCTGTAGCCCACCTACGGAATTCAGAGCAATAATCCTCTACCGGCCGCTCTCCTTGTAAGAGTCTCCGTAATCTTGATTCAGCCAGTGCTACTCGGTCAGGGTCGTCATATATGAGACCCAAGGCCCCGAAAAACTCATCCACTGACCGAAGAGCCTGGGAATCAGTAGGTAAAGAGAACGCCCAGGACTGCGGGTCCCCCTGCAGCAGGGAAATAACAACCCCCACCCGCTGATCTTCATTACCAGAGGAGTAAGGGCGCAGTTTAAAGTATAACTTACAGGCCTCACGGAACGTCAAAAACTTGTCCCTTCCCCCAGAAAATCTGTCAGGGAGAGGGACCTTGGGTTCCGCAACAACCTGGTTACCAGTAGCAACCGCTGGGCTTGCGGTCAGTTGTAATTGCTGCTGTTGCTGGAGGACCGACGCCTTCAATCCTACCACCTCCAAAGACAGGCCACGAAATTGTTTGGACAGAGCAGCAATTTGATCCATACTGGATTCTAAGTAGGTAAAAATTTTTTTTTTTTTTTACCTTCACAAAATAAGGGCCAGAGATAATGTACGGGCCGGTGGGATCGCTAGTCCGCAACACTGCACGAAGAGGGAAACACCAGGGAGAGGACAGACAAATACAAACAAACACAAACACCCAGGTGGGCGACCACAGCAGTCCACAAAGGTCCAACAGGGATCTGGAGGGTAGCGTTCTGAAACAACCATCCGAGAACGCAGCAACACAGCTCCAGTGGGTCAGAATAGATGTCCAGGCAGGAAGCTCTATCTCTGGCAACCAGAGAAGTGTGAGAGAGGAATATAAGGAGGTTTGGGAGTGCTGGACAAGGAACAGCTGAGGAGAAGGAGCTACGGATCCCTGAGTGAGCCAAAAGGGTTTGCAAAGCAAACCCAGAAAGCTACCATAAGGAAAACAGCCCTATCTTAAATAGAGCGTGCAGCCAACCGCTGCGACTTCCTGACCCCGGGTATAACGGAGTCAGGCGTGGTTCTCGATACCCTCGTGACAACTCCCACCTGCAGCTGCAGGTCTTCAAATCGGGTGTGAGAGGCCCAGAGAACCCCGAGGTCCGCGGACGGAGAGCACTCAGAGGTATGTTACTCCTCCGTTTCCATCTCTGAACCCGCTTGGAGCGGGACAGATGCGACCGGGAACACAGCATGACGTGGAGACTTCGACGACCGAGGTGAGTGATTATACCACCCTAACTATTCAGGCGATCCCTACCAATGATCAACCTGCATCAAGTAATTTATTGAAAGACATGCTAGTCCTATTTAGTGAGTCTATCCATAAAGATCTAACCTCCCTAGTTCGTCCGCTTCAGGTTGCGGTGGCAGAGGTGGGGAACAGGGTGGATTCCATTGAATTTAAGAGGGAGGACTATGCTGTCCCCTATAATCAGCTTAAAGAGGCCCACAATGATTTGATAGGAGAAATAGACCGGCTCAAGATAAAGGTGGTCGATTTAGAAGATAGATCATGCCGGAAAAATCTTAAATTCCGAGAGGTTCCTGAGGAAATTGCACCGAAAGATCTGACTCCTTACCTACAGAGCTTAATGAAAGCCCTGATCCCAGAGCTTACTTTGCATGATTTAACCCTGGATAGAGCGCATAGGGTGATGAGACCGAAGCATCTCCCTAGCTCATTACCTAGAGATATTTTGGTGCGGGTTCACTTTTTTTATATTATAGAAGCGCTCCTAGCGGCGTCCAGAAAACTAGGCACTCTGCCTCCTCCGTATTGTCAGATCAAGGTGTTTGCGGACTTGTCTGCTACTACTTTGCAACAGCGCCGTCAGCTTGGTGTGTTTACTACCGCTTTGCGACAGGGTAATATCCCTTATAGATGGGGGTTCCCGACTAAAGTCCTGATCCATCCCCAGGGAACTGTTCATGTTATAACTTCCTTGAAGTCCGGGAAGCAGCTGTTGGACTCTTGGAATATTAAGATGGAAATTCCGGACCAAGGCCAAAGTTCGCTTACTTCCCTGGACTCTGAATGGCAATTAGTGACTCAGGGGAAGAGGCCCCACCGTTGACAGGGGCTATGGGAGCCACTGGGGTAGTGTCTGTTGGGGTAGCGCTGAGCAGTCCTTTCCGGCCATGAGCCGAAGTATATGGCCCTCCGAATGATTACAGGCATTATATGCCGGTTTACTGTTTATCTTAAACTAATTATTTTGTATTTTTTTGCTTCTTTATGTAGATTTGTTTGTCATTTATGTTCTGTCTGGCAGTGCGCGGATAAAATAAATTGTCTACAGGCCTTAATGAGGGAGAAACCGGACCCTGCGGGGGAGCAATCCCTCCACAGCATGGACCCATGGTTCCTAAAATTGTCGCAGTAAATACGAAGGGCCTAAACAGCAACCGTTTAAGAGGTCCATGCTGTGGAGGGAAGCAAAGATCCTGAAAGGAGATATAGTTTGTGCAACTGAGGCACATTTGTTGAAGGAGGATGCATATAGACTTAAAAATACTCATTTTCCATACATCTTGCATTCTCACTATACGAAAAAGCAGAGAGGAGTGATGGTGGCAATTAGAGATTCGGTCGCGTTCCAGCCGCTTGAGTCTATAATTGATCAAAATGGGCGATACATTATCATAGTGGCATCCATAAATAATGTGATCTATACCATGGTGTTTGTATATGCTCCGAATAAGCATCAGTTACATTTTTTACGTAAATTAATGATTAAGGTGAACGCCGTTAGGAGGGGTTTGATCCAGCTATGGATTCGTCATCTGGGGCTGGAGGTCACCCCCAGGGTCTCAACTCCCTCTTATTGAGAGAGGATCTCTATGATGTGTGGAGGTTTCACCATGATGTAGAAAGAGATTATTTTTTTTTTTTTAAATGTTCACTAAACATATTCCAGGATTGATTTCTTTCTGGATGATCAACATTTGTTATGTAAAGCTATATACTCCACCATAGCAATGATTACATGGTCTGACCATGCGCCCGTTACTTTGACAATTGGCGAAAATATTAACAGACCACCTTACTCTCCATGGCGTAATAATATATATCTATTGGAGCATCCCAAACACAAATTAGTATTGCAAGAGGGTCTAAAAGAATTTTTTTGCATTAATGACGGATCTGTGTCTAATCCCTTCTCTCTCTGGAATGTTCATAAGGCATATATGCGAGGTCTGTTCATCAAAGTTGGATGTAGAGCAAAGAAGGAGGGAGAGGAGCGGATAATTGCCTTGACTACACAGATTAGTGTAGGCCACATAGCATCCTTTCAGATGTTCACCCTTCCTAAACTCCTATACATATTTAAGACACTACCTATCACTCCCCCAAGCAGTTTTTTCAAGAAGTGTACCCAGTTAATTAATGCATTGATTTGGAAACGGCACAGGCCCAGAATAGCAACCACAATAATGCAGAGAGCTAAACCTCAGGGCGGCCTGGGCCTTCCGAACATTTATGAGTATTTTTTGGCCTCGCAGGTATCACAATTAAGGGAATGATGGGTGGGTAATTACGCTAAACAGTGGGTACATATAGAAACAACATTATCCCCTGGTAGTAGCTTAAACACCCTTCTATTAGCAGCTCTTCACCCGACATTTAATCGACCATCTGTCCCGATAATAGTATCTATGGCTTTGGAAAATTGGGCCCGATTTAATAAATTAAGCACCCGGGAGCTTGGATCCTTTCCACCCAATACCCCCATAACTGTACTCAATTTTCTTATCCCAAATATTTCGGTCTCGTCTTGGGTGCTGAGTGGATTGGATCTTCTCTCTAAGTTATTTATTTTGGATACCCTTTGCCCCTTTGAGCATCTCCATAGACAATTCCTGATTCCACACACAGATTTTTATAAATATTTGTGCATTAGACACTTTTTAACTGCTAATTTTCTGTTTAATCTTGCGTGCAATCAGGAAGTCTTTAAACTCTGGTCACTTCCCTCGCCACAAGGCACACGATTATGGCCCCTGTATATGATGCTGGGAGATAAAGGATTATTCGTTAAAACGACTCCACTACTTATTTGGGAAAGGGACTTAGGGCTAATGTTCTCTGATGAGCAGTGGTCCTCGGTCTTTTCCTTTATTTCAATTTTTTTTCGATGTGCTCTACATTATGAGTCTCTGATGAAAACCATATTAAGGTGGTATTATACTCCTGACCGCCTGAGTCATATTTTTCCCGATTCCTCATATTTATGTAGGAGGGGATGCGGACGAAGAGGTACACTATACCATATCCTTTGGTCCTGTCCCATGTTGCAGGACATATGGAATGTTACGTTTTCTCTTGCCTCGGATTTGCCATCCCCTTCATTGGCCCTTTTATGGATCGATTTGGTTAGGATACCTTGTGAGGGGAGGGTGGTACTGGGGCACCTTTTTCTTTCAACCAAATTGGCCATAGCCCAAAATTGGAAATCACGGAACGTTCCTAGCCTAATGGAGATTATCCGTAGGCTAAATTCTACTTATATACATGAGCGCGTGCTGGCGGGAGCTGGAGACGCATCTAGGAGGTTTAAGAGGGAATGGGGCGTGTGGAGGACCTCTCCGCTCGCAGTATCATCCTTTGATTGATATGCTTAGTACGTAGTTTGATGTTCTGTAGTACAAAATGATATCTGTACAAATACTGTCTAACGATTGCACTGTATGTTTTTAGTCTATTTTGTTTGTTGTGTATGTACTGCTGTATTGATTTCGGCTAGTCGGTGCTGCCCATGTGGTGATATAAAGCGCTGACTGTGTAGCCGTTTTCTCTTTTTGCTTTTTATGCATAATCATGTATGTTTCTTCTCTTAAAATTTATAAAAAAGTATTGATCAAGGAATTCTAACAAATCCAATTTTTGGTATTCCATTTTGGGCGAATCAGAGAGAGACTGGGTTCCAGGTATGATACACCCAGTTTCCTTTTCCTTTTGGAAAGGAGACTGGTTTTCAAATCTGTTTTGCGGAGAAACATTATGTGAGGACACAAGCACAGCAATCTTATAATGAAAAAGTACTGATTAATCAGTTTGAGCTTACCACCTGGTGGAAGCCTCATACTGTTCAATCAGTGCTTTTTCATAATGAGATTTTTATCTATTGCTGTCCTTGTGTCCACATATAATGTTTCTCTGGAAAGTAGACATGCAAGGTTATCTTCTTTTTAAAAGAAAAAGGAAATATGAGTATCTCGTACCAGAAACCCAGTCTTTCTAGGTAATTGCCTTTTAACAGAGCTGGGCAAAGAAAATTTGCTTGGCTGCCTGAGAAGCCTTGGTTGAAGTACTACTTCTCCTTATGGAGGGCCCTAAGTATGCATGGTGAGTATTGTAAGCCAGTCAATGCTGCCCAGGGTATCTGGGAATAATATACTAAAATTAGCATTATTCATCTGCTGGCATCAGAAAGGAGAGCTTAGGAAAGCTTTCTTGAATATATTTCCCAGAAACCTAGAGGGGCATTGTCTGGCCTATAATACTCCACAGTAGTACTACTCACACTAGACACTGTCAGTAATGAGGAGTACTCCCCAAAAACTCCACATATACAGTATATTGTTCAGTAACACACAGCATACTATACTAGTCTCCTCCTCCCCCCTCCCTGTGTCATTCACAGATTTCCCTCCCCATAAGTAAATATGGTTTTCATGGACATGCTGCAAACTGGCCACAGTGAGATGTGGATATGAAGAATGGATCACATGTTACAGGGACAACAGCTTTTTCAGCCTCTACAAAAATGATCATATTAAGCCCAAAAATATTGCTACAGAGAAAATAACTGTGGATTTCACTGGATCATCATTATGATGCAACAGGGTTATAAAGAGATTTGGCCTTGCTATGTGCACCAAAACTACAATTTAGCAAAATGCCTAAAAAATATGAGTCCAATATTCTTATTTTTCACAAGTTTGTCATTGATACTAGGAAGAAAAATGGATTTGAAGTAGGCTGGGAATATGGATGAAGTCCCCTTAACCTTTCATGTTCAATCAAACAGGACTGTTGATGTGAAAGGTGCCAAAACTATAAAAAATTGAGATGAGCAAAGATTCGAAAAATTTTATTTGGCATCTTCGCCAAAGTTTAACAAGAAATTTAAGTTGTTACAAACTAACTTGTCACGAGCCGCTATGTTAAAACCCTACTCAAAAAAATAAAATAATATTATCCGTCTAAAGGTATAATACTTGGAGATAATATACAGTCAGGACCATAAATATTGGGACATCGACACAATTCTAACATTTTGGGCTCTATACACTACCACAATGGATTTTAAATGAAACAAACAAGATGTGCTTTAACTGCAGAATGTCAGCTTTAGGGAGCATTCACACGAGCGTGTTGGTTTTGCGGTCCGCAAATCACGGATCCGTGTATTCCGTATATCTTCAGTTATCTTTCCGTCTCCATTCCGCAAGTCCGTATAATAGGGACGTGGTGCTTCCGTGTGTCATCCGTTTTTCACGGTCCGCAAAAAGCTGAAATGGGACTGAAATGGGGTTTCCTAGAATGTTTTCAGTCCTGGGGTCAGCAAAAAATGGATGACATACGGATGCATTTCCGTGTGCTATCCGTTTTTTACGGACCCAAAGACTTTCTATAGGGCCACGGACCGCAATTTGCAGCCAAGTATAGGACATGTTCTAAAATAAAACAGACCCACGAAAGGACAGCATACAGATGACAATGAAAGGCATTCCGCAATTTTTGTGGACCCATAGAAATGAATGGGTCTGTGCATTGTCCGCAAAAATTGCGGAACGGACGCGGAACGGACATGGAAGAAAAACACGGTTGTGTGAATGCTCTCTTGATTTGAGGGTATTTTCATCCAAATCAGGTGAACGGTGTAGGAATTACAACAGTTTGCATATGTGCCTCCCACTTGTTAAGGAACCAAAAGTAATGGGACAAGTGGCTTCTCAGCTGTTCCATGGCCAGGTGTGTGTTATTCTGTCATTAATCCAAATACAATGAGCAGATAAAAGGTCCAAAGTTAATTTCAAGTGTGCTATTTGCATTTGGAATCTCTGGTCAACTCTCAAGATGAGATCCAAAGAGCTGTCACTATCAGTGAAGCAAGCTATCATTAGGCTTGATCACCCAATGTTGACAACAGGTAATATTTAGTGTTAGGTTCCTGTCCTAGAGAGATCGCCTTGACGCCGGTGGACAGGCAAAAAAAATTTTGTGCAAAATGTACTGTGAGTAAATACATCCGCTCTTTCATATCCTGATCATACCTTGGTCCGTTTTTTCTGTATATCAAGGCTGTTTTATATAGTTTTTATTTTTTTATTTTTAATGTATTTAATAAAAGGTATATTTTAATAGGGAAGGACACATATTAGTGAAAATAAAACCATCGAAAAGATGTTTAAAGAAGCAAAAACCCATCTAGCCGTAATTCCTGGGGCTTATCAGACATTGCAGACATTTCCATTAACAAACCATTTAAAGTTTTTGCAAGAGAATGGTAGAACAAATTGATGACTAATGGAAATCATGATCTGACACCTAGTGGATGAATAAAGAAGCCCGCTATCACACAAGTTTGTGAGTGGGTGAAAACATTGGGGCTGTCAGGGTATTATTGTGAGATCTGAGATGGTGTATTACTGTGAGATCTGATTTGGAAAATGTCACGTTCCAGAGGCCCAAGGCCAACTTCCGGGACGTCTTGCAAACAGGACACAAGGAAAACAGACCAAGGACCAACACAGAACTGTATTACAAATGTGAACCTGAAGACCAGAGGCAAAACCCAGAGAGCGGAGAGACAGTGAGCCCTGTTCTTCACAGAGCTCCTGGAGGTGGGGATGAACTGGGCCGAGGGCTCACTGGTCACACCTCCAGGAAAGTGCCGGTACACTTGGCCCCTACCTGCAAAGAACTATGCAGGTGCAAGCGGACAGCAGAACTGGAACCCAAACAAACTCAGGATATGGATCAGACAACAAGACAAACAGGAACCAGCACAGAAGCAGATGCCGGGACCCCAAGTGAAATGGAAGCATGGAGGTCTCAGGCAAAGCTCCTGTCACAGTCGTTACTTCTGGCTGTGACCTTCTGTCTATGGTCTCGCTGCAGCTCCGTTTCTGTGTGTTATTTGTGGTTCTTTATGGGTTAACTCCCCTGTGTGCATATTAGGAGTTAATCCTCTTTGTCTGCTCCATGGGTGTAGCCTCTCTGCTGCACCCATGGAACCTGTATTTAAGGCTGAGGTTTCCTCAGTTCTGGGTCAGCACTCCTGGTGTGTGTTGTCTTGTCCTGTTCCTAGTTTGTACTCACTCTCCCATGCTGCTGACCCATGGGATCCGTGTCTGTCTGTCTGTGCTCTGTGGGTTTCCTACTTGTTCATTCCCGTCCTCTTTCCTGTGTTTTGTTATCTGTTCTGCCAGTTATGTTTTAGTCACCTAGTTTGTATTCATATGTCTCTGTTCAGCAAGCCCTTGCTGCACCTTTCTTTGCAGCAGAGTGACATGGGCAAGGCCATGCAGTTTACTACTGGTGGAGCAAGTCCTTCTCTGCTCATTGTCACTCCTGTTTCCTTGCTATGAACTCCTGCTTGTGTTTGTAGTTGCCTGTTTGTCATGTTTGCCTATGTACCGTCGGTACCTTCTGGTACCTGTTGTCCGTTTGCTCCTGTTGTCACTGTCTAGTTCACGCTCCAGAGTGGACCCTGGCAACTCCCTGCGGCAAAGCCTAACTCTACCATCTGGGGTCCTAGTGAACACCAGGAGTTGCTTAGTCACGCCCCTCTGGAGTATTACTAGACAGTGGCGCAGTGGGGGTTTTCCTTCCACTGTGCGACCGGTACATAGAGCTCTCTATTTCCCTGTGTTTCCCTCCTTGGATTCTGTTTGTACAATAAACTCTTGGGTGCCTGTACCGTATTGCTGTTTGTTTATTGCTTGACGACGCGGAGGTCTCTCCTGGGACCTCCAACTCGTGACAGCTAAACACAAACTAGAGATCCTCCCTCCGGAGAACCTAGGGACCCTCTCACGAAGGCAGGACAAACACAGGAACAGAAGCAATAAGGCACTGCAGGACAGACAGGGAACAGACTAGAACAGAAGCAGTAGTCACTGTCAGGCTGGACATAGAACGGATTGGATCAGAAGCAGTTTAGCACTGCCATGCTATCAGATGCAGTTAGAGCACTGCTAGGCTAAACATGGAGCAGAGTAGATCAAGGCAAAGAACAGGTACAGAACATCAGACAAGGTAACAACAACAACGCATTACCAGGCGACACCACAAATAAGGGCAGATAACAAAACCCTGTGGGTCAGCAGCAAGGCAGAAGAAGGACTGACCACATGCATCACAGCTCACAGATGGATATAGCTGCATAATGAGGGCACCTAATAAGCCACACCCAGGAACAGACCAGGGGATGTTAACCCCATCAGAACTAGGAGTACCAGAACCATAGAACATGCAATCACAAATGTCAGTTCACACCAGACACAGAATGTTGCAGCCAGTACACCCTAACGACAATCAACATACACAGGAGAACTTTAGCCAGTACAAGGTTCCAGACAGACAGCCTACACAAAAACGAAAGAGTAACAGAACCGCACTGTGATACAACAGACATGCAACCATACTCAGATCATGTTTAAACACAAAGCCGCAGCCAGCATGCATCGCAGAACCAGCATACATGGGAATGTAGTGTCCCACTAGGTAAAGGTGGGCACTGCACAGGTTAATGTGTTTCATTGCATTGAATGTCATGTGTTTGTTTTCCCTGTATTATCTGGGTGTCAGGCCTGTCAGGGTGTAGTTTAGCCTCCCGGGCGTTAGAGGGAGCTGGAGAGCCCTAGTTATATATAGGAAGGCCCAGACAGGGAAGGGTTAGTTCATTCCAGGGGACTAGAGGAGTTACTTCGTCCACCTGAAGCTCCTGAGGCTAGGATTAGCTCAGTAGAGACACCCCAGTCGCAAGACAGAACCTCCTGGGAGAAACCCACAGTCATCCACCTAACAAGTAAGGAAATTCCAGGAAAAGATAAGTAACCCTGATGGGCAGATGCAAATAGAAAGTAACGCAAGGATTTAATTAATACCAGAGGAAGATATAATTACCAAGGATTTAAGCCACCCTTTAGGCATCCGGGCCTTGGGAAAGAAAGCCAGACAGGAGTTCTAGAAAGAACAGTGTACGCTATTTCTGAGGAAAGGTACAACCTGCTTCTGAGTGCATTGTGGATTTACCCTCTGAGTATCTTGCATAATTAATACCTGCCATTTTGTGGAGAAAGCCTACTTGTGAAACTGTGATTTAAAGACTGTGTTACCACCTGCTGTACAAAGTTGGACTGTTCAGTAAAGTAACGTTTGGTTCACTATACTACCTGTGTACCTCCATCATTCCAACTACCAACCGGTGTGCCACCGTCAAAGGCACTGGCGTCACGAACCTTACAGGGACCTTGCCCCAGGCACTCAAAATACCCGTAACATCCAGGGCACCTCATCCACCATCAGGCCTGGTCCCTACGTACAGAGCGTGCCCCAGAGGAACCGTGTCTACCTCTCCTTCACTGCCACGCGCCTGCCCAGGGTTCTCCAATACAGTGAGTAACCCTCGATTGCCCATAACCGTGACCTCACTTCGCTACACCCTGCAGGTCTGGCGTGCTGCAGGAACACCCACAGCCAGTACACAAAGAGCATGCAGCCAGCCTACATGTCACCAGAGACAGGAGCCACAGAGATGCAGACATAGAAGCCACAAACACAGGCCACAGTTCACACACAACACCGGAGCCAGCACGCAGTCCCAAGCAACTAGTATTCACAGGTGTCAGCCTGTAGCCAGTATGCGAGGGAACCTGCAGCCAGACTACATGGCAACAGTAGCAAGAACTGCACAGAGATACAGACAAGGGGAGTACACACATTCACAGGCATAGTTCAAACAAGACACCGCAGCCAGCACGCAGGCCCAAGCAACCAGCATACACAGGTTTCGGCCTGCAGCCAGTACGCAAGAGAGCATACAGCCAGCCTACACGGCCAAAACTGTTACAGTGAACCGCACAGGAAAAAAAAAACTTAAAGAGAACCTGTCATGTGGATATTTGATTATAAACTAATTATATACAATCATTAACTACTAAAAAGTACCTTAGATGTAATCACTTACTGGTGTGACAGATGGTTACCCCAAAATATACACACAAAGATGCCGCATGCTAATTAGCTGATTTGAGTCCAGTGTGATGTCAGTGAGTCCAGTGTATATTTAATTCAGAGCTATAGCCACTCCCCTGCCCACCTGCTGCTGATTCATATGGAAACAAACGGTCATTCAGCAGCAGGTGGGTGGGGAGAGTCAGAAGCTCATGAATATTCATGACTTATCATTATCAGCTGGACCTTTTCAGTACAAGATGTTGGCAGATTGACTGGGTCAATTAAAGAAAGTGAGCCAGCATTTTGCTAAAAGAATCAGTCACTTATTTATGTTGCCCTTAGTTAGGACACCATAAAACTGGTGACAGGTTCCCTTTAGTACGACTTAGATATGCAAACATTTACTAAACTATGATAAAAGATATATATGCTAAAGATAACATACGGAGTAAAGTAAGTAACAGTCTCCAAAGCCATGAACAAATGAACGAGGTCCCCATCGGTTAATTCCCAACATGGCACCCGGCTGACGCCCATATGATACAAAGAGATGTAGTGGTAACAAGAGACATCTTACCATAAGGATGTCCTCACTGGAGCTAACCTCTTGGTTACATAGGTAGATGCTTTGACCCACTTAAAGGTCTTCAGTGTGCAGTACACATGTACAGTTACTTCAGGCTTCTGGAACGTGGCTAGGCACAAACAGATACCTTGCAATACAAGTAAAGAATGAAACCGTTGTATAATCATTCAAAAATATGACATTAGCAATGACTTAGATGGCACTGAAGATGGTATCCTATATGAAGAAAGCAAAAAAAGTAACACCAGTCATCGTGAGCAATTGATATTCATAAATTTGGAAAGTAGCGATGAGGACTTCTTGGGGTTCCCTGACGACTAGCAGTAAAAGTGGTTCTCAATGCTGCTGTTGACCACTGTTCACATTTACACTGTTAAAATAATTTTCTGTTATTTTATTAAATATTTCAGCCCACCATTTGGTTAAAAACATTTTTTTTTCTTATTTTCTTCCTCTAAAACCTAGTTGTGTCCTATGGTGCAGGAAATAGGATGTATAGTTCGGGTTCGTACCGAATTTTGGGGTGTTCGTGACACGGACCCGAACCCGAACATTTTCGTAAAAGTCCGGGTTCGGGTTCGGTGTTCGTCGCTTTCTTGGCGCTTTTTGAAAGGCTGCAAAGCAGCCAATCAACAAGCGTCATACTACTTGCCCCAAGAGGCCATCACAGCCATGCCTACTATTGGCATGGCTGTGATTAGCCAGTGCAGCATGTGACCCAGCCTCTATTTAAGCTGGAGTCACGTAGCGCCGCACGTCACTATGCTCTGATCAGTGTAGGGAGAGGATGCAGCTGCTGTTAGGGCGAGATTAGGCACTAGACAGGGATTTACTCAGCAAAAACACTTAATGAAGTGATCGATCTACAGCTGTGAATCATTCATCTTCTGCTATTCAATTGCTCACTGTTTTTAAGCTGCCCAGAGCGTTTTTCAGACACTTTTTTCTGGGGTGATCGGCGGCCATTTTGTGTCTTGTGGTGCGCCAGCACAAGCTGCCAACAAGTGCATTTAACTATCAATAGTGTGTTGTTTTTTTTGCTATATCCTTAATCAGGGGCTTGGCTGTGCTTGCTATTTTATTGAGGGGTGAAATACAATTGCCAAAATAGCAGTACCCTAAATCTGGTGTTTCAGCTGTGGCCAGCCAATTGTAATACTGTCTGCTGTCTGGCAAAGGATATATTTTTGTTCTGGGTTGAAATACAATTCCCAACTTAGCAATTGCTGTAATAGGCCAACTTAAAATCTATCCATAAAAGGGTATATTAGATTAGCGGTGCTGATAGGGTCATCCTCAATAACTTCACACACCACTGTGCATTTCCATGTCTAATTCTGTCCGTAAACGTATACCTGTCATCCAGAGCCTAAATAATAGGCCTAAAATTTATATTCAGCTAAATCTGTCATTATTGCTGTGGCTGGTCAAGTTATTTGGTGTCCGTTAAAGCACAGTTTTTGTTCTGGGTTGAAATACAATTCCCAACTTAGCAATTCCCTAAATTAGTGGTTTCTGCTGTATCAGGCCTACTTTAAATCTATCCATAAAAGGGTATATTAGATTGAAGGTGCGGATAGGGTCATCCTCAATAACTTCACACGCTACCGTGCATTCCCAAGTCAAATTCTGTCCGTAAACGTATACCTGTCATCCAGGGCCTAAATACTAGGCCTACAATTTATATTCAGCTAAATCTGTGGTTACTGCTGTGCCTGTATTAGTGTAATACGGTACCTAAATAGATAGCCAGATAGTGTTAGGTGTCTGTAAAAAGAGGCCTGAATTTGAATTCAATACATTGGGCCAAATAATTTTTTTCTTATTGTGGTGAACAGTAACAATAACGAAAACATCTAGTAAGGGACGCGGACATGGTCGTGGTGGTGTTAGTGGACCCTCTGGTGCTGGGAGAGGACGTGGCCGTTCTGCCACAGCCACACGTCCTAGTGTACCAACTACCTCAGGTCCCAGTAGCCGCCAGAATTTACTGCAATATTTGGTGGGGCCAAATGCCGTTCTAAGGATGGTAAGGCCTGAGCAGGTACAGGCATTAGTCAATTGGGTGGCCGACAGTGGATCCAGCACGTTCACATTATCTCCCACCCAGTCTTCTGCAGAAAGCGCACAGATGGCGCCTGAAAACCAAGCCCATCAGTCTGTCACATCACCCCCATGCATACCGGGGAAACTGTCTCAGCCTCAAGTTATGCAGCAGTCTCTTATGCTGTTTGAAGACTCTGCTGGCAGGGTTTCCCAAGGGCATCCACCTAGCCCTTCCCCAGCGGTGGAAGACATAGAATGCACTGACGCACAACCACTTATGTTTCCTGATGATGAGGACATGGGAATACCACCTCAGCATGTCTCTGATGATGACGAAACACAGGTGCCAACTGCTGCGCCTTTCTGCAGTGTGCAGACTGAACAGGAGGTCAGGGATGAACACGATGCAGGGGACGATGAGCAGGGCCGGACTGGCCATAGGGCAGACCAGGCATTTGCCCGGTGGGCCGGGCCGAACACAATCAGCCAGCAACAGGACGGCCCGATGTGGGCGGAGCTATCATAGCCCCCCCCCTTTTCTACCCGCAAAGCGATTCCTGCAGCCTGAACCTTTCCTGCCCAGCAGCATGCTGAACATCAGTTGGATTGTCACCAGTTAACTGCACCAGTGATGTGAGTGGCAGGGGAACTGGGGTTATATTCAGCTTTCCCAGACTGTGCACATGTGACCTGCAGTACAGTAGGAAAGCTGTGTGAATTATATCATGAAATGTCATCCAGCTTCCCTGCTATCCTGCATGGCACAAGTGCAGAGGCATTAGAGTATGGGGAAGAGGCACAGCAGGAAAGCCGGGTGTCTATATATGTGTATGGTATATGTGTGCGTCCATGTATGTGGTGACTGTGTGCATGAGTGCGTCCCTGTATGTGAAGAGTGTGTGTATGAGTGCGTCCATGTGTGTGGAGAGTGCGTGTATGACTGCGTCCATGTATGTGGAGAGTGCATGTATGACTGCGTCCATGTATGTGGAGAGTGCGTCCATGTATGTGGAGAGTGCGTCCATGTATATGGAGAGTGCATGTATGACTGCGTCCATGTATGTGGAGAGTGCGTGTATGACTGCGTCCATGTATGTGGAGAGTGCGTGTATGACTGCGTCCATGTATGTGGAGAGTGCGTGTATGACTGCGTCCATGTATGTGGAGAGTGCGTGTATGACTGCGTCCATGTATGTGGAGAGTGCGTGTATGACTGCATCCATGTATGTGGAGAGTGCGTGTATGACTGCGTCCATGTATGTGGAGAGTGCGTGTATGACTGCTTCCTTGTATGTGGAGTGTGCGTGTATGACTGCGTCCATGTATGTGGAGAGTGCGTGTATGACTGCGTCCATGTATGTGGAGAGTGCGTGTATGACTGCGTCCATGTATGTGGAGAGTGCGTGTATGACTGCGTCCATGTATGTGGAGAGTGCGTGTATGACTGCGTCCATGTATGTGGAGAGTCTGTGTATGACTGCGTCCATGTATGTGGAGAGTGCGTGTATGACTGCACTATGGGGGCATCTACTGGGGGCCCTATATACTGGCACGCATTATAGGTGGGCACTATGGAGAAGTGGGGGACAAGAGCACTATGAGGGCATTATATAGGGGCATTTAATACTGGCACCCATTTTGATGCCACTATGGGGAAGGGAGGAAAGGAAAGGAGCATTATGGGGGTATCTATGTGGGGCATTTTATAGTGCCACATTATGGAGGGCACTATGGAGACGGGGAAGGAGCACTATGGGGGCATCTTCTGGGGGGACTATATAGGAGTATTTTATACAGGCACAAATTATAAGGTCACTATGGGCACCTAAGCTCAACTGGGCACTAAGTGTTTTTTGTAGTGGCACACAGTTCAGGTCATTAGAACACATGAGGGCACTCTGGGGACATTGGCTCTACTGGGGGCACTAAGAGGAGGTGTTTCTTTTTTTACTGCCACACGACTGAGCATTTTTTGTACTGGTGCACATTATAAGGGGGGGGGGGGGTTCTACTGTCACACATTATAAAGATAATTATTACTATCGGGGCATTATGGTGGGCTTTATTACAACTGGGGGACTATGGGAGCATTATTACTTGTGGGACACATTACTGACTTTGGGGGCACCCTGGCACAGCATCAGTTTAGCACAGTTCTTTTTGCAGTATAGTTTTGGGGAGCACAGCTTCTCAGTATTGGGGGTGCATGATGGGATGTTAATTGGAGGATGATGGAAAAGTAGGAAACTAAGATGTCTGTCAAACTCTGCAGAGACGTGAGATGGCTGAAAGAAATGATCACGGTGGTCTGGTCTGAATGGAGAAGATGAAGAAAGAGAACATCTACATCAGAGGAGACGTCACTGGATATAAGAGGAATGGGGTGCTGTATGAGGCTACTGTCACATCTGCGATAGTGATCCTGGAAGGCTGTTCCAGCTGAGAATTGACTGGATCTGGCACTGCTGGATGCTGACGAAATGCCCGCCAGTCCCATTAACTATAATGGGGTACGGCAGAAATCAGGCCACAATCTGGGAAAAATGCAGAGAATCAGCGGGACATAAACCGCTGCATGCTGTGCTTTGTGTCCAGTCGATTCCTTGCATTTTCTGCCGGATTAGGTGGCCGGATCGTACTAAGACCCCTAATGTCACCTGGGGACCCCCAAAGAACCTTGTGTGTTGGCTGAAGCCTTCCTATCTTACTGGTGGCTGGCCCTGCCTCTCAATTGTGCTTCCGGTTTTGGCTCCGCCCCTAGACTGCAAGGGGGTGGGGCCTGTTGTGGGTCATGTGATTGGGCTGCTCAGTCAAAAATGCCCGGGCCTATTTTTTGTCCCAGTCCGGCCCTGACCCTCACATAACATACAATTTAACCAAACGCATAATAACATAAAATACAATTCCACAGACAGATTTAAGCTGTGCGGCCGGTCTGTCTTCTCCTTTAAAGTTACTATGGGCCATAATCCTGAGGCAAGAGGCTTTTAAACAGCCCTCTCCAAAACCCAGTGGCGAGGTTGGTTTTGCCACAGGAGCGTTACAGCCCACCTGAACCATATTACACAAACATATATACGCTTGGTTCTTTAAAGTGGTATACACCAGTGGCGTTGCGAGGGGGGTGCGGGGGGTGCGGGCCGCACCGGGTGACACCAGTCTGATGGGGTGTCACCCGCCGGCCGCCAGAGTTCTCCTTGACTCAGTCTAGTCCTTGACTAACTAACTTTAGGCAGGGCCGGCGCTTCCATAGAGGCAAGGGGGGCTCTCTCCCTCCCCCCTGTGCTGCTGCTGCCGCTGCATCCGCCAATAAGAAGAGGGATGGGAGGAGGAGGGGAGGGGCTGTGGCCACTGCGCCACCAATGAAGAAAACTGACCTGTAATACAAATACAGGAGGCGGGTGCCGGAATCAAATAGCCGGCACCCGACCTCTATGACAGGGAGCGGCACCTTAGCGGTTAACTGCCGCTGATCGCAGCCCCCTATCATAGAGGTCGGGTGCTGGCTATTTCATTCCGGCACCCGCCTCCTGTATTTGTATTAACATTGAGTGCGCCCCCCCCCCCCAGTATAATAAACATTTTGTGCACCCCCCCCCCCCCAGTATAATAAACATTGGTGGCGCAGTGGGCAGTGCCAATGAGGGTTAAAAAAATAAATAAAAAATTAACTCGCCTCCACCAGTTGATCGCCCAGCTGCCGGTCTCCTGTTCTATCTTCAGGACCTGTGGTGACGTCACTGAGCTAATCACATGGTCCATTACCATGGTGATGGATCATATGATGTACCATGTGATGACCACAGTGATGTCACCACAGGTCCTTTGACAGGTCCTGAAGAAAGAACAGGAGACCGGCAGCTGCGCGATCAATTGGAGGAGGTGAGTTAATTTTTATTTATTTTTTTAACCCTCATTGGCACTGCCCACTGCGCCACCAATGTTTATTATACTGGGGGGGGGGGCGCTCTCAATGTTTATTATACTGGGGGGGCGCTCTCAATGTTTGAGATACTGGGGGGGGGCGCTCTCAATGTTTATTATACTGGGGGGGCGCTCTCAATGTTTATTATACTGGGGGGGCGCTCTCAATGTTTATTATACTGGGGGGGGCGCTCTCAATGTTTATTATACTGGGGGGGGCGCACTCAATGTTTATTATACTGGGGGGGGGCGCACTCAATGTTTATTATACTGGGGGGGCGCACTCAATGTTTATTATACTGGGGGGCGCACTCAATGTTTATTATACTGGGGGGCGCACTCAATGTTTATTATACTGGGGGGCGCACTCAATGTTTATTATACTGGGGGGCGCTCTCAATGTTTATTATACTGGGGGGCGCTCTCAATGTTTATTATACTGGGGGGCGCTCTCAATGTTTATTATACTGGGGGGCGCTCTCAATGTTTGATATACTGGGGGGCGCACTCAATGTTTATTATACTGGGGGGGCGCTCTCAATGTTTATTATACTGGGGGGCGCTCTCAATGTTTATTATACTGGGGGGCGCTCTCAATGTTTGATATACTGGGGGGCGCACTCAATGTTTATTATACTGGGGGGCGCTCTCAATGTTTATTATACTGGGGGGCGCTCTCAATGTTTATTATACTGGGGGGCGCTCTCAATGTTTATTATACTGGGGGGCGCTCTCAATGTTTGATATACTGGGGGGGCGCTCTCAATGTTTATTATACTGGGGTGTATATAATGTTTATTATATTGACCTTCTACTAAGCATTCTGTATTAAAGAATGCTATTATTTTCCCTTATAACCATGTTATAAGGGAAAATAACACAGTGAATAGACTTTCATCTTAGCAACCAAGCGTGATAATCGCACCGCATCCACACTTGCTTGCGGATACAATGCGATTTTCACGCAGCCCCATTAACTTCTATGGGGCATGAAAACGCACAACATAGAGCATGTTGAGATTTTCACGCAGCGCACAAGTGATGCGTGAAAATCACCGCTCATCTGCACAGCCCCATAGAAGTGAATGGGTCCAGATTCAGTGCGGGTGCAAGGAGTTCACCTCACGCATTGCACCCGCGCAGAAATCTCACCCATGTGAAAGGGGCCTATGGGTGAATAGGACAAGGGTTCCAGCCCCTAAGGGGGCTAATAGTAAGTGAAAATAAAACACAAACACTAAGGCTACTTTCACACTTGCGGTAGTGTGATCCGGCAAGCAGTTCCGTTGTCAGAACTGCCTGCCAGATCCCCCGATCTTGATGTGACTGAAAGCATTTATGAGATGCATCCGGATGCGGATCCATCTCACAAATGCATTGCAAGAATGAATCCATCTCTCCGCTTGTCATGCAGACAGATGGATCCGTCTTGTATCTTTTTACACATTTTTACCGGCATGCGCAGACCGGAAGGACGGATCCTGCATTCCGGTATTTTGAATGCCGGATCTGGCACTAATACATTCCTATGGGGAAAAATGCCGGATCCGGCATTCAGGCAAGTCTTCAGTTTTTTTCGCCGGAGATAAAACCGTAGCATGCTACGGTTTTATCTTTTGCCTGATCAGTCAAAATGACTGAACTGAAGACATCCTGATGCATCCTGAACGGATTACTCTCCATTCAGAATGTATGGGGATATGACGGATCAGTTCTTTTCCGGTATAGAGCCCCTGTGACGGAACTCTATGCCGAAAAAGGAAAACGCTAGTGTGAAAGTACTCTAAAATATTAAGTTTAAATCCCCCCTTTCCCAATTTTACATATAAAAAATATATACAATAAATAAACATATTACATAGCGCTGCGTCCGAAAAGTCCAAACTATTAAATTATTAAAAAATATCTCCTATGCGGTGAGCATTCGCCATTTTTTAGTCACCTTGTCACCCCAAAAAATAGGATAGGACTGTTCTATTATGGGCCGAACGTTTCATAAAATGCGAAATGCACGTGGCTTTTTTGCGTGGTATTGAGTATCGCAATACTTTTTTATGGTGATGAAAGCGAATCAAAATTTTGGTATTGAAACAACCCTACGCCGATCTGATCGGCGTAGCGTTGTCACGATACCAAAATTTTCATTCGGTTTTGATTTGGCGACTAAAAATTTAATTTGGCTCCTAAATTTTTCAGTTCAGGAGCCAATGGCTACTAGGTATTTTTTTTAGTCTGGAGCCCTGCTATCAGAGGCCGGCGCAGGCGGCGCGATGACGTCATCGCGCCGCCTGAGCCCTGAGCCGTACACAGCGCGGGACACAGGCCAGAAGAGGCCTGCATCGCATCGCTGCCAAGGAGGTAAGTGTTTTTTTCCTTTTTTTTTTTCTGTACAATACTGATGGCTAGTGGCACATGATAGGAGAGGCCCTATGGCTAGTGGCACATGATAGGGGGGGCCGCCTATGGCTACTGGCACATGATAGGGGGGCCCTATGGCTACTGGCACATGATAGGGGGGCCCTATGGCTACTGGCACATGATAGGGGGGCCCTATGGCTACTGGCACATGATAGAGGGGGGCGCCTATGGCTACTGGAACATGTTGATGGGGGGCTTAGGCTACTGGCACATGATTAAGGGGCATCTATGAGGGCACATTTCACTGGCACATTATTGTGGGGGACACTGAGGGCATCTACTGGCGCACTATATATCGGGCATTTTATACTGGTACATTATGGGGGGCACTAGGGGGGAGAGGAGCACTATGGGGGCATTTACTGGGGTCACTATATAGGGGTATTTTATACTGGCACATTATGGAGGCACTATGGGGACATTAGCTCAACTGGGGACATTACAGGGGGGTATTTTTTGCACTGACACATTATAAGGAGAATTATTTCTACTGGGGGGGCATTATGGTGGGCGTTATTACTCCCCCATGGTATGACCCCCTAGTAGCAGCACCAGCCTCTCCCTGCTCTGCTATCCCTCTGCCCCTTCTCCAAATACTTATTATGAAATCTTTCTCATTAGGATAAAATACATCAGCTCCGCCGAGCCCCTGGCCAAAGTGTGGAAGTGGTGTCCGAGATCCCCAAGGGTCAAGCCAAGTAATTGTAAGTTTTCATGAAATATGTTTGTTATACACATATAGCCTACACTGTCAGGTGTCACCCAGGGGGGGTGACACCATTTTCTACCGCACCGGGTGACACCAGCCCTAGCAACGCCACTGGTATACACATATGCCATAACATCATACATACAGGAATTACAGTATACAGTGGCTGGGTTTGCCACAATGCTCCCCCAGAACCAAGCCGGCATACACAGTCTGATCCTAACGGATCGGCTTTGGGATGTCCGGAGGAGTACTCACGGATCACTTGTCAATGTCTGTTTGTCTGGATAACCCGTCGGCGTTGCCGTTTTGCTTCCCAGGGTGGTAGTGGATAGTAAAGTCAAAAGGCTGCAACGACAAACTCCAGCGCAGCAGCCGGGCGTTGTGGCCTGACACCCTGTTTAGCCACACCAATGGGTTGTGATCCGTGAGTAAAGAAAATGGTTGTCCGTACAAATAGTGTTGCAACTTTTTGAGGGCCCACACCACAGCCAGGCACTCCTTTTCAATGGCGGCGTAGCTCACTTCCCGGGGTAAAAGTTTCCTGCTTAAATAAGCCACTGGATGCTCGCCGCCATCCGACTTGGCTCAGTACTGCCCCCAATCCAAACATAGAAGCGTCTGTGTGGACGAGAAATCGTTTAGTTGGATCGGGAGCAGAAAGTACAGGAGAGTTAACAAGTGCCGTTTTGAGCTGTTGGAATGCCTGTTCACACTCTGGGGCCCAGGCTACCATCTTGGGAAGGTTTTTGCAGGTTAAATCAGTGAGGGGTTTGGCCAGGGCGCTATAGTTGGGTACGAATTTGCGATAATACCCTGCGGTACCCAGGAATGCTAAAACCTGTGTCTTGGTGCGAGGGGTGGGCCACTTGGCGACAGCCTCTATTTTGGCCGGCTCTGGTTTCTGCTGTCCGCTTCCTACCCGGTGTCCCAAGTACTGGACCTCGGCCATCCCTATGTGGCACTTGCTGGGTTTAAAGGTCAACCCTGCTTCCCTAATCCGGTCTAGTACGGCTCCTATGTGGGTCAGATGTTCAGGCCAGAAGCTGCTAAAAATGGCGATATCGTCTAAGTAGGCGCAAGTGTACTCCTGAAACCCATCCAGTAGCCGATCCACCATCCTCTGGCATGACTTTAAACTGGTACAGGCCAAACGGGGTGACAAATGCCGACTTGGGGATGGCGTCCTCGGCTAGTGGAATTTGCCAGTACCCTTTGCACAGATCTATTGTGGTGAGGTACTGGCCTCTGGCCATCTTGTCCAGGAGCTCGTCTATCCTGGGCATCGGGTAAGCATCGGAGGTGGTTTTGTCGTTGAGCCTCCGGTAGTCTACGCAGAAACTGGTCGTTCCGTCCCGTTTCGGCAATAAAACTACTGGGGAGGCCCAAGGGCTCTCAGAGTGCTCTATCACTCCTAGCTGTAGCATCTCCTCAAGCTCTTTATGCATGCTCCCTTTGACTGATTCAGGGATACGGTAGGCAGGTTGGCGAAGGGGAGTTTGGTCTAGGGTTTCTACCTTATGGGTGGCCAATGGGGTGTACCCGGGTAGGTTAGAGAACAAGGCCCCTTTTTCCCTAATTAGGTTTTGGACTTGGGCACGTTCTTGTGTTTAGCCGCTCTCCTAACTGTATCTCTCCCAAATCTCCGTTCCGGCCATCCTGATCTAGGAGGTCTGGGAGGGGTAAATTATCAAAGTCTTCGGCTGCTGATGTGCAAAGTCTTCGGTCCGCTCCTGGTAAGGTTTGAGCATGTTTACGTGGAGCATGCGTTTGGCCCCCGCGCCCGTGGCTGGGTCGATCACATAGGTGGTATCACATATTTGTTCTACTACCTTGTATGGGCCCTGCCAGGAAGCCTGCAGCTTGTCTTTGTGGACTGGTCGTAAGATTAATACCTTTTGTCCGATTTGAAAGCTGCGGTCCCTGGCTCCCCTATCGTACCAGCGGCTCTGTCGTTGTTGGGCCGCCTGGAGGTTGTCGCGTACAGTCTGAGTTAGAGCCTCCAAGCGTTCCCTAAACTCCAGTACATATGGCACGATAGGTGTACCATTAATGGTCCCCTCCCCTTCCCAATGTTCTCGGATTAAATCGAGGGGGCCCCTCACTCTCCTTCCGAACAGAAGTTCGAAAGGGGAGAATCCGGTGGACTCTTGGGGTACTTCCCGATACGCAAACATTAAGTGGGGAAGGAACCTTTCCCAGTCTTTCTGGGTATCCATGAACGTACGGATCATCTGTTTGAGGGTGTCGTTAAAACGTTCACAGAGCCCGTTGGACTGGGGGTGATATGCGGAGTTCAAAATCTGTTGTACCCCACATATCTTCCAGAGCTGGTGCATTACTTCAGCAGTGAACTGAGTGCCCCTATCCGAAATTATCTCCCGGGGAAATCCCACTCGGGAGAATATTCGCATCAGGGCATCGGCCACCGTTTCAGCGTGCACATTGGTCAAGGCCACTGCCTCAGGGTATCTGGTGGCGTAGTCTACCACCGTTAGAACGTATTTCTTGCCGGAAGGGCTGGGTTTAGCTAAGGGTCCTATTATATCTACTGCGACCCGGCTAAAGGGTTCCTCAATTATGGGGAGAGATCGTAGCCGGGCCTTGTATCGGTCACCCCTCTTCCCTACCCTTTGGCAGGTATCACAAGTCTGGCAATATCGCCTTACATCCTGGGAGATCCCAGGCCAAAAGAAATTCTGGGTCAGCCGGTGTTTGGTACGACTGATCCCTAAGTGTCCGGACAGGGGTATGTCGTGCGCTATGCGCAGCAGTTCCAATCTATATTTCCGGGGAACAATTAATTGCTTAATGGGTGTAGGGATCGCTCCGGCTATTACCTTTTCGGCTTGGCGGTATAGGAGTCCCTTTTCCCAAGTGTACCTTTCTCCTTCTAACCCTGCCTGATTCTTATCCACACGGTCTTTGTATAGCTGCAAGGAAGGGTCTAGGGCCACTTCTGACCCAAATTCTAGGGGGGACGCCCAGGGGGTGACATTAGGCATGGGGGGTACATTGCTTACCTGAGCCTCAGAGTGGTTAGGTGGTGCTGTGGTGCGAGCCTGTTGCCGGGTCACAACCGGATAAGCTTCATGGCTGGTGGACTGGGGAACAAAAGCTGAAGTCAGCTCCCCCAGGTCGTTTCCCAAAATAACGTCTGCAGGTAAGTCCTGCATCAGGCCCACCTCCACATTCCCATTCCCCGCTCCCCAATTCAGGTGGACTTTGGCCGTGGCGATCTTGTAGATCGCTCCCCCGGCTACACGCACTGCTACACACTCTCCCGTGAGGTTGCCTTTGGGTACTAGGTGGTTGCGGACCAGCGTTATAGTAGCCCCAGAGTCTCGTAACCCCTGTACCTTTCTCCCCTCCATCTGTACCTCTTGTCGGTGCCCTTGGCGGTTGTCAGAGGCGGCTTGGATAGGGTTCACCTCGTGTAGGGTGCCCAGGGGTTCCTCGGTGGAAGCTAGGACCTCGGGTACTCTGTAGGGTTCCGCTTGGGCACAATGAACTGCTGCCCGGTTGTTGGGTGCCGGGGGGGTTCCAGCTGGGCCGTGGTCGGTTGCGGGGACAGTCCCGCTGCATATGTCCCTGTTGGTTACAGGTGTGCAGGGGCGTACCTAGAGCATTTGGCACCCGGGGCGAACCCTTTATTCCCCCCCCCCCCAAGAAAGTTAAGAAAACATGCACAAACTTTTTTTAATGTTTTCAATAATATTTATTACAAAACATTCAGACATCCGCATGTGTTTTGCGGATCCGATCCATGTATCAGTGGATCCGTAAAAATCATATGGACGTCTGAATGGAGCCTTACAGGGGGGTGATCAATGACAGAGGTGATCAGGGAGTCTATATGGGTGATCACCCCTCTGTCATTGATCACCCCCCTGTAAGGCTCCATTCAGACATCCGCATGTGTTTTGCGGATCCGATCCATGTATCAGTGGATCCGTAAAAATCATACGGACCTCTGAATGGAGCCTTACAGGGGGGTGATCAATGACAGGGGGGTGATCAATGACAGGGGGGTGATCAGGGAGTCTATATGGGGTGATCAGGGGTGATCAGTGGATCATAAGGGGCATCTCCTCTCCTACATAGCGCCACATACCTCTTACATCCAGTGATGTCACCTTTGATGTAGACGTTCTCTTTCCTCATCTTCTCCATTCAGACCAGACCGCCATGATGATTTTTCTGCCATCTCCTGTCTCTGCAGAGATTGAGAAACAGACATTAGTTTCCTGCCACCCCCAATACTATACTGCAGAAACAGTCCCCCTGGAAATACTACTACCACACAGATAGTGCCCCCAATACTATACTGCAGAAACAGTACCCCTGGGAATACTGCTACCACACAGATAGTGCCCCTTAAACAATTATTGGCACACAGTGCTCTAAAAAATAAAAATAACTGCGCCCAGACACTAATAGTAAAAAGATAATGTCCCCCAAAAATAATTGTTCTAAGCTGATACTATGCCAGTGTGCCCCCAAAGTAACAGTGCTCCCCAAAATCCCACCAATAGAAATAATTCTCTGCCAGAGCACACTTAGTAGTAATAATGCCCCTATAGTGCCCTAGTAATCATGTTCCTCATAGCCCCCAGTAGTAGTAAAGCTCCCCATAATACCCCCTAGTAGTACTAATTTTCCCTATAATATGACAGTACATGAAATACCCCCGCTTAGTGCCCGCAGTTGAGCTAATGTCCCCATAATGTATGCCAGTATAAAATACCCCTATATAGTGCCCCAGTAAATGCCCTCATACTGCTCCTCTCCCCCTTCCCCATAGTGTCCCCCATAATATGCCAGTAAAAAAATGCCCCTTAGTGCCCCCAGCAGATGCCCCTAAAGTGCTCCTCCCCCACAATGTGCCAGTAAAAAAATGCCCCTTCTTAGTGCCACCATATGCCTCCACTCCCCCATAGTACCGCTCTCCCCTATAGTGCCTCCCATAATGTGCCAGTAAAAAATGCCCCCTTAGTGCCACCAAATGCCATAGTGCCCCCTATAATGTTCCAATACAAAAGACCACTTTAGAGCCCCCACTTCCCCATAGTGCCCCCAAATAATGCCCCTATAGTAACACCAGATGCCCCATAGTGCTGCTCTCCCCTATAGTGCCCCCCAGAATGTGCCAATAATTAAAAAAAAAGCCCCTTTAGAGCCCCCAGATACCCCCATAGTGCTCCTCTCCCCCATGGTGCCCCCCCATAATGTGCCAGTAAGAAATGCCCCCATAGTGCCAGCTCCCCCCCCATAGTGCCAGCTCCCCCCCCATAATACCAGCCCCCCTATAGTGCCAGCTCCCCCTAGTGCTAGTTCCCCCATAGTGCCAGATCTCCCCCATAGTGCCAGCTCCCCCTATAGTGCCCCCCCATAGTGCTAGTTCCCCCCATAGTGCCAGCTCCCCCCCATAGTGCCAGCTCCCCCCCATAGTGCCAGCTCCCCCTATAGTGCCAGCTCCCCATAGTGCCAGATCTCCCCATAGTGCCAGATCTCCCCCCAGTGCCAGATCTCCCCCCAGTGCCAGATCTCCCCCCAGTGCCAGATCTCCCCCCTATAGTGCCAGCCCCCCCTATAGTGCCAGCTCCCTCTATAGTGCCAGCTCCCACTATAGTGCCCCCCCATAGTGCTCCTCCATAGTGCTAGTTCCCCTATAGTGCCAGCTCCCCCCCCCCATAGTGCCAGATCTCCCCCCATAGTGCCAGATCTCCCCCCCATAGTGCCAGATCTCCCCCCCTCATAGTGCCAGGCCCCCCCCCCCCCCACGCAAAGAGGAAAAAAAAACAAAAAAACTAATACTTACCTCCATCAGCTCAGCAGCGATGCAAGCCTTTTCCGGCCTGTGTCCCTGCTGTGTGCTGCCGGGCTCAGGCGTCGCGATGATAATGACATCATCGCGCTGCCTGAGCCGGCCTCTGATAGGCTGCAGGCATTAGTGCCTGCGGCCTATCAGAAGAACAGGGGAGGGACACGCCTCTCCCTCCCCTGCCCCACAGCACACAGCCCGGCCGCAATTACATCCAGGGCCGCGCCGCCTGTGGCGATCGGCGGTGCGGCCCTGAAGAATAAAAAATCTAATTTTTTTTTTTTAAAGACAGGCGGCCCAGCGGCCGTATGGCACCCCCCTTGTGAGTGGCACCCGGGGCGGTGTGCCCATTCTGTGTGAGTGTCTCTGGTGAGCTTTTTAATGTCTCTGAACTTTAGTCAGTAGGCCTCGGAGGTAATCGCATACCTAGCTAAAATGGCCTGTTTTACCTTGGCATAGTTTGTACTGTCCTCGTCAGGTATGGCACGATATGCCTCTGCAGCGCGACCCGATAGTCTCCCTGCCAGTAGGGGTACCCGATCCTCCGCACTGATATTGTGCAACTGGCATAACCGTTCAAAATCCTGCAGGTAGTCATCTACTTCACCCTCCGCTTCCGAATAGCTCTTAAAAGCTTGGTAGGGGATTTTAGCTTTCCCTGGCAGGATGTTAACAGGCGTCGTGGCTCTTTCTCCCGTCGGCTGGTTCATCTGATACCTCCGAAGCATGATGTATTCCTGCACATCTCCAAAAACTCTGTCTGCCATCTGGTCATATAGCGCTGGTGGAAGTAGGGCCATCCTGCTCTTGTATTCTTTCTCAAATTCTGTTGGCTCCTCCTCCCTTGGAGGTGCTGCAGCAGCCGCGGCTCTATCTCCTTCCATTAGCTCTGCGATTAATATAGCCTTTGTCTTGTTGCTGGCTACTGTTCCCCTTGCCTCCAGTAACTCTTTCAAAGTACTTTGTTTCAAAAGTACATAGTTCGTGCCCATTCACCAGCCGTTCGTGAGTTTCCACGTGTTCCCGGGTTCCGTTTTCAACCGAACGAGTAAACTAACGAATTGCGGCTTCCTTTCTTCTATTCGCTAGAATTCTGCCGAAAGTTGCTTTGCTGGGTAGTTGAAATCCCGTTGCTTGCCACCAATTGTAGCGGAGAGGTAGTACAATCCACGAGGTCTCCGCTGGTAGACAGGAAAAGCAGGCAATAATCCAAATAGGCCAGTACAGCATACAATCCTACCCTCCCAAGAACTACACAAAACATAGGCTGGGAGTCAACTGAGGTCTTTATTCCAAGTTGCAACATTTATACAAGTCCCCATGCAAGGGGTTTCCATAATGACATGGCAGGGGCATTCCCCACATTTCTCCCATCAGGCATTGCATTTCTCCCATCAGGCATTGCATTTCTCCCATCAGGCACCGCTGCACGAACAAAGGATCTAAAATGGCCGACCGCCGCATGTGTGGTCTCCATTCGGCAGTTTGTTCTTTTTACGAACAGTGTTGAAATTCACTGTTCGTGAAGCAATTGCATGACTGTTGGCGATTGTCATGCCGCCAGCATAGGAGTGTTACAGCCCACCTGAACCATATTACACAAACATATATACGCTTGGTTCTTTAAAGTGGTATACACATATGCCATAACATCATACATACAGGAATTACAGTATACAGTGGCTGGGTTTGCCACAGGGCCCTTACAAATATTTGCTATGGGGCCCAGTCACTTCTAGTTACGCCCCTGGCGGCCGCTTTAAAGTCAAAGTTACCGCAGGATATGGATTAAAGTTTAGAAATGTCAAATGTACACTCCTGTGAGAGGCGGGGAGGGAGATCTGTGGGTGACACTGTTATGGAGGGAGAAATGGGGATGACACTGTCATGGGGTGGATCTGTGGATGACACATATAGCATAAGATGCTATATACGGTATGTGGCATCCACAGATCCCCCCCATAGCAGTGTCATCCACAGATCCCAATCTCTATAAAAGTGTCATCCACAGATCCCCCTCTCTATAAAAGTGTCATCCACAGACAGCAGGACTTTTCTTCCCTGTTGCGGTTTTAGGTATTGGGTAAAGTATCGCAGCATTTCTAAGCGTACTTGTGTAAATGTATCGTTGTTATAGCTGCCCCCCCTACTTTTGTCCTGGCCCCCAGTGTGCCCCCCCAAAATTTGAAAGCTAGAGACGCCACTGCGGCCGTGGCCCATATTGCAGCACGCAAAAATCGGGCTCTGACCGTGTGCTCACTTGATCACGGATGCAGACCCATTCACTTGAAATGCTCCGCAAATCGGGAGGTATGGTGCGGAACGGAGGCACAGAACCCTATGTAAGCACTATGTGTTTTCTGTCCATGCCTTTGCACCACAAATAAAAAAAGAACTTTATATTCTACGATTTTTTTCACTCAAAAAATCGGCAAGGTGAGGACTATGGCTAAAACGATTACTCTAATTAATCCATTAAATCGACACAAGAAAATCCTTGATGCAAATTTTTGGCATCGATGATTCGTTTGTGCCATGTGACCACGGAGTGTGAGTGAAGAGCTTGCTATCACTCACGCTCCGTTATAACCCGCCTGCCCGCACAGCGCTGCACTGGATCCCGACGTACACAAATCGTCAGAACATTTTAGTTCACTGGCGCTGCAGCTGGGCACTGATGGCTAGGAGGGGGAGTGGGGGAACTGATGGCACTGGAGGGAGCTCGTGGCATTGGGGGAGAAGCTGGTAGCATTAGAGGGGATGCTGTTGGCACTGGGAGGGGAAGCAACTGAAGACATGGGGGAGCTGGTGGCATTGGAGGGGGAACTGGTGGCACTGCTGGATGGCATTGGAGGGGGAACTGGGGGAGCAACTGATGGCACTGGGGGGTAAGCTAATGGCACTGGGGGAGGAACTAATGGCAAAAGGGAGTGGGAACTCATGGCACAAGGGAGGGGGGAGCTGATGGCACAAGGGAGGGGAGACTGATGGCAGGAGGCTGGTGAGTTTTTGTAGAAAACGTTCTTTTAATTAGTTTTCTCTTATTAGAGTAATCGATTAATCGTTGGATTAATTGGTAGAATACTTGCTTACTAAAATAATCAATAGCTGCAGCCCTAGTGAGGACGGATCACGGACCCATTCAAGTTGAATGGGTCTGGATTAGTCACAGCAGCCACATGGTTAGTGCCCGTGCACTGGGGACCGCAAATTGCAGTCCCCAATACATGGAACGGCCGAGCAATGGTCGTGTGCATGAGGCCTTAGGCTGTGGCTACACTGCAACTTTTTGTAGCGCAACGGATTGATTTTAACTATTGAACTACAGCTGTAATCTAGATGAATGCATTCAGTTGAATACAATCTTGTGGACTGCAGCTGTCATTTAATAGTTAAAGTCAATCAGTTGCGCTACAAAAGGTTGCAGTGTAGCTGTAGCCGTACACACTATATTACTATGTTATTAATGTATGGGGGTAATACTGATCTTCTTACAGTGGTCTGTTAATAACAGTACGGTGTTAATATTCAGTCACTAATTAGCGGTATTACTAGTAGTCATAGTGCGGCATTATCTGGATTGGGGGCCACTGAGATGACGGGTGCTGACCCCCTATCTATGCCCCGGAGTCATGCCACTGATTATGACACTCAGACTCTCTAGCCGGTGACATCACAGATAGTGTTTCTAAGGAAACAAGAACGTTATCGTGCCAGGATTCTAATGGTGACATCACAAAAAGTGTAACCATGCTAGGATTCTAATGATGACATCACAAAGGGTGGCTTAGCATCAGAGCGGCCATCTTCAATGTAATGGGCTCACACTTTATTAACATACCTTTAATGGAGATAAAACTAGTGGATGGAGTATTACCTGGGGGATCATTTATTTTGAGATTTGTGCTAGTTTTCTGCCATACTAAAAGTCACCATTTTTGACAAACCCAGATTTTATGCAAAAATGTGTGACTTTAAATATAATGCTTTAAAAAATAGGGAACTATCCCCCTCAGGATCCAGCTCTGAGCTTACATAATATACCCTTAGGATACCCATAGAAAATAGGAACTGTGTACGATTTATGCAATTTGATAATTAAGAGAAATAAAACACAATTTTTTCTTTTTTTTAAAATGCTATGTTTATTTATAAAAGGTTTTAGGTTTTAAGTGCATTGTTTTGCGGCTCTAGCTCCGTCTTCGGGATTGGCTGGATTCAGGTCCTCTAACTTATAGAGAGGAGGTCAGGGGTCGCACCTCTGGCAGATTTTCAGGGACAGAATATTGTCACCAGAGGTTCCTGATGTTATTTTGTAATCGGATCCTAGAAGAGAAAATACACAAATAAAAAAAACTGTTTACAAAAACACAAGGAGAAGACGGAGGGAAGCGGCCAAACTTACCGGACCTGGTGGTGCTCTGCTCATCTTCACTGGAATTTCAGATGGTTTGGATGGTAAAAACCATCTGTAGATGGTAAATGGGCCCCAAGGAAAAGATGGTAAGTGGGCCCCAAGGGGTAGATGGTAAATGGGCCCAAAGGGGTAGATGGTAAGTGGGCCCCAAGGATAAGATGGTAAGTGGGCCCCAAGGGGTAGATGGTATATGGGCCCCAAGCTGCAGTTGGTAAATGGCCCCAAGCCGCAGATGGTAAATGGCCCCAGGCGGCAGATGGTAAGTGGGGCCAAGCAGCAGATGTTAAATGGTGGCCAAGGGGCAGATGGTATAGCAAGGGCCTATCGGCAGATGTTAAAGCCGGCGGCAGATTATGCAAGATGGCCGCTTTCTCTTCCGGGTACTTAAGGCCCTGATGTTGGTGGTGTTCCCCGGAAGGTCCTCCATCTCCACATCCTCCGAATATTGACGAGGGCCAACATCCATTTTGTCGTCCTCGTGATCGGACTTCATGTCAACGTCGTCGGGATACTGTCGAGGGCCGACATCCATGTTCTCTACAGCGTTTACCACAGGAATCGCCAACCTCCTCTTCTTCCCCATGGTGAGAGCCAGCTAGAGATACTGACACTGCTGTCAGGGCGTGACCCCTATTTATGTGATTAGACCACACCCCCTGATTATTATGTCATAAGTAAGCGAGTCATGCCCATTATGACATCACAAGTAAAAAGGTCAAGCCAGAGGAGGGGGGGGGGCAGGGGGACAAGCATCTATTGATGACATCACAAGAAGTGCCTTAGCATGAGAGCGGCCATATTGAATGTACTGGACTCACTGTTTTAATATCACATCATGTACATACATGTTCTTGCCTGAAATTTTCATCATGTTTCTTCATTCTCTTCACATATATTTTGGGATGAGGGGTAGGATAGAAGCCAATCACAGCGCAGCCTTCATTTCGTGCTTGGCTCTTTGAAAATTAAAGCTGCGCTGTGATTGGTCGCTATGGGCAACAAAGACAGTTTTACTGTTAATCTGACCAGATGTTTGAGATGGTGGGAGTTATACATTGTGAGATGGTGGAAGTGAAAAATTACGTACAAGATAATAGGAGAGATAAATTGTGTGTGAGACGAAGGGGGTGATAAATTGTTCATAAGATGTAAGATTTTCACAATAAAGCAACATTTTAAATATATTTCTGATACTTTACAGTGGATTATTGTGTAATATACAGGACTATACATGGGGTGCAGTGTAATATACAGGACTATACATGAGGTGCAATGTAATATACAGGACTATACATGGGGTGGAGTATAATATACAGGACTATACATGGGGTGCAGTGTAATATACAGGACTATACATGGGGTGCAATGTAATATACAGGACTATACATGGGGTACAATGTAATATACAGGACTATACATGGGGTGGAGTGCAATATACAGGACTATACAGGGGTGCAGGACTATACATGAGGTGCAGTATAATATACAGGACTATACATGGGGTGCAGTGTAATATACAGGACTATACATGAGGTGCGGTATAATATACAGGACTATACATGAGGTGCAGTATAATATACAGGACTATACATGGGGGGAAGTGTAATATACAGGTCTATACATGAGGTGCAGTGTAATATACAGGACTAGACATGGGGTGCAGTGTAATATACAGGACTATACATGGGGTGCAGTGTAATATACAGGACTATACATGGGGTGCAGTATAATATACAGGACTATACATGAGGTGCAGTATATTATACAGGACTATACATGGGGTGCAGTGTAATATACAGGACTATACATGGGGTGCAGTGTAATATACAGGACTATACTTGGGTGCAATGTAATATACAGGACTATACATGGGGTGCAGTGTAATATACAGGACTATACATGAGGTGCAGTGTAATATACAGGACAATACATGGGGTGCAGTGTAATATACAGGACTATACATGGGGTGCAGCGTAATATACAGGACTATACATAATGTGCAGTGTAAAATACAGGACTATACATGGGGTGGAGTGCAATATACAGGACTATACATGGGGTGCAGTGTAATATACAGGACTATACATGGGGTGGAGTGTAATATACAGGACTATATATGGGGTGGAGTGTAATATACAGGACTATACCTGGGGTGCAGTTTAATATACAGGATTATACATAAGGTGCAGTGTAAAATACAGGACTATACATGGGCTGGAGTGTAATATACAGGACTATACATGAGGTGCAGTGTAAAATATAGGACTATACATGGGGTGAAGTGTAATATACAGGACTATACATGGGGTGCAGTGTAATATACAGGACTATACATGGGGTGAAGTATAGTATACAGGACTATACATGGGGTGCAGTGTAATATACAGGACTATACATGGGGTGCAGTGTAATATACAGGACTATACATGGGGTGCAGTGTAATATACAGGACTATACATGGGGTGCAGTATAATATACAGGACTATACATGGGGTGCAGTATAATATAAAGGACTATACATGAGGTGCAGTGTAATATACAGGACTATACATGGGGTGTAGTGCAATATACAGGACTATACATGAGGTGCAATGTAATATACAGGACTATACATGGGGTGGAGTGCAATATACAGGACTATACATGGGGTGCAGTGTAATATACAGGACTATACATAAGGTGCAGTGTAAAATACAGGACTATACATGGGGTGGAGTGTAATATACAGGACTATACATGGGGTGCAGTGTAATATACAGGACTATACATGGGGTGGAGTGTAATATACAGGACTATACATGGGGTGCAGTGTAATATACAGGACTATACATGAGGTGCAGTGTAATATACAGGACTATACATTGGGTGGAGTGTAATATACAGGACTATACATGGGGTGCAGTGTAATATACAGGACTATACATGGGGTGGAGTGCAATATACAGGACTATACATGGGGTGCAGTGTAATATACAGGACTATACATGAGGTGCAGTGTAATATACAGGACTATACATGGGGTGGAGTGTAATATACAGGACTTTACATGGGGTGCAGTGTAATATACAGGACTATACATGGGGTGGAGTGTATTATACAGGACTATACATGGGGTGCAGTGTAATATACAGGACTATACATGGGGTGCAGTGTAATATACAGGACTATACATGGGGTGGAGTGTAATATACAGGACTTTACATGGGGTGCAGTGTAATATACAGGACTATACATGGGGTGAAGTGTATTATACAGGACTATACATGGGGTGCAGTGTAATATACAGGACTATACATGGGGTGCAGTGTAATATACAGGACTATACAGGTCCTTCTAAAAAAAATTAGCATATTGTGATAAAGTTCATTATTTTCTGTAATGTACTGATAAACATTAGACTTTCATATATTTTAGATTCATTACACACCAACTGAAGTAGTTCAAGCCTTTAATTGTTTTAATATTGATGATTTTGGCATACAGCTCATGAAAACCCAAATTTCCTATCTCAAAAAATTAGCATATTTCATCCGACCAATAAAAGAAAAGTGTTTTTAATACAAAAAAAGTCAACCTTCAAATAATTATGTTCAGTTATGCACTCAATACTTGGTCGGGAATCCTTTTGCAGAAATGACTGCTTCAATGCGGCGTGGCATGGAGGCAATCAGCCTGTGGCACTGCTGAGGTGTTATGGAGGCCCAGGATGCTTCGATAGCGGCCTTAAGCTCATCCAGAGTGTTGGGTCTTGCGTCTCTCAACTTTCTGTTCCCAATATCCCACAGATTCTCTATGGGGTTCAGGATAGGAGAGTTGGCAGGCCAATTGAGCACAGTAATACCATGATCAGTAAACCATTTACCAGTGGTTTTGGCACTGTGAGCAGGTGCCAGGTCGTGCTGAAAAATGAAATCTTCATCTCCATAAAGCTTTTCAGCAGATGGAAGCATGAAGTGCTCCAAAATCTCCTGATAGCTAGCTGCATTGACCCTGTCCTTGATAAAACACAGTGGACCAACACCAGCAGCTGACATGGCACCCCAGACCATCACTAACTGTGGGTACTTGACACTGGACTTCAGGCATTTTGGCATTTCCCTCTCCCCAGTCTTCCTCCAGACTCTGGCACCTTGATTTCCGAATGACATGCAACAGTCCAGTGCTGCTTCTCTGTAGCCCAGGTCAGGCGCTTCTGCCGCTGTTTCTGGTTCAAAAGTGGCTTGACCTGGGGAATGCGGCTCCTGTAGCCCATTTCTTGCACACGCCTGTACACGGTGGCTCTGGATGTTTCTGCTCCAGACTTAGTCCACTGCTTCCGCAGGTCCCCCAAGGTCTGGAATCGGTCCTTCTCCACAATCTTCCTCAGGGTCCGGTCACCTCTTCTCGTTGTGCAGCGTTTTCTGCCACACTTTTCCTTCCCACAGACTTCCCACTGAGGTGCCTTGATACAGCACTCTGGGAACAGCCTATTCGTTCAGAAATTTCTTTCTGTGTCTTACCCTCTTGCTTGAGGGTGTCAATAATAGCCTTCTGGACAGCAGTCAGGTCGGCAGTCTTACCCATGATTGCGGTTTTGAGTAATGAACCAGGCTGGGAGTTTTTAAAAGCCTCAGGAATCTTTTGCAGGTGTTTAGAGTTAATTAATTGATTGAGATGATTAGGTTAGAGAACCTTTTCATGATATGCAAATTTTTTTAGATAGGAATTTTGGGTTTTCATGAGCTGTATGCCAAAATCATCAATATTAAAACAATAAAAAGCTTGAACTACTTCATTTGGTGTGTAATGAATCTAAAATATATGAAAGTCTAATGTTTATCAGTACATTACAGAAAATAATGAACTTTATCACAATATGCAAATTTTTTGAGAAGGACCTGTACATGGGGTGGAGTGTAATATACAGGACTATACATGGGGTGCAGTGTAATATACAGGACTATACATGAGGTGCAGTGTAATATACAGGACTATACATGGGGTGGAGTGTAATATACAGGACTATACATGGGGTGCAGTGTAATATACAGGACTATACATGGGGTGGAGTGTAATATACAAGACTATACATGGGGTGCAGTGTAATATACAGGACTATACATGAGGTGCAGTGTAATATACAGGACTATACATGGGGTGGAGTGTAATATACAGGACTATACATAAGGTGTAGTGTAAAATACAGGACTATGCATGGGGTGGAGTGTAATATACAGGACTATACATAAGGTGTAGTGTAAAATACAGGACTATGCATGGGGTGGAGTGTAATATACAGGACTATACATTAGGTGCAGTGTAAAATATAGGACTATACATGGGGTGCAGTGTAATATACAGGACTATACATGGGGTGCAGTGTAATATACAGGACTATACATGGGGTGCAGTGTAATATACAGGACTATACATGGGGTGAAGTATAATATACAGGACTATACATGGGGTGCAGTGTAATATACAGGACTATACATGGGGTGCAGTGTAATATACAGGACTATACATGGGGTGGAGTGTAATATACAGGACTATACATGGGGTGCAGTGTAATATTCAGGACTATACATGAGGTACAGTATAATATACAGGACTATACATGGGGTGCAGTATAATATAAAGGACTATACATGGGGTACAGTATAATATACAGGACTATACATGGGGTGCAGTATAATATACAGGACTATACATGAGGTACAGTATAATATACAGGACTATACATGGGGTGCAGTGTAATATACAGGACTATACATGGGGTGCAGTATAATATACAGGACTATACATGGGGTGCAGTGTAATATACAGGACTAGTGTTGAGCGAGCATGCACGGCCAAATAACTGTTCGGCTTGAGCATTTCTATGCTCGGCACATGGTGGTACTCGGCCGAGTAACGCATGCGCTTGAGCGCCATGTTCGAGTCTCCTTTCCGCACATTTCGTGGCTGCTAAGCAGCCAATAAACATGCAGGTAATTACTGCCATCACTGTAATGCCAGTAGTCTTCTTGTCTATTGGTATTACAGTGTTTGGCTGGCCGGAACGCGTCATATATACATATATATATAGCACCCGATGACGCGGGTTCGGCTCATTGCGAGTCAGGAAGAGCTGCGCTTAGGAAGGGACAGATAGTGTAGGGAGTTTGTGATTGCAATTTATTCCATTTTAAAACTTTTCAAAGACCCAAAAGTCCTTTTAAAGACTATTGTGTGTGGTGGCAGCAACTTAATCTTGCAAAGTAGCCTTCGATTTTTTTTTTTTTTTCCATACTTTGCGATTCTTTTTCTATAGAGGGTGTCTGCAGTGACTTGTGACATCTGTTCAGCAAAACTTTCTGTGTGTAAGGGGCAGAGATAGGAAGAATATTATTGAAAACAATTATATTTTTTCCATAATTTATCTATATTTTTCCTATAAACGGTCCCTGCACTGAATTGTCACATCTGTGCTGCAATAGTGTGTGTGTGTCAGGCCCAGATATTGGGAAAATATTAGTGACAACAAATATATTTTTTCCATAATTTATCCACATTTTTCATATAAACGGTCCCTGCAGTGAATTGTCACATCTGTGCTGCAATGTGTCAGGCCGAGATATTAGGAAAATATTAGTGACAACAAATATATGTTTTCCATAATTTTCCTATAAACAGTCCCTGCAGTGAATTGTCACATCTGTGCTACAATAGCGTGTGTGTGTCAGACCCAGATATTGGGAAAAATATTAGCGAAAACAAGTATATTTTTTCTATAATTTATCCACATTTTTCCTACAAACGGTCCCTGCAGTGAATTGTCACATCGGTGCTGCAATAGTGTGTGTGTGTGTCAGGCCCAGATATAGGGAAAAATATTAGCGAAAAAACAATTTTATTTTTTTCCATAATTTATCCACATTTTTCCTATAAACAGTGTCTGCAGTGAATTGTCACATCTGCGCTGCAATAGCATATGTGTGTGTCAGGACAAGAGATAATAAAAATAAACGTGAAATCTATTTTCCTTTTTCCATACTTTTACGTACTTTTTCCACATACTGTGCTTGCTGTGAACTGTGACATCCGTGCCACATCTTGTGTGTCAAGCGTGCATATAACATTTAATATGAAGAAGGCGAGCATTAAGGGACGCGGAAGTGGCCGTGATGCTGATGGTTCACGCAGAGGCCGTGGCCCTGGGCGCGTTAAAACTGTGCCTGCTGCCAGAACTCAAGAAAAACAAACATCCAAGATACCTAGCTTCATGTCCCAGTTTGCAGGGCGGCGCAGGAGACCACTCTTGAAGTCAGCCCAGTGCGAGCAGGTGGTCGGTTGGATTGCAGCAGATAGTGCTTCCAGTCGGTTAAGCACCACCCTGTCTTCCACCAAGTCCAGTCTCAGTAGCCAGGAGTCTGGTCCACACAATCATCACTCTGATCCTCCTTCCTCCCACCATTTACAGTCTGGCCAAACAAGTGATCCCACACTCAGATATTCCGAGGACCTCTTTGCATTGCCATTAATTGATTTGGCCCTCTCGCTAAGCAAGCTTAAAGAGGGACCTGAGATCATGTGCCCCGATTCCCAACCTCTTGAGCATCCAGAGTCACAAGAACATGACGATAGGGAATGGCAATTCGTGTTTAATGAGGTGGATGATGATGAGACACAGTTGCCAATGACTCAACCGCAATTACTGTCTCGAGAGGTTGAGAAAGAGGATGACACACAGTTGTCAATCACTGAAGTTGTGGTTAGGTCAACAAATCAGGAGGATGAGCAGAGTGAGGAAGTGGGAGAGGAGGTGCTGAACGACGAGGTCACTGACCCAACCTGGGAAGGTGGCAACAAGCTGAGCGAGGAGAGCAGTACAGAGGGGGAGGGATCTGCAGCACTGCAACAGGCTGGAAGAGGCAGTGAGGTGGCAAAAGGTAGAAGGCGGGCACCACCGAACAGGCCCGCAACTGTTCCACAGAGCACCCACTTACGTAAATCTCCCTTGCCAAGGGGTAGGTGTTCGGTAGTATGGCGCTTTTTTGAGGAAAGTGTGGATGACAAAAGAATAGTAGTTTGCAACCTGTTCTACACCAAAATAAGCCGGGGCGTGAACACTAGCAACCTCACCACCACTGTTAAATAATATGTGATATAATATTAATGGATATTTAATATAAAGTATGTATTACATTACACACCATTTATAGTAATACACTTGGCAATGGGAGGTCTGTATTGGAACGTCAAGAACTATATATGTAGTCTACCATATATGACAATGTATAAGCCCATACATTAGTAAAGACACGCCTGTATCTATGGTATAAATGACTGACAGGGACAGACAAGGGGTGGTGTTCTTATACTCACTCTCAAGTCTGTTGGGGGTGGTTGATTACTGGAGAAGATGAAGACACATGGGGCCTTGAGAAGAGGATTCCCGACTAGGGATGAGCGAACTCGAACTGTATAGTTCGGGTTCGTACCGAATTTTGGGGTGTCCGTGACACGGACCCGAACCCGGACATTTTCGTAAAAGTCCGGGTTCGGGTTCGGTGTTCGTCGCTTTCTTGGCGCTTTTGTGACGCTTTCTTGGCGCTTTTTGAAAGGCTGCAAAGCAGCCAATCAACAAGCGTCATACTACTTGCCCCAAGAGGCCATCACAGCCATGCCTACTATTGGCATGGCTGTGATTGGCCAGAGCACCATGTGACCCAGCCTCTATTTAAGCTGGAGTCACATAGCGCCGCCCGTCACTCTGCTCTGATTAGCGTAGGGAGAGGTTGCGGCTGCGACAGTAGGGCGAGATTAGGCAGATTAACTCCTCCAAAGGACTTGATTAACTGATCGATCTGCAGCTGTGGATCATTGAGCTGCTGATCCTCAATTGCTCACTGTTTTTAGGCTGCACAGACCGTTTGTCAGTCTCATTTTTCTGGGGTGATCGGCGGCCATTTTGTGTCTTGTGGTGCGCCAGCACAAGCTGCGACCAAGTGCATTTAACCCTCAATGGTGTGGTTGTTTTTTGGCTAAAGCCTACATCAGGGTGAAGCTGTCACACCAAGTGCATTTAACCAGCAATAGTCTGTTCATTTTTTGGCCATATACAAAATCAGGGGCAAGCTGCGCCTGTCACCAAGTGCATTTAACCCTCAATGGTGTGGTTGTTTTTTGGCTAAAGCCTACATCAGGGTGAAGCTGTCACACCAAGTGCATTTAACCAGCAATAGTCTGTTCATTTTTTGGCCATATACAAAATCAGGGGCAAGCTGCGCCTGTCACCAAGTGCATTTAACCCTCAATGGTGTGGTTGTTTTTTGGCTAAAGCCTACATCAGGGTGAAGCTGTCACACCAAGTGCATTTAACCAGCAATAGTCTGTTCATTTTTTGGCCATATACAAAATCAGGGGCAAGCTGCGCCTGTCACCAAGTGCATTTAACCCTCAATGGTGTGGTTGTTTTTTGGCTAAAGCCTACATCAGGGTGAAGCTGTCACACCAAGTGCATTTAACCAGCAATAGTCTGTTTATTTTTTGGCCATATCCCAGTCTAATTCTGTCACTAAATCCATACCGGTCACCCAGCGCCTAAATACTAGGCCTCAAATTTATATCCAGCTAAATCTGTCCCTAGTGCTGTAGCTGGGCGAGTTATTTAGTGTCCGTTCAAGCACATTTCTTGTTCTGGGTTGAAATACAATTCCCAATTTAGCAATTTCATAATTTAGTGGTTCCTGCTATATCAGAGCTATTTGAAATCTATCCCAAAAAGGGTATATAATATTGAAGGTGCACATTGGGTCATTCAGAATAACTTCACACACACCCGCTACTGTGTATTTCCAAGTCTAATTCTGTCACTAAACCCATACCTGTCACCCAGCGCCTAAATACTAGGCCTCAAATTTAAATCCCTCTAAATCTCTCGTTACCGCTGTACTGTTGTTGCTGGGCAAGATATTTAGTGTCCGTCAAAGCACATTTTTTGTTCTGGGTTGAAGTACAATTCCCAATTTAGCAATTTCATAATTTAGTGGTTTCTGCTATATCAGAGCTATTTGAAATCTATCCCTAAAAGGGTATATAATATTGAAGGTGCACATTGGGTCATTCAGAATAACTTCACACACACGCTTCTGTGCATTTCCAAGTCTAATTCTGTCACTAAATCCATACCGGTGACCCAGCGCCTAAATACTAGGCCTCAAATTTAAATCCCTCTAAATCTCTCGTTACCCACCGCTGTACTGTTGTTGCTGGGCAAGATATTTAGTGTCCGTCAAAGCACATTTTTTGTTCTGGGTTGAAGTACAATTCCCAATTTAGCAATTTCATAATTTAGTGGTTTCTGCTATATCAGAGCTATTTGAAATCTATCCCTAAAAGGGTATATAATATTGAAGGTGCACATAGGGTCATTCAGAATAACTTCACACACACGCTTCTGTGCATTTCCAAGTCTAATTCTGTCACTAAATCCATACCGGTGACCCAGCGCCTAAATACTAGGCCTCAAATTTAAATCCCTCTAAATCCCTCGTTACCCACCGCTGTACTGTTGTTGCTGGGCAAGATATTTAGTGTCCGTCAAAGCACATTTTTTGTTCTGGGTTGAAGTACAATTCCCAATTTAGCAATTTCATAATTTAGTGGTTTCTGCTATATCAGAGCTATTTGAAATCTATCCCTAAAAGGGTATATAATATTGAAGGTGCACATAGGGTCATTCAGAATAACTTCACACACACGCTTCTGTGCATTTCCAAGTCTAATTCTGTCACTAAATCCATACCGGTGACCCAGCGCCTAAATACTAGGCCTCAAATTTAAATCCCTCTAAATCTCTCGTTACCCACCGCTGTACTGTTGTTGCTGGGCAAGATATTTAGTGTCCGTCAAAGCACATTTTTTGTTCTGGGTTGAAGTACAATTCCCAATTTAGCAATTTCATAATTTAGTGGTTTCTGCTATATCAGAGCTATTTGAAATCTATCCCTAAAAGGGTATATAATATTGAAGGTGCACATAGGGTCATTCAGAATAACTTCACACACACGCTTCTGTGCATTTCCAAGTCTAATTCTGTCACTAAATCCATACCGGTGACCCAGCGCCTAAATACTAGGCCTCAAATTTAAATCCCTCTAAATCTCTCGTTACCCACCGCTGTACTGTTGTTGCTGGGCAAGATATTTAGTGTCCGTCAAAGCACATTTTTTGTTCTGGGTTGAAGTACAATTCCCAATTTAGCAATTTCATAATTTAGTGGTTTCTGCTATATCAGAGCTATTTGAAATCTATCCCTAAAAGGGTATATAATATTGAAGGTGCACATAGGGTCATTCAGAATAACTTCACACACACGCTTCTGTGCATTTCCAAGTCTAATTCTGTCACTAAATCCATACCGGTGACCCAGCGCCTAAATACTAGGCCTCAAATTTAAATCCCTCTAAATCTCTCGTTACCCACCGCTGTACTGTTGTTGCTGGGCAAGATATTTAGTGTCCGTCAAAGCACATTTTTTGTTCTGGGTTGAAGTACAATTCCCAATTTAGCAATTTCATAATTTAGTGGTTTCTGCTATATCAGAGCTATTTGAAATCTATCCCTAAAAGGGTATATAATATTGAAGGTGCACATAGGGTCATTCAGAATAACTTCACACACACGCTTCTGTGCATTTCCAAGTCTAATTCTGTCACTAAATCCATACCGGTGACCCAGCGCCTAAATACTAGGCCTCAAATTTAAATCCCTCTAAATCTCTCGTTACCCACCGCTGTACTGTTGTTGCTGGGCAAGATATTTAGTGTCCGTCAAAGCACATTTTTTGTTCTGGGTTGAAGTACAATTCCCAATTTAGCAATTTCATAATTTAGTGGTTTCTGCTATATCAGAGCTATTTGAAATCTATCCCTAAAAGGGTATATAATATTGAAGGTGCACATAGGGTCATTCAGAATAACTTCACACACACGCTTCTGTGCATTTCCAAGTCTAATTCTGTCACTAAATCCATACCGGTGACACAGCGCCTAAATACTAGGCCTCAAATTTAAATCCCTCTAAATCTCTCGTTACCCACCGCTGTACTGTTGTTGCTGGGCAAGATATTTAGTGTCCGTCAAAGCACATTTTTTGTTCTGGGTTGAAGTACAATTCCCAATTTAGCAATTTCATAATTTAGTGGTTTCTGCTATATCAGAGCTATTTGAAATCTATCCCTAAAAGGGTATATAATATTGAAGGTGCACATAGGGTCATTCAGAATAACTTCACACACACGCTTCTGTGCATTTCCAAGTCTAATTCTGTCACTAAATCCATACCGGTGACCCAGCGCCTAAATACTAGGCCTCAAATTTAAATCCCTCTAAATCTCTCGTTACCCACCGCTGTACTGTTGTTGCTGGGCAAGATATTTAGTGTCCGTCAAAGCACATTTTTTGTTCTGGGTTGAAGTACAATTCCCAATTTAGCAATTTCATAATTTAGTGGTTTCTGCTATATCAGAGCTATTTGAAATCTATCCCTAAAAGGGTATATAATATTGAAGGTGCACATAGGGTCATTCAGAATAACTTCACACACACGCTTCTGTGCATTTCCAAGTCTAATTCTGTCACTAAATCCATACCGGTGACCCAGCGCCTAAATACTAGGCCTCAAATTTAAATCCCTCTAAATCTCTCGTTACCCACCGCTGTACTGTTGTTGCTGGGCAAGATATTTAGTGTCCGTCAAAGCACATTTTTGTTCTGGGTTGAAGTACAATTCCCAATTTAGCAATTTCATAATTTAGTGGTTTCTGCTATATCAGAGCTATTTGAAATCTATCCCTAAAAGGGTATATAATATTGAAGGTGCACATAGGGTCATTCAGAATAACTTCACACACACGCTTCTGTGCATTTCCAAGTCTAATTCTGTCACTAAACCCATACCTGTCACCCAGCGCCTAAATACTAGGCCTCAAATTTAAATCCCTCTAAATCTCTCGTTACCGCTGTCCTGTTGTAGCTGGGAAAGTTATTTAGTGCCCGTCAAAGCACATTTTTTGTTCTGGGTTGAAGTACAATTCCCAATTTAGCAATTTCATAATTTAGTGGTTCCTGCTATATCAGAGCTATTTGAAATCTATCCCAAAAAGGGTATATAATATTCAAGGTGCACATTGGGTCATTCAGAATAACTTCACACACACGCTTCTGTGCATTTCCAAGTCTAATTCTGTCACTAAATCCATACCGGTCACCCAGCGCCTAAATACTAGGCCTCAAATTTATATCCCGCTGAATTTGAATACAATACATTGGGCCAAATAATATATTTGTTGTTGTGGTGAACCATAACAATGAGAAAAACATCTAGTAAGGGACGCGGACGTGGACATGGTCGTGGTGGTGTTAGTGGACCCTCTGGTGCTGGGAGAGGACGTGGCCGTTCTGCCACATCCACACGTCCTAGTGTACCAACTACCTCAGGTCCCAGTAGCCGCCAGAATTTACAGCGATATATGGTGGGGCCCAATGCCGTTCTAAGGATGGTAAGGCCTGAGCAGGTACAGGCATTAGTCAATTGGGTGGCCGACAGTGGATCCAGCACGTTCACATTATCTCCCACCCAGTCTTCTGCAGAAAGCGCACAGATGGCGCCTGAAAACCAACCCCATCAGTCTGTCACATCACCCCCATGCATACCAGGGAAACTGTCTCAGCCTCAAGTTATGCAGCAGTCTCTTATGCTGTTTGAAGACTCCGCTGGCAGGGTTTCCCAAGGGCATCCACCTAGCCCTTCCCCAGCGGTGAAAGACATAGAATGCACTGACGCACAACCACTTATGTTTCCTGATGATGAGGACATGGGAATACCACCTCAGTATGTCTCTGATGATGACGAAACACAGGTGCCAACTGCTGCGTCTTTCTGCAGTGTGCAGACTGAACAGGAGGTCAGGGATCAAGACTGGGTGGAAGACGATGCAGGGGACGATGAGGTCCTAGACCCCACATGGAATGAAGGTCGTGCCACTGACTTTCACAGTTCGGAGGAAGAGGCAGTGGTGAGACCGAGCCAACAGCGTAGCAAAAGAGGGAGCAGTGGGCAAAAGCAGAACACCCGCCGCCAAGAGACTCCGCCTGCTACTGACCGCCGCCATCTGGGACCGAGCACCCCAAAGGCAGCTTCAAGGAGTTCCCTGGCATGGCACTTCTTCAAACAATGTGCTGACGACAAGACCCGAGTGGTTTGCACGCTGTGCCATCAGAGCCTGAAGCGAGGCATTAACGTTCTGAACCTGAGCACAACCTGCATGACCAGGCACCTGCATGCAAAGCATGAACTGCAGTGGAGTAAACACCTTAAAACCAAGGAAGTCACTCAGGCTCCCCCTGCTACCTCTTCTGCTGCTGCCGCCTCGGCCTATTCTGCTGCTGCCGCCTCGGCCTCTTCCTCCGCCTCTGGAGGAACGTTGGCACCTGCCGCCCAGCAAACAGGGGATGTACCACCAACACCACCACCACCACCTCCGTCACCAAGCGTCTCAACCATGTCACACGCCAGCGTTCAGCTCTCCATCTCACAAACATTTGATAGAAAGCGTAAATTCCCACCTAGCCACCCTCGATCCCTGGCCCTGAATGCCAGCATTTCTAAACTACTGGCCTATGAAATGCTGTCATTTAGGCTGGTGGACACAGACAGCTTCAAACAGCTCATGTCGCTTGCTGTCCCACAGTATGTTGTTCCCAGCCGGCACTACTTCTCCAAGAGAGCCGTGCCTTCCCTGCACAACCAAGTATCCGATAAAATCAAGTGTGCACTGCGCAACGCCATCTGTAGCAAGGTCCACCTAACCACAGATACGTGGACCAGTAAGCACGGCCAGGGACGCTATATCTCCCTAACTGCACACTGGGTAAATGTAGTGGCAGCTGGGCCCCAGGCGGAGAGCTGTTTGGCGCACGTCCTGCCGCCGCCAAGGATCGCAGGGCAACATTCTTTGCCTCCTGTTGCCACCTCCTCCTTCTCGGCTTCCTCCTCCTCTTCTTCCACCTGCTCATCCAGTCAGCCACACACCTTCACCACCAACTTCAGCACAGCCCGGGGTAAACGTCAGCAGGCCATTCTGAAACTCATATGTTTGGGGGACAGGCCCCACACCGCACAGGAGTTGTGGCGGGGTATTGAACAACAGACCGACGAGTGGTTGCTGCCGGTGAGCCTCAAGCCCGGCCTGGTGGTGTGTGATAATGGGCGAAATCTCGTTGCAGCTCTGGGACTAGCCAATTTGACGCACATCCCTTGCTTGGCGCATGTGCTGAATTTGGTGGTGCAGAAGTTCATTCACAACTACCCCGACATGTCAGAGCTGCTGCATAAAGTGCGGGCCGTCTGTTCGCGCTTCCGGCGTTCACATCCTGCCGCTGCTCGCCTGTCTGCGCTACAGCGTAACTTCGGCCTTCCCGCTCACCGCCTCATATGCGACGTGCCCACCAGGTGGAACTCCACCTTGCACATGCTGGACAGACTGTGCGAGCAGCAGCAGGCCATAGTGGAGTTTCAGCTGCAGCACGCACGGGTCAGTCGCACTACAGAACAGCACCACTTCACCACCAATGACTGGGCCTCCATGCGAGACCTGTGTGCCCTGTTGCGCTGTTTCGAGTACTCCACCAACATGGCCAGTGGCGATGACACCGTTATCAGCGTTACAATACCACTTCTATGTCTCCTTGAGAAAACACTTAGGGCGATGATGGAACAGGAGGTGGCCCAGGAGGAGGAGGAGGAGGATGAGGAAGAGGGGTCATTTTTAGCACTTTCAGGCCAGTCTCTTCGAAGTGACTCAGAGGGAGGTTTTTTGCAACAGCAGAGGCCAGGTACAAATGTGGCCAGCCAGGGCCCACTACTGGAGGACGAGGAGGACGAGGATGAGGAGGAGGTGGAGGAGGATGAGGATGAAGCATGGTCACAGCGGGGTGGCACCCAACGCAGCTCGGGTCCATCACTGGTGCGTGGCTGGGGGGAAAGGCAGGACGATGACGATACGCCTCCCACAGAGGACAGCTTGTCCTTACCCCTGGGCAGCCTGGCACACATGAGCGACTACATGCTGCAGTGCCTGCGCAACGACAGCAGAGTTGCCCACATTTTAACCTGTGCGGACTACTGGGTTGCCACCCTGCTGGATCCACGCTACAAAGACAATGTGCCCACCTTACTTCCTGCACTGGAGCGTGATAGGAAGATGCGCGAGTACAAGCGCACGTTGGTAGACGCGCTACTGACAGCATTCCCAAATGTCACAGGGGAACAAGTGGAAGCCCAAGGCCAAGGCAGAGGAGGAGCAAGAGGTCGCCAAGGCAGCTGTGTCACGGCCAGCTCCTCTGAGGGCAGGGTTAGCATGGCAGAGATGTGGAAAACTTTTGTCAACACGCCACAGCTAACTGCACCACCACCTGATACGCAACGTGTTAGCAGGAGGCAACATTTCACTAACATGGTGGAACAGTACGTGTGCACACCCCTCCACGTACTGACTGATGGTTCGGCCCCATTCAACTTCTGGGTCTCTAAATTGTCCACGTGGCCAGAGCTAGCCTTTTATGCCTTGGAGGTGCTGGCCTGCCCGGCAGCCAGCGTTTTGTCTGAACGTGTATTCAGCACGGCAGGGGGCGTCATTACAGACAAACGCAGCCGCCTGTCTACAGCCAATGTGGACAAGCTGACGTTAATAAAAATGAACCAGGCATGGATCCCACAGGACCTGTCCGTCCCTTGTCCAGATTAGACATTAACTACCTCCCCATAACCATATATTATTGGACTCCAGGGCACTTCCTCATTCAATCCTATTTTATTTTCATTTTACCATTATATTGCGATGCTACCCAAAGTTGAATGAACCTCTCCTCTGCCTGTGTGCTAGGCCTAAATATATGCCAATGGACTGTTGCAGTGGTGGCTGACGTGAAGCCTGATTCTCTGCTATGACATGCAGACTAATTCTCTGCTGACATGAAGCCAGATTGTCTGTTACGGGACCTCTCTCCTCTGCCTGGGTGCTGGGCCTAAATTTATGACAATGGACTGTTGCAGTGGTGGCTGACGTGAAGCCTCATTCTCTGCTATGACATGCAGACTGATTCTCTGCTGACATGAAGCCAGATTGTCTGTTACGGGACCTCTCTCCTCTGCCTGTGTGCTAGGCCTAAATATATGCCAATGGACTGTTGCAGTGGTGGGCTGACGTGAAGCCTGATTCTCTGCTATGACATGCAGACTGATTCTCTGCTGACATGAAGCCAGATTGTCTGTTACGGGACCTCTCTGCTCTGCCTGTGTGCTAGGCCTAAATATATGCCAATGGACTGTTGCAGTGGTGGGTGACGTGAAGCCTGATTCTCTGCTATGACATGCAGACTGATTCTCTGCTGACATGAAGCCAGATTGTCTGTTACGGGACCTTTCTCCTCTGCCTGGGTGCTGGGCCTAAATTATGACAATGGACTGTTGCAGTGGTGGCTGACGTGAAGCCTGATTCTCTGCTATGACATGCAGACTGATTCTCTGCTGACATGAAGCCAGATTGTCTGTTACGGGACCTCTCTCCTCTGCCTGTGTGCTAGGCCTAAATATATGCCAATGGACTGTTGCAGTGGTGGGCTGACGTGAAGCCTGATTCTCTGCTATGATATGCAGACTGATTCTCTGCTGACATGAAGCCAGATTGTCTGTTACGGGACCTCTCTCCTCTGCCTGTGTGCTAGGCCTAAATATATGCCAATGGACTGTTGCAGTGGTGGGTGACGTGAAGCCTGATTCTCTGCTATGACATGCAGACTGATTCTCTGCTGACATGAAGCCAGATTGTCTGTTACGGGACCTATCTCCTCTGCCTGTGTGCTGGGCCTAAATATATGACAATGGACTGTTACAGTGGTGGGTGACGTGAAGCCTGATTCTCTGCTATGATATGAAGACTGATTCTCTGCTGACATGAAGCCAGATTGTCTGTTACGGGACCTTTCTCCTCTGCCTGGGTTCTGGGCCTAAATTTATGAAAATTGACTCTTACAGTGGTGGGTGACGTGAAGCCTGATTCTCTGCTATGATATGAAGACTGATTCTCTGCTGACATGAAGCCAGATTGTCTGTTACGGGACCTCTCTCCTCTGCCTGGGTGCTGGGCCTAAATTTATGACAATGGACTGTTGCAGTGGTGGCTGACGTGAAGCCTGATTCTCTGCTATGACATGCAGACTGATTCTCTGCTGACATGAAGCCAGATTCTCTGTTACGGGACCTCTCTCCTCTGCCTGGGTGCTGGGCCTAAATATATGACAATGGACTGTTGCAGTGGTGGCTGACGTGAAGCCTGATTCTCTGCTATGACATGCAGACTGATTCTCTGCTGACATGAAGCCAGATCCTCTGTTACGGGACCTCTCTCCTCTGCCTGGGTGCTGGGCCTAAATATATGCCAATGGACTGTTGCAGTGGTGGCTGACGTGAAGCCTCATTCTCTGCTATGACATGCAGACTAATTCTCTGCTGACATGAAGACAGATTCTCTGTTACGGGACCTCCCTCCTCTGCCTGGGTGCTGGGCCTAAATATATGCCAATGGACTGTTGCAGTGGTGGCTGACGTGAAGCCTCATTCTCTGCTATGACATGCAGACTGATTCTCTGCTGACATGAAGCCAGATTGTCTGTTACGGGACCTCTCTCCTCTGCCTGGGTGCTGGGTAGTGTTGAGCGCGAATATTCGAAAAGCAAATTTTTTTCGCGAATATCGCAACTTCGCGATTTCGCGAATATTTCGAATATAGTGCTATATATTCGTAAAAACGAATATTCGTTTTTTGTTTCCCCCCCCCCCCCCACAAAATTACAGTACACATATAATTGATTGTTTCCCAAAGGTCCAACAGCTCAGATCTTACTCACATTGCCTAGAAAGTGATTGAGGCGCGAATCTTCGTAAGGCGATTTTATTAGCGCACATGCGAATATCGGCACGTCCCAGAACAGAGGCAAAGGGCTTTGCATTCATACATTAGTGAATTGAGTTGCGAATCTTCGTAAGGCGATTTTATTAGCGCACATGCGAATATCTACACTTGTCCCAGAACAGAGGCAAAGGGCTTTGCATTCATACATTAGTGATTGAATTGAGCTGCGAATCTTCGTAAGGCGATTTTATTAACGCAAATGCAAATATCTACACTTGTCCCCAGAACAGAGAGGCAAAGGCCTGTGCATTCATATAGTATAGCACCATATTCGCGAATACGTAGAACTTCGTAAAATTCGATTTACGAATATTCGTATTTTTTATTTTACTTTCCACCTTACAGATTACATTGATCTGTACTCTGTCAACTACTGTCATCACCCCCCACTGTATCTCGATTGATTCCCAAAAGTCTCACATTCCCTAGAAAGTGATTGAGGTGCGAATCTTCGTAAGGCGATTTTATTAGCGCACATGCGAATATCTACAGAGGCAAAGGGCATTGCATTCATACATTAGTGATTGAATTGAGTTGCGAATCTTCGTAAGGCGATTTCATTAGCGCACATGTGAATTTTGCATAGCATATGTATTATGCGATGCGAAAATTCGAATTATCGCATATGCGAAATAATAACGAATTTGAATAATCGCGAATATTTTACGAATATTCTTTCGAATATTCACAAAATTTCGCGAATTCGAATATGGGACATGCCGCTCAACACTAGTGCTGGGCCTAAATTTATGACAATGGACTGTTGCAGTGGTGGGTGACGTGAAGCCTGATTCTCTGCTATGACATGCAGACTGATTCTCTGCTGACATGAAGCCAGATTGTCTGTTACGGGACCTCTCTCCTCTGCCTGGGTGCTGGGCCTAAATATATGCCAATGGACTGTTGCAGTGGTGGCTGACGTGAAGCCTCATTCTCTGCTATGACATGCAGACTAATTCTCTGCTGACATGAAGACAGATTCTCTGTTACGGGACCTCTCTCCTCTGCCTGGGTGCCGGGGCCTAAATATCTGAGAATGGACTGTTCCAGTGGTGGGTGACGGGAAGCCAGATTCTCTGCTATGGAACCTCTCTCCAATTGATTTTGGTTAATTTTTATTTATTTAATTTTTATTTTAATTCATTTCCCTATCCACATTTGTTTGCAGGGGATTTACCTACATGTTGCTGCCTTTTGCAGCCCTCTAGCTCTTTCCTGGGCTGTTTTACAGCCTTTTTAGTGCCGAAAAGTTCGGGTCCCCATTGACTTCAATGGGGTTCGGGTTCGGGACGAAGTTCGGATCGGGTTCGGATCCCGAACCCGAACATTTCCGGGATGTTCGGCCGAACTTCTCGAACCCGAACATCCAGGTGTTCGCTCAACTCTATTCCCGACCTTCAACAATGATACTTCAAGGACTATCAACATTCACTCATGGACAATAGATTAAGACTTTTCCTAAACTATTTCTGTAAGTAATCAACCCTTATGAAAACTGAAAATAAATCACATTATTCATTTTTTATATAACTCTTGTTGAATCCAGGTGATGAGTCCTCCAGGTGTTCTTTACTCCAAATAAGCATACACTAGATTTGGAGCGGACTACCAAATCAGGTTGATATATTTTTCATACATAAATATTTTACATTTGGAGACATATTACAATTGGCTAGCTACCATACCGATGCATATTCAAGCTTGAAGAGGGAGACGAGAGAACTCAAAAAATAATTATCAATCTTTAATAAGTCGGAGAATCGAAGAGGAAACTTCTGAAGGAGGACAACAAGTACCAGACATACCAAGATGTGCTTTTGACAGAAGCCCAGCCTTGAATCTACTGAGGTTGTGAGTATGGAAATAATACATTCTATTGCTGATAAGAGTAGATTACAATTTACATTTAAGCCTAGCGAAAAGTATGATTTGCAGAAGATATGGTTTGATTTATATGCAGAATGTGAAAAGGAAAACAAGATAGACTACTGTATGCGTATTTTAGTCAGAAAAGAGACAGAGAAAATAAGGAATATTTACCATATGCTGAAGGTCTTTCACAGACTATTCTCATATAATTGTACTAGTGAAGTTCCAACCACAGATGCTGCGATCTGTAAAGATGCATCTACTGACGTGGAATTGGCAATAAAGTAGAGGAAAGTAAGAATAATGATGATTTGAGAACTCAGCAGGATGAGTTGTGCTTTGCCGCAAAAGGGGACAAACCTAGCCGGTGGCGGACACAGCAGAGCCTGCAAGTCATTACCGCGCCGCAGATAAATTCAGTGCAGTCTAGCAAAAATAGAACTCTATCTACCTAACTACTTGCAGGCCTAAACTTGGTTTCTGGTACTGGAGTCCCTGATGAACCATAAAGCATAAACGGGTTCACTGACTTGATTCCCTTCAGTTTCAGAGGGTGGCTTTGACCGGGATGGCCACAAGTCCCTTTACAGAAATGCGGCCTTGCCGAGGTAGATGATGTTTCACTACACAGCTCACAGCAGCCTTCTTGGAAGCAATCCTTTCTCCAACAAGCAGGATCAAATAGTAAGCAGCGATCAGTGTCTCCTTTCCGCAACTACGATCACTTTCAGGCTCCCTGCAGCCAGGATGTAGCGAGATGGCCTCCTTCACACACAATCCTCTCAAGATGTCAGCACCTTAGCTTCCTGGTTCTCCTCACAAAAACAGCCTGCATGAGTCATCATCTATTTTACATATTCAAATCCCAGAATGCACAGAAGCTGGGGAGACGCATGAGAGCGTCTGACGTAGGACGCTAGGGCTCCGTCCCCCCGCCCCCCTCCGCATGCTGGCCGCCCATACCGCCGCTCGGAACAGCTGATTGCTGTGAAGCCGAGAGTTTGTGATACTGAGGCTGCCCTGGATTGTCTGGATGCCGATGCCGGTGTCCTGATTTTGATCCTCGTCCTACGATGCCTATGATGCCAGGAGTCGCCAGGTGGTGAGTCGCTATAGCGGCCGTGCGGCTGGAGAAGGATTGTGAATGGAGGCGCTGGCACATTGAAGAGAAGGCGTTTGGGGATGCTGCCGTTTGTGCCTGAGGTCCTGCTCTTGCTCTGCGGATTCCTGCTGACCCCTGTTGGAGAGGCTGATCCCGCCTGCAGTATCTGAAGGGCGGGTCCCTTAAGCTTTTGGGCTTGAGATCGCTAGGGGTGATCAATTCCGGGGGGTGCAGCTGGTCCTGCCTCTTACTGTGATCCATGCTCAGCGCCTGCCCATATGTTTGCCCTTGCTGTGAAGAAGGGTAGATAGTAGGGGTGATACCCCAGAAATGGCGGCTGATAAAGGGTCTGTTTGCCGCTGTGACTGTGGTTGTGACTACGGGTATGCAGTTTGAGGCCATCGCAGTCTAAAGGATAAACGATACCTGCCTTGAGACATTTGGTTGGAATTAGAGGCAGCTATTGACTGTGGATAGTAATTATAGTGAATTAAATGTGGAGAGGAAAGAATGGGGGGGGGGGGGTTGGATTCTGGAGTATAACCTCCAATAACCCCGTCTGAGATAATCCTTTCTTCCCCCAGGTCTTAAATTTACGGTATCATACCTCTCCGAATTAACTAACTAACTGCATGCACGTTCCTATACGCCTGGATCTTATGCCCTGAGTCATAATTCTTTAAGGAATTCATCTTTTCTGGTCAAGGTCCTGACTAACATCATTAACTTTCCTTTTTCCCCTTTGAATTGACTTTTTTTCACCTTTGAGCTGACTTTTTTGCTTAAAAGTGTTTAAATGTGGATATAATTCACTGTCTGTACTCGATTATCTGTGAATAATGTGACCAATTTAAGTAGGGGACTATATTTGTTTTTGTTGGTTTTTTAAGCTGTCCTTGTATTGAGAGAAGGGGGGGAGAGAAGAGAAGGGGAAGGGAAAGAGAGAAGGAGAGAAAGAAAGGGAGGAAAAGGGGGGAAAAAAACAAAGGGAAAGAGGTGGAGAACTCGAAATGCCGTCCAAAAAAAGGGAGGAACAGCGCGGCCCTACGAGGAACACTGCCAGGCGATCAGCAGTAGGTTTGGAAAGTGGGTCTAAACAATCAGGTCTAAATAGATATTTGGTTCCGAATTCACCCGGGCATAGATCCCCACAAAAAGAAAAAAACTGTGGATCCCAGACTGCAGGGTCCGACACATGAGACGTCAGTTGAAGGGGGAGAGGGGGAGAGGGGAATCCCAGTGACATATACAGAAACAGATGTAAAAATGGTGCAGGATATACTTGGTACGGTTTCACGGATGGAAAATTTAATGGGTAATTTGGTAACCCAGCTCGGGGCAGTACAGACGGATGTTATGGTTATACGAGCTGAGATGGAAAAAGTAAGGCAGCAGTTGCAAGAGATGGAAAAAAGGATTCCTACCCTAGAGAAATCCGTCCAGAAATTAGAGAAGGAGGTGACACTTCTAAAACAGACAAATGTTAAGATGGAACAAAAACTGGTAGACCAGGAGGATAGATCAAGAAGGTCAAATATAAGATGCGTGGGGATCCCAGAGCGAGCGGAGGGAGAAAACTGTACTGAATTTATGGAGAGATGGTTAAGGGAGAATAGTAGAGAAGGTACTCTTTCCCCCTTGTTTTCTATCGAAAGAGCACATAGGGTCCCCACAAAAAATAGGGTGCCAGGGGACTACCCCAGACCGATATTGGTGAAATGCCTATTATCTAAGGACCGAGAAGTAATATTAGCTGACGCTAGAATCTCAGAAAGATACCATATACAGGGTGTAAAGATTAAACTTTTTCCAGATTATTCATTTAGCACTAACGCACAAAGAAGAGAGTTTATATCGGTCAAAAAAAGATTAAGGGAGGCAGGTATAAAGTACAGCCTATTTTTTCCGGCAAAACTAAGGGTGGAATATAACGGCAAGTTCATTTCCTTTCAGACTCCGGAGGAAGTTAGCGAATGGGCGGATGGGGAGGGTCTTTGAGGCTGGGGGGGGAGGAGGTGATAGGAGCCACTTGTCATGGAACCATGAACCAGACGTACAACAAGAGATAAGTGGAAATAAGAAGGCTTTATTGAAAATCAAGCTGTAAGCAAAGTCCAAACGGATGGCTAAACCGAAGCAGGGTCTTGCGTAGACAGGGGTCAGGAACTAGAAGGGTAGTCAGACGAAGCCTGGATCAGGAACCAGCAGGGTAGTCAGACGAAGCCAGGATCAGGAACCAACGGGGTAGTCAGACGAAGCCAGGATCAGGAACAAACGGGGTAGTCAGACGAGGCCAGGATCAGGAACCAGAAGCAGCAGCAGTCTTAGAAGCATGTGAACACAGGAGGACCAAGCAAGGAACTGAAGCCACAGACCTCCTATATATATGAGCTAGGCATCCAGCTCCTCCCAGTGGGAAGGAGAAGCCGCAGGGTGGGAGGCTACAAGAAACCCAGAAACCAAGATGGCCGCCAGCACATGTCAAACGAAGGAGAACAGTAAGAAGGTAAGACCATGACAGTACCTCCCCCTCAAGGGCCCCTCCTCCGCGGAGTAAGGAACGGTTTCTGAGGGAAGCGTGCGTGGAAGGCTCGGAGCAAAGCAGGAGCATGGACATCTGCGGAGGGAACCCAGAAACGCTCCTCTGGACCATAACCACGCCAATGGACCAAAAACTGCAACCGACCGCGGACCAGGCGTGAGTCCAGGATATTGCTCACCTCATATTCCTCACGATTGCCCACTTGGACCGGACGGGGCCGAGGAACCGAGGAAGTGAAACGATTACACACCAATGGCTTCAACAGGGAGACATGAAACACGTTGGAGATCCGCATGCCAGGAGGAAGCGCAAGGGCATAGGCTACCGGGTTTACCCTGCGAAGCACTCGGAAGGGACCAACAAAGCGAGGCGCCAGCTTGGGAGTGGGCACTCGAAGGTTGAGGTTGCGGGTGGACAACCATACACGGTCTCCGACCTGGTAGGAAGGAGCGGGCGCTCGTCTGCGATCAGCCTGAAGTCTCTGGCGCTGCGCAGAGACCTCAAGGGACCTCTGGATCTGTACCCAAGAAGCACGTAGGACGAAAAGGTGATCCTCCACAGCTGGAGTATCCTGGGGAGAGAATACCTCCGGTAACACGGCAGGTTGGAACCCATAATTGGCCATGAAGGGAGACGTCCCAGAGGAAGAGTTCACCGCCGTGTTCCTGGCAAACTCAGCCCAAGGCAGGAGGTCAACCCAATTGTCTTGGTGATCGGAGACATAGCAACGAAGGAATTGCTCCAAGGCCTGATTGGATCGTTCTGCGGCCCCATTGGACTGAGGGTGGTAGGCCGAGGAGAAAGAGAGATGAATCCCCAACTGGGAGCAAAAGGCGCGCCAGAACCTGGACACAAACTGACTCCCCCGAACCGACACAATCTCCTTGGGCAAACCGTGCAACCGGAAGACCTCCCTGGCGAAAATCGTGGCCAACTCTTGTGCAGAGGGTAACTTCTTGAGAGGAACACAGTGGCACATTTTGGAAAACCGATCCACAATCATGAGAATGACCGTATGGCCTCGGGATGCAGGGAGGTCCACAATGAAATCCATCCCCAGGTGTGACCATGGGTGCTCCCCGGTGGCTATGGGTTGCAAAAGGCCCAACGGAAGGTGCCGAGGGGACTTACTCTGGGCACAAACGGAGCATGCCGCTACATATGCGGCGATGTCGGAACGTAGAGAAGGCCACCAGAACAGACGTGAAACAGCCCAGGACAGCTGATTCTTACCAGGATGCCCCGCGGCCTTGGAGTTATGGTAGGTTCGCAACAACCGAGTGCGCAACTCCTCAGGCACAAAACACCTGCCGTTGGGTCTCCCAGAGGGAGCACCAGATTGAGCCGCCAAAATCTGCTCACCCAGGGGAGAGGTCAGGCTGGTGCGAATGGCGGCCAGGATCTGATTCGGAGGTATGACCGAAGTCGGAATCGACTCCTCCCCGGACAGCTCGGAGTACTGCCGTGATAAGGCATCCGCTCTGATGTTCTTGGAACCGGGTAGGTAGGAGACCACGTAATTAAAACGTGACAAGAACAGAGCCCATCTGGCCTGACGTGGTGTCAATCTCTTGGCCTCAGAAAGGTAGGTCAGATTCTTGTGGTCCGTCAGGATGAGAACCGGAACCACCGAACCCTCGAGCAAGTGCCTCCATTCTTTAAGGGCCTGCACGATGGCCAATAACTCCCTGTCACCAATCTGATAGTTGCACTCCGCGGAAGACAGTTTCCGGGAGTAAAACCCACAGGGAAGCAGAGGACCCTCTGGTGTTCTACGCTGAGACAGAAGGGCGCCTACTCCCGTCTCAGACGCGTCCACCTCGAGGACAAAGGGCAACCCAGGGTTGGGATGCGACAGAATCGGAGCCGACACAAAGGCGGACTTTAGAGCCTCAAAAGCTCGGATGGCCTCGAGCGGCCAGACCTGGAAATTACTGCCCTTCCTGGTCAGATCCGTGAGAGGCTTGGCTAGCATAGAAAAGTCCCTGATGAACTTCCGATAATAATTGGCGAAGCCCAAAAAGCGCTGCAGGGCACGGAGACCACTGGGCTGGGGCCACTGTAAGACAGCCGAAACCTTCTCAGGATCCATGGAGAACCCCTCAGCGGAAATGATGTAACCTAAGAAGGTTACCTGGGATCGGTGAAATTCGCATTTCTCAAGCTTACCGAACAGCCTGTTCTCTCGTAACCGTTGCAACACTCGTCTGACATCCATAATGTGGGCCTCCATGGATTCAGAATATACCAAGATGTCATCCAAATAGACCACCACACACTGCTGCAACAGGTCACGGAAAACATCGTTGATGAATTCCTGGAAGACTGCGGGCGCATTGCACAACCCAAAGGGCATTACCAAAGATTCATAATGACCGGTCCTGGTGTTAAACGCGGTCTTCCACTCATCGCCCGCCTTGATCCTTACCAGGTTATATGCCGCCCTCAGGTCGAGTTTGGTAAAGACCGTGGCCCCTTTGAGGCGATCGAACAGCTCGGAAATCAAGGGTATCGGGTAAGCGTTCTTGATCGTGATGTGATTGAGACCCCTGTAATCGATGCAAGGCCTCAACTCACCGCCCTTCTTTTTCACAAAGAAAAATCCAGCCCCTGCCGGGGACGAGGATTTGCGAATGTGTCCGCGTGAAAGCGCCTCCCTCACGTACTCCTCCATGGCCTCATTCTCCGCTACCGACAGTGGATAGACTTTGCCACGAGGAGGAACGGCACCAGATTGTAACTCTATGGCACAATCGTATGGGCGGTGCGGAGGTAGGGCAACCGCGCGCACCTTATCGAATACATCCCGGTACTCTTCGTATTCAGGAGGCAACAGAGAGTCCGAGGAAGTACACAGCAACTTGACAGGCCCATGGATGCAACTAGCCCCACACTGCGGTGACCACGAGAGGATCTCGGCCGATCTCCAATCGAAAGTCGGATTATGCTTCTGGAGCCAGGGGTACCCCAAGACCACCGGGTAGTGTGGAGACGAAATCACCTGGAGACAGACCGACTCTCTGTGAACGGCACCAATGGCTATCCCCACTGGAAGGGTCTCATGAGTCACGTGTGGCGGCAGAAGGGGTCTGCCGTCTATCGCCTCAAGAGCCAGTGGGGAACCTCGAGGCTGCAGAGGAATGGAATTGGCGGCAGCGAACACACTATCAATGAACAAACCACCAGCACCAGAGTCCACCAACGCCTGGGTCGTCACCGAGCCCCCGACCCAGGAGAGGACAACAGTGATCAGTGGTTTGTCAACACGGGAAACCGGGGACGAGGAGACTCCACCCAAGATCTGCCCCCGACAGGATCTCAGGTGCGAGCGTTTCCCGGACGGTTCGGACATGCCAACCGAAAATGCCCACCGAGACCACAGTACATGCATCGGCCCTCGCGTCTCCGGAGTACCCTCTCCCCCTCGGACAGGCGAGCAAACCCCAGCTGCATGGGTTCACCCCCAGACAAGTCATCCCCAGGAGGCGTGGGAGGAGAGGGAGGCACGGGTGGGACAGCAAACGTAGGCGCCAATCTGTTAGAAGACCTCCGCAGGCTCTCCTTAAAGGAAGGCCTCTCCCTGAGTCTGGTGTCAATCAAAATCAGGAAAGAAATAAGAGACTCGAGCTCCACTGGTAGGTCCTTAGCTGCAACCTCATCCTTCAAGGCATCCGAGAGACCATGAGAGAAAGCAGCGACCAGAGCCTCATTATTCCAGCCCACCTCTGCTGCCAGGGTACGAAACTCAATGGCGTATTCAGCTACGGATCGTGAACCCTGTCTGATGGACATAAGGAGCTTCGCAGCAGAGGCAGCACGAGCCGGCACATTGAATACCCTCCGAAGAGAAGCAACAAAACTCGGCAACCACCGGATTGTTGTTCTCCCATAAAGGGCTGGCCCAGGCCAAGGCCTTGTCCGAGAGCAGCGAGATCAAGAAGCCCACCTTTGATCTCTCAGTAGGAAAGGCATGTGGCAGCAACTCGAAATAAATGCCCACCTGGTTAAGGAAACCTCGGCATTGAGTTGGCTCTCCCCCAAAGCGCTGTGGAAGGGGGGCAGAACCGGTCATACCCCGAGACACCGCAGGCGCAGCAACAGGTGTCGGGGTAGACTCTTGCGCAACAACCGGAGCGGCAGTAGGAGCGGGCCCAGGAGCGACAACCGACCCATCGGCAACGGAAGCGAAATGAGCCGTGCGTTCAAGCAGGGTTTGCAACGCCACAGCGAACCGACCCAACAGGTGATCCTGCTGATCAAGTCTGGCAACCAGCGTAGGTAGCGAGGATGGCCCTGTACCGTCAAAATTCATGGCTTGGTCCTAATGTCATGGAACCATGAACCAGACGTACAACAAGAGATAAGTGGAAATAAGAAGGCTTTATTGAAAATCAAGCTGTAAGCAAAGTCCAAACGGATGGCTAAACCGAAGCAGGGTCTTGCGTAGACAGGGGTCAGGAACTAGAAGGGTAGTCAGACGAAGCCTGGATCAGGAACCAGCAGGGTAGTCAGACGAAGCCAGGATCAGGAACCAACGGGTAGTCAGACGAAGCCAGGATCAGGAACCAACGGGGTAGTCAGACGAGGCCAGGATCAGGAACCAGAAGCAGCAGCAGTCTTAGAAGCATGTGAACACAGGAGGACCAAGCAAGGAACTGAAGCCACAGACCTCCTATATATATGAGCTAGGCATCCAGCTCCTCCCAGTGGGAAGGAGAAGCCGCAGGGTGGGAGGCTACAAGAAACCCAGAAACCAAGATGGCCGCCAGCACATGTCAAACGAAGGAGAACAGTAAGAAGGTAAGACCATGACACCACTATGCTAAGTTATGGAGTCGCCCGGACTGCCGACCAGCAGAAGGGGGGACTATTTAGATGGGAGGTTATATAGGGGATGTGGGTGGGGGGGGGGCGTGGAGAGAGAAAAATTTATTTATTTATTTATTTTTTTCCTCCCCCTCGGTTAGATGGTTAGGGTCCTTTCATTGAATGTGAGAGGACTCCGTGAGAGGGTTAAAATGTACGCTATCCTTGAGTGGATGAAGAGGTTTCTGCCAGCCATCATCTGCCTCCAGGAGACACATTTAAATAAGGAATCAGTAAGGTGGTTGGAGAGGAGATGGATGGTGGCGGGATATCATTCCGTATATACTACTTACTCCAGAGGGGTATCAATTTTGATACATAACAAGATTAAATTTGAGGCTCTGGTATGTGAGGCCGATGACTATGGCAGGTACCTCTTTTTACATTGTTACGTAGAAGGGAGAAAAACCGTACTCGCAAATATATATGTTCCACCACCATATAAATCAGATGTTTTGTATCAACTGTATAGATTTATGTTGAATAAACAGGAATGTATACTGATTGCGGTCGGCGATTATAACGCGGTTATGGATCCACTCAGGGATAGGATGTCTAGTAGAGGGGGAGGAGCACCAAATGTAGAGTTATGTAAATTAGTACATGAATTTAATTGGGTAGATGTTTGTCGGGCTCAGAACCCGGACGAAACTATGTACTCTTGTTATTCAAAAACGCACCAAACTTGGTCGAGAATAGATATGATTTTTTGAAACAAAAATCTATTATCCCAAAACAGGATTAGGATAAAGTATATACCCATGGCTCTGTCGGACCATAGTGCAATGGTAATTGAGTTGGATTTGAATAAAAATAATATTTTGCCGTTGTTTAAGTTTAATCCCCATTGGTTATTGTTGATCTCAGATAAAGAGAGTATAATAGAGGAGTTAAAACTCTTTTTTATGGAAAATAATGGTTCTGCCGGTAGACTTGTGGTTTGGGACACTTTCAAGGCATTTTTGAGGGGAGTACTGTTTAAAAAAGTAAATTACTGGAAAAAAAGTACTAGAGAGAATGGGAAGGTATTGGAAAAAAAAATTACAAGAGGCTGGAATGGTATGTATGAGATACCCTACTGTACTTAATAAGAGAGTTTGGGAGGAAGAACAGGAAAAGTTGAGGATATATCAATTAGAAAAAACTAGGAAAGAATTGCTCCTTCAGGGGATTCGGTTAGCCTCGGAGGGTGAAAAGGTTGGTAAAATATTAGCAAATATAGTGAGAAATCAAAAAGGTAACTCATGGATCGGTGCGATCAAAGATAAAACGGGTAAATTATTTACCATACCCGAAGATATTAAAAAAGTGCTCGGGGACTATTTCCAAGAGTTATATAAGTCTAGGGTACAATACTCAAAACAAGAGTTAGATTTATATCTAGATAAGATTGCTTTTAGTAGGATATCTGAGGTCCAAAAAGAATATCTGGAAAAAGAAATAACGGCGGCAGAAATAAATTTAGCTCTGGGGAAGGTGAAACTTGAGAAAACACCAGGGGGAGATGGGCTCCCCTTCGAAATATATAAAACCTTTTCACAGGTACTAGTTCCAGAATTAAAAATAACACTGGATGAGGCTCAAAAATTAGGTGATCTACCGAATTCTATGAAGGAAGCAATTATTACATTAATTCCAAAAAAGGGGAAGGAACAAACAGATCCCGGCTCATATAGGCCAATATCCCTCTTGAATACGGATGTAAAAATTTTGGCAAAAGTTTTGGCAGACAGGCTCTCAAGGGTTATTAAAGTAATGATAAATAAAGACCAGACAGGATTTATACCGGGTAGAATAATATATTCCAATATAAGAAGGTTATTCCTTAACATCGAAGCCAATAGATCAGATGCAGGGGAGAAAGCGATACTCTCATTGGATGCCCAAAAGGCATTTGATTGCATTGAATGGGAGTATTTATGGGCAGTATTAAGGAGGTTTGGTATAGGGGAGGGATTTATAGGATGGATTCAGTTAATATATCGTAACCCTAGGGCCAGAGTGGTTGTGGATGGGAGCTTGTCCCTGCCGTTTTCCTTATCACGTGGCACAAGGCAGGGATGCCCTCTCTCCCCACTGTTATTTGCAATTGCAATTGAACCCTTGGCAAATATAATAAGAAATGATAGGGAGATTAAAAGTTTTCCATATGTGGGTGGAGAAGAAAAACTGTTAATGTATGCAGACGATATTTTACTTTTTTTGCAAAACACTGGGGAACAATTTAACAAAGTGGTAGAAATAATAGATAAGTTTGGGTTCTTTTCGGGTTTAAATATTAATTGGGGAAAATCACACATGTTATTATTAGGAGATGGGCAATTACAGAGAGATACACGGGTGCACGTTCTTAAAAAACACGAAAATTTTAAATATCTCGGCATACAAATCTCCGGAAACATAGAAGAATATGAAAAATTAAATGTCCTCCCCTTAATAAAAGAATTAAGAACTAAAATACACATATGGAAAAGATTACCAATGTCAATGCAGAGTAGGGTAAATTTTATAAAAATGGTCTTTCTCCCAAAGATACTTTATGTACTGCAAAATGCCCCAATGAGAATACCTCAGAACATTTTTAAATTATTTGATAGATTAATGGGGGACTTTATTTGGAAGGGTGCGATCCCTCGGATAAAGAAGGAAGTCCTTCAGCTTCCAGTGCAAGAAGGAGGACTAGCGCTTCCCAATCAGTTTTTTTATTATTTAATAACACAATATGGGAATATAAAGGACAGTTTAGATAGTCAGATGGGTAGGCAAGAATTAAATAGATGGGGATGGAAAGAGGAATGTAATCACTTAGAGGTGTTGGAGTCAGGTTTTTTTGGGAAAAAAAATACTGGTAATAGGATATTAAATTCAGTAGAATACGTATGGGGGGAAATTAAGAAGATACTGGAGATCAAAGGGTTTTTGAAGTATACACCGATATGGAAAAATTTTAATTTAAAGGAATTGGAAACAATAAGAGACTATATAGATTGGGGAAAAAAAGGAATGAAATATCTAGATCAGATTTTTGAGGAAGATAAGCTGAAGGACTTTAACATAATGGTGTCGGAATTTGGGATTCCCCATAGTGATATGTATAAATATTTCCAGCTTAGGAACGCATTGCGGACAGTGGCACAGGAGGATAGGTACAGAAGGGAAAAATCTGATATGTTGGATAAGTTTATTGTAGTAGGGGAAGGAGGTGGAATAACTGCAAAGAGATATAGGCTTTTGATGAAGGGAAAAAGAAAAACGATTATAATGCTTGCCGCGAAAAAATGGGAGAAAGATTTAGATTCCTTTACAGAAGAAAAATGGAGAGATGCCCTTAGAAACTATGCGACAGTTTCGGATAGGGTTTCGCATAAGATTTCACAATTTTTTATAGTGCATAGACTACATCGATCTCCATGGATGCTAAAAAGAATGGGAGTAAGAGCAACAGATAAGTGTCCAAAATGTTGGGAGGAGAGAGCTGATTTGATACATTGTTTTTGGAGGTGTCCCAAGCTCCATAGATATTGGATAGAAATAATGGAAACCGTGTTTTTGCTCTTGAAGGTTCGGCTGCCAAATGATCCAGTAATCTGTATTCTAGGGGCAACTGAACATTTGAAATTAAATAAAAAAATACAATTGGTTTTGAATAAAGTATTATTTCAGGCTAGACTCCTTATACTCAGGAAATGGATAAAAGTAGATTTACCAACGGTGGGACAGTGGAGAAAAGTAATAGATAATCTAATCAAAGAAGAACGTGGGATGAAGAATTATACAAAAAAGTCACCAAATCTCGACCAGCTTTGGAAAAATTGGTTACTTTATTTTTTTTTTTAGTTTTTTTTCTCTACGCTCCCCCCTTCCCTCCTTTTGGGGGTGGGAGGGAAATGGGAGGGAGGGGGATGGGTGGTGGTTGGGAAAGGGGAGAAAGAAAGGAAAAAATAAACAGTAATTATTAATTGTTAATAACTGTTTTTCATGTATTGCTGGAGCAATGTGTTTTTTTTATGGACGTATTTATTGTATGAAATTGAAATAAAGATATATATAAATAAATAAATAAAATCCCAGAATGCACTAGTTGTAACTGCGAAACAGTGGCATCTAGTGGCAGAAATGCCAAATAACAATTATATACAAACTTTGAACAAAGAAAGCTGGCTCACAATCTCACGAGTGTATTACCAGTATAATACACTTACAGCCAGCTTGCCTATGAGATCCAGGGGGTTGGATCTCACAGGCTGTCACAGAAGGTAGCCACGATGCCTAAGTAAGGCATCGGGCTGCCTCAGGGGCAGACACAGACAGCAGAGGGCCCCTGTGCAAAGAATGTGCCTGTCCAACCCCCCCCCCCCCCCCAAGTCAAATTCTCAACATAACCTATTCCGTCCTAACATTACTTATAGCAATACAAAACATACAGGTTAAGGCTACTTTCACCCCTGCAGCACTACGCTCCGGCCACCTGATCAGGCAGAGAATGCATGGAATTGGCCGGACATAAACTCAGGCATGCAGCGGTTTGTGTCCCGCTGATTCTCTGATTGTGTAGCCTATGAGAGGACTGGGTGAGGGAGACGCCTCTCCCCTGCCCCAACGCCGCATCCATCCATATCGCCGTCCTAAGGACAGCGATACAGATGAATAGAGATGAGCGCTTCAACAATGGAAGCGCTCATCTCTCCCTGCTGCTGGTAAGAAGGGGCCCCTCCTACTTTGGGCCCCTGTGCAGCCACACCGGCTGCACAGGCGGTATGTCCACCCCTGGGCTGCCTTCCTTGCCATCGGTTCCCCGTTACAGCAGCGTGGGGACCCGATGGCTGCTCCCTCCCCATACGTCGCACATGCCGTGGTCAACACGGACCGCGGCACATCAAAGGTTAATGCGCCGGTATCAGAGATTTCACTGGGGTACGGCTATCACTCACCCCTGCCGCTGATTGGGCGGGCGCAGCTCCTGCACCCACCCGATTAGCCCGTCGTAATAGTACGGCGCTGGGCGGCAAGTCATGTCCCGCTGCGCCGTACTATTACGGCGCTGGTCGGGAAGGGGTTAAAGTTTTTTATTGGGGTAAACAGTTGTGATTTATGGATACACTATATAAAATAAATGTAGTTATATAATTGATATACAGCCGGCTATTTAATACTAATAGAAACAAGAGATGGCTGAAAGAAATCATCATGGTGGTCTGGTCAGAATGGGGAAGATGAGGAAAGAGAAGCCTATATTAGAGGAGACATCACTGGAGAAGAGGTATGGGGCGCTGTATTACCCTGTATGTTTTGTACAAAACCTTAATACCTTATTAAAACATTCACAGAATTTAATAATTCAATTACAAACATAAAATACCGTATTGGTGGCTAAATCGTAACCAGCAATGTTGTGACAATATTGTTGCACAGGATAATCCAACAAAATAATGCTCCTCTGCTGCAGACAGGGCCGGTCTTCGTTTACATGCTACTCTGTGCGAGAAGTCTTTTTGGTGCCCCCACCCCTCACACACACACATCTCCACAACCATGCACGACCACCCTTCAATTCACCATTATGGGACTTTCAGAAATAGCTGAGCACTGGTAATTTTCAGAAGTCCCTTAAGCAGTGAATGGAGTGGACACTGTGTATGCACAGAACTGGTGGTGCCATACCAAGCTCATTACATTAAATACATTACAAGAACCAAGCCCGGTACATAAATACAGCACCAGGACCAAGCTCATTACATGAATACAGCACCAGGACCAAGCTCATTACATGAATACAGCACCAGAATTATATGATCCTTCAGGCGGACATAATCGCCTGAAGGATGATATAATTTTTGGGTATATATTTTTTTCTCTCTTTTATATGAAGATTCTTTTTATATAGAAGATATACGACAAGAACCAAGCAAGGAACATAAATACAGCGCAGAACCAAGCTCATTACATGAATACAGCGCAGAACCAAGCTCATTACATGAATACAGCGCAGAACCAAGCACACTATAAACGGTAATTGGCAAAGACATTTGTGAGGTGATTAGATGGTGTTTTAAGAATGGATTGCTGTGTGACTATGAAAGATGGGGAGGTTGTCCCGATCGACAAAAAAGGGGCAAAAGAAATATTGAGTAACTGGCGTCCGATCACTTTACTAAATGTCGATTATAAAATCCTTGCAAAAGTAATGGCGAATAGACCAGGCGAGATGATTACTAGTGTGATTGGTGAAGAACAAGTATGTGTGATGCCGGAAAGGAGAATAACCGATAATCTGAATCTTCTGCGAGATATAATTGATAATTGTCAAGAGAGAAAGAAAAGCCTGATTGTATTTGGTATTGACTTTGAAAAAGTCTTTGACAGGGTAAGCCAGGATTTTATGTTTAATGTGTTGACCCGAATGGTATTCCCTGAAACCTTTAGGCTACATGCACACGACCTTTGTTTTGGTCCGCATCCGAGCCGCAGTTTTTGCGGCTTGGATTCGGACCCATTTACTTCAATGAGGCCGCAAAAGATACGGACAGCACTCCGTGTGCTGTCCGCATCCGTTGCTCCGTTCCGTAGTCTGCAAAAAAAATATAACCTGTCGTATTCTTGTCCATTTCGCGGACAAGAATAGGCAGTTATATTAATGGCTGTCTGTGCCGTTCCGCAAATTGCGGAATGCATATGGACGCCATTCCTGCTTTGCGGATCCGCAATTTGCGGACCGCAAAACACACAACGGTCGTGTGCATGTAGCCTAAATTGGAATAAATGTAGTTTGAAAAGGTTTGGAGGATCAGACTGCAGTGTCCCACTTATGTGTGTATAAGTGGTCCCCTTAAATTTAAATATATGTAATTAATTTATTGCAATTCCTAAGTTCAGGCTGGCATTGTCATTACATCTATTCGCCCCTAGGTGGTGCTGGCGCCACATACTATATATAGCTTGGGGTTTGCTGACTTAGTGGAGAGTGTGTAGTAGAAGAAAATAGGAAGCAGAGTGGAGAAGGAAGTGTATGGAGGAGCAGAGCAGGCTCAGTCCAAGATGTAGCTGCCTTTCTTTCCTCTGGGCCCTGATCAAGCCTGGAGAGGACAGACCAAGTAGTCACAGCAGCCCAGCACAGACAAGTAAGTCTATGTACGAATATGGAGCAAGTCTAGTGAAGATTAGAGCTGAGTCTAGCCAAGGGTCTTCACAAGCACCAGTGACCAGGAGGAACTTAAAGTTACTGGGACCCAACTGGATGATTAAAGTCCATAATTATCCTTTTTCACTAAATGCCTTCCGGGACATAGTGAACCTGAATACTTTAGGAGAGCATCCTGCATAAAATAATGTAGCAGAGAGTTTGCCTGCCACGAGTAAGAACGCCCTTATTGGATTGCTCAATATAAAGTAAGGAAACCATTATATTCAGTACCTGAGTGCTAGAGCTATTTAACCGCCTCCGGACCGCCTAACGCAGATGTGCGGTCCGGAGGCGGCAGCCCTGCGCACGACGACGCATATACGCGTCATCTCGCGAGGGCCGGGATTTCCTGTGAACGCGCGCACACAGGCGCGCGCGCTCACAGGAACGGAAGGTAAGCGAGTGGATCTCCAGCCTGCCAGCGGCGATCGTTCGCTGGCAGGCTGGAGATCTGATTTTTTTAACCCCTAACAGGTATATTAGACGCTGTTTTGATAACAGCGTCTAATATACCTGCTACCTGGTCCTCTGGTGGTCCCTTTTGTTAGGATCGACCACCAGAGGACTCAGGTAGCTCAGTAAAGTCGCACCAAACACTACACTACACCCCCCCCCGTCACTTATTAACCCTTTATGAACCCCTGATCACCCATGATCACCCCATATAAACTCCCTGATCACCACCCTGTCATTGATCACCCCCCTGTCATTGATCACCCCCCTGTCAGGCTCCGTTCAGACGTCTGTATGATTTTTACGGATACATGGATCGGATCCGCAAAACACATGCGGACGTCTGAATGGAGCCTTACAGGGGGGTGATCAATGACAGGCGGGTGATCACCCATATACACTCCCTGATCACCCCCTGTCATTGATCACCCCCCTGTCATTGATCACCCCCCTGTAAGGCTCCATTCAGACGTCCGTATGATTTTTACGGATCCATGGATACATGGATCGGATCCGCAAAACACATGCGGACGTCTGAATGGAGCCTTACAGGGGGGTGATCAATGACAGGCGGGTGATCACCCATATACACTCCCTGATCACCCCCTGTCATTGATCACCCCCCTGTAAGGCTCCATTCAGACGTCCGCATGATTTTTACGGATCCATGGATACATGGATCGGATCCGCAAAACACATGCGGACGTCTGAATGGAGCCTTACAGGGGGGTGATCAATGACAGGCGGGTGATCACCCATATACACTCCCTGATCACCCCCTGTCATTGATCACCCCCCTGTCATTGATCACCCCCCTGTAAGGCTCCATTCAGATGTCCGTATGATTTTTACGGATCCATGGATACATGGATCGGATCCGCAAAACACATGCGGACGTCTGAATGGAGCCTTACAGGGTGGTGATCAATGACAGGCGGGTGATTACCCATATACACTCCCTGATCACCCCCTGTCATTGATCACCCCCCTGTAAGGCTCCATTCAGACGTACGCATGATTTTTACGGATCCATGGATACATGGATCGGATCCGCAAAACACATGCGGACGTCTGAATGGAGCCTTACAGGGGGGTGATCAATGACAGGCGGGTGATCACCCATATACACTCCCTGATCACCCCCCTGTCATTGATCACCCCCCTGTCATTGATCACTCCCCTGTAAGGCTCCATTCAGACCTCCTCATGTGTTTTGCGGATCCGATCCATGTATCCATGGATCCGTAAAAATCATACGGACGTCTGAATGGAGCCTTACAGGGGGGGTGATCAGTGACAGGGGGGTGATCACCCTGATCACCCCCTGTCATTGATAACCCCCCTGTAAGGCTCCATTCAGACGTCCGCATGTGTTTTGCGGATCCGATCCATGTATCCGTAAAAATCATACGGACGTCTGAATGGAGCCTTACAGGGGGGGTGATCAGTGACAGGGGGGTGATCACCCTGATCACCCCCTGTCATTGATAACCCCCCTGTAAGGCTCCATTCAGACATGTGTTTTGCGGATCCGATCCATGTATCCATGGATCCGTAAAAATCATACGGACGTCTGAATGGAGCCTTACAGGGGGATGATCAATGACAGGGGGGTGATCAGGGAGTCTATATGGGTGATCACCCCCCTGTCATTGATCACCCCCCTGTCATTGATCACCCCCCTGTAAGGCTCCATTCAGACGTCCGCATGTGTTTTGCGGATCCGATCCATGGATCCGTAAAAATCATACGGATGTCTGAATGGAGCCTTACAGGGGGGTGATCAATGACAGGGGGGTGATCCGGGGGTCTATATGGGTGATCACCCCCCTGTCATTGATCACCCCCCTATCATTGATCACCCCCCCCTGTAAGGCTCCATTCAGACATTTTTTTGGCCCAAGTTAGCGGAAATTTTTTGTTTGTTTTTGTTTTTGTTTTTTCTTACTAAGTCTCATATTCCACTAACTTGTGTCAAAAAATAAAATCTCACATGAACTCACCATACCCCTCACGGAATCCAAATGCGTAAACATTTTTAGACATTTATATTCCAGACTTCTTCTCACGCTTTAGGGCCCCTAAAAAGCCAGGGCAGTATAAATACCCCACATGTGACCCCATTTCGGAAAGAAGACACCCCAAGGTATTCCGTGAGGGGCATATTGAGTCCATGAAAGATTGAAATTTTTGTCCTAAGTTAGCGGAAAGTGAGACTTTGTGAGAAAAAACCCAAAAAAATCAATATCTGCTAACTTATGCAAAAAAAAAATAATTTCTATGAACTCGCCATGCCCCTCATGGAATACCTTGGGGTGTCTTCTTTCCAAAATGGGGTCACATGTGGGGTATTTATACTGCCCTGGCTTTTTAGGGGCCCGAAAGTGTGAGAAGAAGTCTGGGATCCAAATGTCTAAAAATGCCCTCCTTAAAGGAATTTGTTCACCTTTGCGCATCTAGGCTGCAAAAAAGTGTGACACATCTGGTATCGCCGTACTCAGGAGAAGTTGGGGAATGTGTTTTGGGGTGTCATTTTACATATACCCATGCTGGGTGAGAAAAATATCTTGGTCAAATGCCAACTTTGTATAAAAAAATGGGAAAAGTTGTCTTTTGCCGAGATATTTCTTTCACCCAGCATGGTTATATGTGAAAAATGACACCCCAAAACACATTCCCCAACTTCTCCTGAGTATGGCGATACCAGATGTGTGACACTTTTTTGCAGCCAAGGTGGGCAAAGGGGCACATATTCCAAAGTGCACCTTTCGGATTTCGCAGGCCATTTTTTACACATTTTGATTGCAAGGTACTTCTTACACATTTGGGCCCCTAAATTGCCAGGGCAGTATAACTACGCCACAAGTGACCCCATTTTGGAAAGAAGACACCCCAAGGTATTCCGTGAGGGGCACGGCGAGTTCCTAGAATTTTAATTTTTTGTCGCAAGTTAGTGGAATATGAGACTTTGTAAGGAGGAAAAAAGAAAAATCATCATTTTCCGCTAACTTGTGACAAAAAATAAAAAATTCTAGGAACTCGCCGTGCCCCTCACGGAATACCTTGGGGTGTCTTCTTTCCAAAATGGGGTCACTTGTGGCGTAGTTATACTGCCCTGGCAATTTAGGGGCCCAAATGTGTAAGAAGTACCTTGCAATCAAAATGTGTAAAAAATGGCCTGCGAAATCCGAAAGGTGCACTTTGGAATATGTGCCCCTTTGCCCACCTTGGCTGCAAAAAAGTGTCACACATCTGGTATCGCCGTACTCAGGAGAAGTTGGGGAATGTGTTTTGGGGTGTCATTTTACATATACCCATGCTGGGTGAGAAAAATATCTTGGTCAAATGCCAACTTTGTATAAAAGAATTGGAAAAGTTGTCTTTTGCCAAGATATTTCTCTCACCCAGCATGGGTATATGTAAAATGACACCCCAAAACACATTCCCCAACTTCTCTTGAGTACGGCGATACCAGATGTGTGACACTTTTTTGCAGCCAAGGTGGGCAAAGGGGCACATATTCCAAAGTGCACCTTTCGGATTTCACTGGTCATTTTTTACACATTTTGATTGCAAAGTTCTTCTCACACATTTGGGCCCCTAAATTGCCAGGGCAGTATAACTACCCCACAAGTGACCCCATTTTGGAAAGAAGACACCCCAAGGTATTCCGTGAGGGGCATGGCGAGTTCCTAGAATTTTTTATTTTTTGTCGCAAGTTAGTGGAATATGAGACTTTGTAAGAAAAAAATAAAAATAAAAAATCATCATCATTTTCCGCTAACTTGTGACAAAAAATAAAAAGTTCTATGAACTCACTATGCCCATCAGCGAATACCTTAGGGTGTCTACTTTCCGAAATGCGGTCATTTGTGGGTTTTTTCTACTGTCTGGGCATTGTAGAACCTCAGGAATCATGACAGGTGCTCAGAAAGTCAGAGCTGCTTCAAAAAGCGGAAATTCACATTTTTGTACCATAGTTTGTAAACGCTATAACTTTTACCCAAACCATTTTTTTTTGCCCAAACATTTTTTTTTTATCAAAGACATGTAGAACAATAAATTTAGCGAAAAATTTATATATGGATGTCGTTTTTTTTGCTAAATTTTACAGCTGAAAGTGAAAAATGTCATTTTTTTGCAAAAAAATCGTTACATTTCGATTAATAACAAAAAAAGTTAAAATGTCAGCAGCAATAAAATACCACCAAATGAAAGCTCTATTAGTGAGAAGAAAAGGAGGTAAAATTCATTTGGGTGGTAAGTTGCATGACCGAGCGATAAACGGTGAAAGTAGTGTAGTGCAGAAGTGTAAAAAGTGCTCTGGTCATGAAGGGGGTTTCAGCTAGCGGGGCTGAAGTGGTTAAGAAGAGAACTTCTGTCTTGCCTGTAAAGTAACAGTATTAGGAAAACTCCTCAACTGACAATTGCCAGACCTGTTGTAAGGATTACAGCTAAACTAATTTCTGAATCCTCCTTTATGCCATACAATTGTACTGTACTGAAGAACTGTAACAACGGTCTTAAGACATTTGATTTAAGTAAATGTTCAACTGTTTATTACAACGGACTCCTCATCCTTTCTACTACTCTCAACATTTGCACCTTATGGTGCTGGCGTCACGAACAACACAGGGGCCCAGCCGCAAATCACCTTAAATTCCCATTACCATCAAGGGCACCTCAACCACCATATGGCTGGTGTTCCCTGCAATAGAGAGTGCCCCGGAGGATTTAGTGCTGTCTTTCCCTCCACTGCAGGCGGGCCCAGGGAACAACTGAACTGTGAGTACTACTACCCTCACTCGGCATACCACCTCCTTTACACTCACATAGCACCCCTAGGGCACGGGCGTTGCATGACAACGACACTGGATCGTGCTGGGTGTAGTCTTTGATAATGACTTGATGGGTAAAGAGAGCTGGAACAAACTCGGCATAAGAATTGCAAACAAACTAAAGTTTTGAAGGATGAGAAGTTTAACTTTTACTGGTAAAACATTAAAGGGGTCAGAGTTGAACCCAGACATATCCCCATCTTCACCCCTCTGACCCCCTGACATGAGCATCGGAGCATTTCATTGTCCTGCGCTGTATCGCTAAGGCTTTATTCGTTTACAATGGCACACTGCTGGGCGGAGGCTTCTGGCTAGCAGTGTTCCCGATGATGTCACCGGCTCTGATGGGTGGGCTCATATCAGGGGGACCTGAGGGGTTCAGCTCTGAATCTGGACAACCCCTTTAAGGGTCCATTCACATGTCCTTGGTGTTCTGCAGATCCGCAAATTGCGGATCTGCAATACACCCGGCCTGCACCCCCCATAGAACTGCCAAAATTGCGGACAAGAATAGGACATGTTCTATTTTTTTGCGGAGCCGCGGCCTGGAAGTTCAAGGCCATGCTCCGGAAATGCGGATAGCACATAGTGTGCTCTCCGCATCCCGTTCTGCCCCATTGAGAATGAATGGGTCCACACCCGTTCCCGATATTGCGGAACGGATGCGGACCCATTAGCAGATGTCTGAATGGAGCCTAATAGTTAGAGCAGTCATCCTCTCAATGATTTTATATGTCGCTAATGTCTTCCCACCATCTGTGAAAATGACCAAAAAGTTAAATCAAGCAATTTTTTGGTCCCTCTGGTAAGATGGAGCGTTTGAAGAGAGAGCATGTAGTCAAAGACCGGAATAAAGGTGGAAGTGGATTTCTAGACCTAGAGGTTTATTTAATGATTAATTAAAAAGCACAAATAGGTAAAATGAAACCATAGCCGCAGGAATGTTAAAATACAAAGCAGGATGGATGCTGACGCGCTCACACTGGATACCCTGATACAGAAACATCCCTTTAGGTGATACGGTTTCCAAACATTATATTGCGGTTGAGCAATTTATAGAAAAACATGATCTTCACAATCTAAGTATGAATGATATGATGAATATTATTATTATTTATAATTAAAGCACCATTCATTCCATAGCGCTGTATATATGATAAGGGGTGCACATACATAATACAGACCATTGCACTAAGCATAAACAAGACGGGTTACAGACTGGTAGAGAAGGAGAGAGGGCCCTGCCCGTGAGGGCTTACAATCTACATGGTGTGGGAGAAGGACGCAGTAGGTGCGGGTGACTATTAGGCCTCTTTCACACGAGCGTGACGGATTAGGTCCGGATGCGTTCAGGGTGCGTTCAGTGAAACTCGCACTATTTTGCAAGAAAGTTCAGTCAGTTTTGTCTGCGATTGCGTTCAGTTGTTCAGTTTTTTCCGCGTGGGTGCAATGCGTTTTCATGCATTTTTCACGCGCATGATAAAAAACTGAAGGTTTACAAACAACATCTCTTAGCAACCATCCGTGAAAAACGCATCGCACCCGCACTTGCTTGCGGATGCAATGTGTTTTTCACTGAAGCCCATTCACTTCTATGGGGCCAGGGCTGCGTGAAAAACGCAGAATATAGAGCATGCTGCGATTTTTAGGAAACGCAGAACTGATGCATGAAAAACAAAGCTCATGTACACAGAGCCATTGAAATGAATGGGTCAGGATTCAGTGCAGTGCAATGCGTTCACATCACGCATTGCACCCGCGCGGAAAACTCGCTCGTGTGAAAGGGGCCTAAAAGAAACTGTTGAAGGACGTGCATGAAAAAGATTTTATGTGTTATATTAATTTACTGAGTGGAGCTCAAGTGGAAAAAGTATGGAAAAGTATGAGTCTGCGTGGCAGAAAGATGTTGTATGGATGGGGATGCATGCTGTCCTCCCAGAGAGCGAACTTCAGAAAAAAGGAGATTCGGTTAGAACAGATGTATGTCCTAGAGAGGGTTGTGGTGGGAAGGAAAGCTTCCTACACTTATTTTGGAACTGCCCCTTCTCTAAAATGTTTGGAAAAGAATTAATGATTTAATTGAATAATTGACAGGCGTTAGGCTACTTTCACACTAGCGTTAATATTTTCCGGTATTGAGATCCGTCATATGGTCTTAATACCCTAAACAAACGCTTCTGTTCTGTCCCCATTTATTGTCAATAGGGACAAAACGTAACTGAACAGAACAGAATGCCCCGAAATGTATTCCGTTCCGTTTGTTTGCGTTGCCATACCAGGGAGCAAACCTCAGCATGCTGCAGTTTTCTGTCCGCGATGTGGTGCGGAGCAAGACGGATCCGGCATAACCCACAATGTAAGTCAATGGGGACGGATCAGTTTTCTCAGGCACAATCTGACACAATAGAAAACAGATCCGTCCTCCATTGACTTTCAATGGAGTTCATGACGGATCCGTCTTGGGTCTAGAAGACATAATACAACCGGATCCGTTCATAACAGATGCAGACGGTTGTATTATCAGTAACGGAAGCATTTTTTGCTGAACCCTGCTGGATCCAGTAAAAACTCTATTGTGAAAGTAGCCTAAGGCAATGGGAACGCAACTAAACGGAACAGAATGCATTTCGGGGCACTCCGTTCTGTTCAGTTTGGTTTTGTCCCCCTTGACAATGAATAGTGACAAAACTGATGCGTTTTTTTCCGGTATTGAGCCCCTATGACGGAACTCAATACCGGAAAACTAAAACGCTAGTTTGAAAGTACCCTAAGTTTTCTTAGCTTCGAGGTTCTTCTTTTTTGACTCTTTTTGGAGCTTTGGGTGATACAAAAGCTTGACTTCTTTGACTACGGTATGAATAGGTTGTTGGCTTGCACTTCTGGGTTTTGGCGTAAAGCGTTGTGTCTGTCTGCTTTATGTTATGAGTGGAAATCTCAGGGCAATAAGCTATTGGTGATAAATAAGACAGGAAGGTAGCGGGACAAAGTTAGAGGTGATTGCTGAGATACAGATAGAAGTAAGAAAGTTCTATTGCAAGGTTGATAGGTTAAAAGGGTAAGATAGTATTGAAAGGGTTAATAAGGAAAAGTGTGTGTGTGTGTGGGGGGGGGGGGGGGGTTAAATAGGTAAGGATACATAATTAGCTTAATATAGCTTAACCAATAGTATTGCATAAAGTCAGAGTAGTGATTCATTGGTTAATTGAGGCAATTGTTACAAAGTAACTCTTTCCTGGTATTTTAGTAAACAGAGATGCGTCTTAAGCCGTCTTATTGCAGGTGTTAAAGAAGTTTTATGGGACATGAGAAACGTTCTTCTTTTTTGTTTTTCAAAAAGATACATTTTCAGAAAAGAATGCTCTTGGCCAAACTGTATGTTTGCTACCATAATGATGGTTATAAGTGTAAGGCTACTATCACACTGGCGTTTTGGCTTTCCGTTTGTGAGATCCGTTCAGGGCTCCCACACGCGGTCCAAAACGGATCAGTTTTGCCCTAATGCATTCTGCATGGAAAAGGATCCGATCAGAATGCATCAGTTTGCCTCCGATCAGTCACCATTCCGCTCTGGAGGCTGCCTGCAGCATTTTGCTGTCCGCTTGACGATACTGAGCCAGGCGTCCGTCCTGGCACACAATGTAAGCCAATGGGGACGGATCCGTTTTATGTGACACAATTTTCAATGGTGTTCAAGACGGATCCGTCATGGATATAGAAGACATAATACAATCGGATCCGTTCATGACGGATGCATGCCCTTGTAATATTGTAACGGAAGCGTTTTTGCAGATCTATGACGGATCCGCAAAAAAAAACACTAGTGTGAAAGTAGCCTAATTTGATGATGCTGAAGGAGTGTGGAAGATGAAAAATGGAAACACCTTGTGAACTAGTAAGGCTACTTTTACACTTGTGGCCGAGTGATCCGGCAAGCAGTTCCGTCGCCGTAACTGCCTGCTGAATCAGGCAATCTGCATGCAAACGGACAGCATTTGTAGACGGATCTGGATGCGGATCCATCTCACAAATGTATTGCAAGAACGGATCCGCCTGTCCGTTTGTCATATGAATAAACGGATCAGTTTCTATTTATTATTTTTTCACATTTTTAAAGTTCATTAGTTCATAGCATTGCGGTATTTTTAATGCCGGATCCTGCACTAATACATTTCAGGACAGTTGCATGGATCATTTGTCCAAGTTCACTAAAGAACAAGAGGCCACAAAAAGGAAGAAGTGGCAACGAGATGCTGATGATTACGCCAAGGGAAAGATTTACACATGCAGAATGATGGATCCAAAAGACAGCTTTCTTCATATCGACCGATGAATAAGAAACATCAACAGTCTGGACATTCTGGGCCTATGGCCACTCAAAACTCTGCTTCTACACAGTCTTTTTTAGAGATGGGCTCCAGGTCAGCAAAAGAACCAGACGGGGTGGTAGAAAACACCACAGATGGAGGAAACCCCAAATCCCCAAAGACGATCAAACCGATGGCGTTACGCAGGAAGGGGAATCAAGCTCAATGAATAATGTATCCACTGTGGTAAATATCTCTTCTGTACCCCTGTCTGATGTACAACTTAGTGTGCTCTCTAAGGGACTCTCGTTTTGTCCCTCTATCAAGGTCGATTGGTTCCATTTGGAGGTTGATCTGCAGCGCCTGTACAGGAACATCGAACTCAAGGTTTGGTTTGCAGGTCACCCTCCTCTGGATGAATTGACTGATGGAGTTACACATACCGAATTGAGATTGAAATCATTTGGGCTTTTTAATAAAAGTGATTTTTCGCCACATAGTAATTCACCTGCACTTGATACGTTCAAGAAGGCTGTCTCTGTGGATAAAGCCGCTCTGCGTGATGAGGTCATGAATATGCCTTTAAAATATCCCAATATGACTACCTCTGATGTCGTTGAACTTGAAGGATTGTGCCATGATAGCAGCCTCACTATCAAACCAGCCGATAAGGGTGGTGCGGTTGTTGTCATGGACACCTCTAAATATATTCAGGAGATTAGGAGGCAACTGGGTGACCAGAGTGTATACAGGGTGTTGGCTGGTGATCCGAGGTTCGATATTGCTCAATGCATCAAGAAGGTCCTGGACGCAGCTTTGGGTCAGGACATTATTGATGGTGAGCTTTATTCTTTTCTAACTGTATCACAACCACGTACACCAGTCATATACGTGCTACCTAAAATTCACAAATCAATGGTTGACCCGCCAGGTCGTCCCATTGTTGCAGGTACCGGATCTATTTTTTCTAACATTTCGATCATTCTCCTCATTGTCAGGTTTTCATCATTCAACTGTTGGACCTGGTACTGAGAAATAACTATTTTTTGTTTATGGAGAATTTCTATTTTCAGTTACGAGGGACCGCCATGGGGTCTAATGTGGCGCCCACCTACACCAATGTCTTCATGGCGGCCCTCGAGGAGGACCTTATCTATGTATCCCACCACTTCAGTAATGTTCTGGGGTGGTGGCGGTACATAGATGACGTCTTCCTGATTTGGCACGGTGACGTTGTTTCTTTGGAGATTTTTCATGATTTTTAAAATAATTTGGACCCGGACATCAGCTTTACCCTGGTACACTCAGCCACCCATGTTCAATTCCTTGATACTACGGTAACTATTGTGGGTAATCAATTAATTACTGACATTTTTACTAAGCCCACTGATATTAACACTTTGCTACATTACAAAAGCTGTCATCCCAGGTCAATCATCAATTCGGTACTTTATAGTCAACTGCTTAGGGTAAAAAGAGTGGTACAGGATTTGGATATACTACCTATTCGATTCACACAGATGGTACACAGGTTCAAAGAACGTAGTTACCCGACTCGGATGATCAATAAGCATCTTACTAAGGTTAAAGGTTCACAACAGGTGCCAGTAGACACTACACGCAACAAAGTGGAAAGGATACCATTTATATCTACATATTCTGAACAGAGTGCTAGAATTGCTCGTATACACTGCAATGTATACACTGGTCCATACTTACAAGTAACCTTCCTCATGTTACATCATTGACGGTACCGCCTCTACTTTCCTACAGGCGTTCCGCCAACTTTCGTGATAAATTGGTTCGGGCAGACATTCCAGTCAAAACTTTGGTGCAAACCCATATGGCTCTCGGAGGAGGGGTTCCTATCCTTGTCTTGGGTGTGTGAATTGTTCATACATGATCAAGGGGGAGAGGTTTACTCATCCTGTAACGGGGAGCCAGTATAATATTGGTCACTTTCTAACATGTAACAGCTCATATGTTGTCTATGTGCTCTCCTGTCCCTGTGGTCTCCTATATGTTGGGGAGACCACATGTGACATGAAGACACGTTTAAACAATCACAGATTTTCAATTAAACAAAAAAGGCAAGATCTCCCTGTCCCTAAACACTTTGTGGAGGCCAACCATAAGGAGAGGGACCTTAAATTTGTGATAGTGGATCAAATCACCCCGTCCAGAAGGGGAGGTGATAGGACATTGGCTCTCCAACAGAGAGAACTGAGATGGATCCATCGCCTCAATACTTTCAAGTGGAATGTGATATAAGATGGGGCTTTTTCATTGTTTTTGTTTGATCCTCTCCTTGTCCTGCCCTGGTGTATGTGAACTCGATTGGTGTCATTCATTATAATATTGACTGGAATTACTGGATTTATAGCTAATTTTGTATCCATTGTTTTTAACAATATATTTCTAGATTTTTGTCATCTATACTCTAATGGCGTTGCTTATGGACGGCGGGCACAGTTCTCTACGTTCCTCCGTTGAGATATTGGTGATGGGGGAGATCAATGGGGCACAAAAGTATTTTGTATATTATACATCATGTGGGTTGACTGTATAGGGTTGTTTTGTTTATGAGTGGTGGTTTCTCTAATTGTCTCATTTTTATAGGTCCAGGGGACAGTTTTTGGGTTTGGGGTTCTTGGGCATGGACGTGTCCTTGACCCTTCACCCATTATGGACCTGTGGTCATGTCGTGAGAATGGCCGGACCACTGGCCCCTGTTCCCCTACTCTATGCTAGTATGGCACAGACTTTGAAGGTGTTCCTTCCTGGTGCCGATATACGTATATACCACGTTCACTCTACTCGCTAAACCTGGATACAGTTGCCGTATGGGAGTACTTATATGCTCCCGTTTGTTTGTTTTTTCCGGATTTTCAGATTGTTGTGCCCCTTGTCTTCTCTCCCTTCTCCTTTAATCTGGCTGCGCTGGCCCATTTTTTCTAGCATGGGCGTGTCATTGCTGGCGGTGTTTGGCTTGCGGTTGCTGGGGCAACTACGCCGGTAGTGCCGGCGTCGTTGGCCGGGCGACGCTTGCCTCGCATCGCCTGCGTGACTTGGCCCGACGCCTCCCCTGGATTGGTCATGTGATGGTCTGGTAGGTCATGTGCTTGTTCACGTGTCCGTTGATGTCGCAGGGCTGCGTCTGTGTGGTGTGACGTTGCTGGGATCCTGGGCATGTGCGGTCTGATTGTGAGGACGCGGACTCTTGGCGCTCAAGTCCATGCACCGCCGTGTGAGTTTTTAAATTTCACTTATTTTGATCACTTTGAATATTGATACACAGGTGATATCACATTGTAATGATGTGTCTTATTGTCACTAATAATGCACTGCTCTGTTTGTACTATGGTCATCGATTTTGTATACGATGTATTATATCATGTAAATCACCATTGATGTGAATTTCACAATTTCGAGATGTTTATTGTATTTATTGATTCTATACATGATTGTTTATTTTTAATTGAATTATTATCACTTTATTTTGTGCTATGCATTGTGGGTATATATACCCTGTTATGACACTATGTTGTATGCTTGAGAAAGACCGCATTGAGCGAATAAAAGATCCACAATTTTTTCACTTTATTTGGAGTGCTGCCTCATCCTTTGATGCTATACTTTATGATAGCCGTTTGAGCCTGTGGCTGTGAGGATTACCTGCACCCACTTCATCGGTCTTGTGCTGCTGTGACCTTTTTTTGTTTTATATATATATATATATATTTATATTTATATAACTGAAGAAATGGCCATCAGATCTCCCTACCCCGCACTAAGCTGTAATTTTTCCCTTCTCTAAGGCTGGTGAGGCTCTCCGGCGCATGCACAGTGTCCCGGTGTCAGCTGAACTCCGCTGTGAGATTTCCCTAAACCGTCGTTTTGCACATGCGCAGATCGGCACAACTCCGGTACGCCTCCTCACGTCATTTCCGATGCGACCGGAGGTTGCTAGGTAGGGAAATCTCACGAAGTAGGGTAATGTAACGTTACACTGGGTGTTCAGGGCTCTGTGTCAGGTAGGAGGCGGAGTACAGAGGCTGGTGATTTTATCAACAGGAGTTTCAATAGGAAACCGAGTGTTTCAGCAGTAAAGAAAGACTTTGCATAGAAAGATATGTGCGCGGTTTAGGACACATGAGGGGACATTAATAAAGTAATGCTGTGACACATAGGGCCATGAGAGGGGCCAGTATAATATGCTATATGTGTGTCATTCATGGCATCTTATGCTGGCCCCCCTCATGGCCCTATGTGTCATAGCACACATCCCCCATAACAGTGCATCATCCATAGGTCCCCCATAACAGTGCCAACCACAGATCCCCATAACAGTGTCATCCACAGATCCTTCATAACAGTGCCATCCACAGATTCCCCATAACAGTGCCATTCACAGATCCCCCATAACAGTGCCATCCACAGATCCCCCATAACAGTGCCATCCACAGATCCCCTCTATAACAGTGTCATCCACAGATCCCCTCTATAACAGTGTCATCCACAGATCCCCTCCATAACAGTGTCATCTACAGGTCCCCTCCATAACAGTGTCATCCACAGGTCCCCTCTATAACAGTGTCATTCACAGGTCCCCTAAATAACAGTGTCATCCACAGGTCCCCTACAAAACAGTGTCATCCACAGGTCCCCTCCATAACAGTGTCATCCACAGGTCCCCTCCCTAACAGTGTCATCCACAGATCCCCTCCATAACAGTGTCATCCACAGGTCCCCTCCATAACAGTGTCATCCACAGGTCCCCTCCATAACAGTGTGATCCACAGGTCCCCTCCATAACAGTGTCATCCACAGGTCCCCTCCATAACAGTGTACATCCATTGATTCCACATATAAATAGTAAAATACTTATACCGCCCCCAACAATCCACTCCAATCATCAGCGTGTGGGTAGATACCTATTCCCCAAGCATAATGATGTCACTAAACATTCCAGCTGCATGTTGGCATCCATCAAGCGCTACTGGGCATGTGTGACTGCAAAGCGTCCTGTGTGTACATGGCAACATTGCGTGCGCGTCCCTCTTTTTTCCCTCTTTTGAGGTATCTGTTTGCACTTAGTAACTAGCGAGTGTTGTGTAATTGGCAACATGATGCGGCGCGACGTCAGGCGAGTGGGAGGAACGAGCTGTTCACAACACATAGGTCAGGTGACCATGATGACGTCTGGTGATGCGGAGGTATGAACATGTGATTGCGAACGAGATCTCGCTGATTCCCGAGATGCTAGACTAGCACTCGATGTTGCCATGTACACACAGGACGCTTTGCAGTCAGACATGCCCAGTAGCGCTTGATGGACGCCAACATGCAGCTGGAATGTATCATGACATGATTACTCCTTGGAGGTAAGAACTCAGGTGCGATCATCTACTATGCAAACGAGGATTGGGATTTCTGCCCAATGGGATGTCTTTGCTTGGGGAATAGGTATCTACCCACACGCTGATGACTGGAGTGGATTGTTGGGGGCGGTATAAGTATTTTACTATTTATATGTGGAATCAATGGATGTACATTGTATGCTTGACAGAGGCTGAGGACCGACGAAACGGTGCATTGTCTGTTTGCACATATGCTTTGAAATACCACAATAAAGGAGATCGTTGGAGATGCTGCTGTGGCACCTTTTTCTTCAATTGTTCTGTGTCCACGTGGGATCCGTGGTGTTGGATATAGCTGCTGCATTCCACATACAAGCTCCGGGATACCGTTGTGTGCTGCTTCTACCTACCTTGATTTACTCCATAACAGTGTCATCCACAGATCACCTCCATAAGTTTCATCCACAGATCCCCTCCATAAGTGTCATCCACAGATCCCCTCCATAAGTGTCATCCACAGATCCCCTCCATAACAGTGCCATCCAAAGATCCCCCAAACTCCTGCAAGCCTATAAAATTCTTGTGGGTCGGCCTGGCCATACCTGCAGCCAGTCAGTATGAGTAGATACCTGGCATTTGATTTGCCAGTCTTCTGTAAAATACATATGCACAGGTTGTGCCCTGAGGTCAAAGGGCACAGCTGTACCATCCATGACAGAAGCCTGGGAAATCAAATACCCGGCTTCTACTACACAAGCTCTTAGCACTACAGCCTGACATTTGATTCGCAGACTTCCGTCATATTGCAGACTTGACGCTGTGCCCTTTGAGTCAAACTTTGAGTCAAAGGCCACAACATCAAGTTTGTAACAGTACGGAAGTCTGGTAACTGAAAGGTCAGGCTTCTCTACCCCCTAGCAGGATGCTGAGTTCATACACACTTTTGTTTTAGCAAGTATCTCTTTTTTAGTGATTGCCATATTGCTATGTCTGGGCATGCTGAGAGTTGTAGTTCTGCAACAGCCGGAGGCATTCTGGTTGGGAAAAGCTGGTCTACTGTGATAATATACACAATGGGGGTTCTACAAAAGGACTATTGTGGGGGCAAAGTTCATATTCGTGTTTACACACGTGTTTTAAAATGAATGCTTTCCCCTTTTATAAACAAGTAAATAAGGACGCAACGCTGTGGGGCTGGTGCGCAACTTTTTCCAGGGCTGGTTTTTATCCCCAGTCCGGCCCTGACGATGAGGTCCTAGACCCCACATTGAATGAAGGTCGTGCCACTGACTTTCACAGTTCGGAGGAAGAGGCAGTGGTGAGACCGAGCCAACAGCGTAGCAAAAGAGGGAGCAGTGGGCAAAAGCAGAACACCCGCCGCCTGCTACTGACCGCCGCCATCTGGGACCGAGCACCCCAAAGGCAGCTTCAAGGAGTTCCCTGGCATGGCACTTCTTCAAACAATGTGCTGACGACAAGACCCGAGTGGTTTGCACGCTGTGCCATCAGAGCCTGAAGCGAGGCATTATTGTTCTGAACCTTAGCACAACCTGCATGACCAGGCACCTGCATGCAAAGCATGAACTGCAGTGGAGTAAACACCTTAAAAACAAGGAACTCACTCAGGCTCCCCCTGCTACCTCTTCTGCTGCTGCTGCGTCGGCCTCTTCCTCCGCCTCTGGAGGAACGTTGGCACCTGCCGCCCAGCAAACAGGGGATGTACCACCAACACCACCACTTCCGTCACCAAGCATCTCAACCATGTCACACGGCAGCGTTCAGCTCTCCATCTCACAAACATTTGAGAGAAAGCGTAAATTCCCACCTAGCCACCCTCGATCCCTGGCCCTGAATGCCAGCATTTCTAAACTACTGGCCTATGAAATGCTGTCATTCAGGCTGGTGGACACAGACAGCTTCAAACAGCTCATGTCGCTTGCTGTCCCACAGTATGTTGTTCCCAGCCTCCACTACTTCTCCAAGAGAGCCGTGCCTTCCCTGCACAACCAAGTATCCAATAAAATCAAGTGTGCACTGCGCAACGCCATCTGTGTCAAGGTCCACCTAACCACAGATACGTGGACCAGTAAGCACGGCCAGGGACGCTATATCTCCCTAACTGCACAATGGGTAAATGTAGTGGCGGCTGGGCCCCAGGCGGAGAGCTGTTTGGCGCACGTCCTTCCGCCGCCAAGGATCGCAGGGCAACATTCTTTGCCTCCTGTTGCCTCCTCCTCCTACTCGTATTCCTCCTCCTCTTCTTCCACTTGCTCATCCAGTCAGCCACACACCTTCACCACCAACTTTAGCACAGCCCGGGGTAAACGTCAGCAGGCCATTCTGAAACTCATATGTTTGGGGGATAGGCCCCACACCGCACAGGAGTTGTGGCGGGGCATAGAACAATAGACCGACGAGTAATTGCTGCCGGTGCAGAAGTTCATTCACAACTACCCCGCCATGTCAGAGCTGCTGCATAAAGTGTGGGCCGTCTGTTCGCGCTTGCGGCGTTCACATCCTGCCGCTGCTCGCCTGTCTGCGCTACAGCGTAACTTCGCCCTTCCCGCTCACCGCATCATATGCGACGTGCCCGCCAGGTGGAACTCCACCTTGCACATGCTGGACAGACTGTGCGAGCAGCAGCAGGCCATAGTGGAGTTTCAGCTGCAGCACGCACGGGTCAGTCGCACTGCGGAACAGCACCACTTCACCACCAATGACTGGGCCTCCATGCGAGACCTGTGTGCCCTGTTGCGCTGTTTCGAGTACTCCACCAACATGGCCAGTGGCGATGACGCCGTTATCAGCGTTACAATACCACTTCTATGTCTCCTTGAGAAAATAGTTAGGGCGATGATGGAAGAGGAGGTGGCCCAGGAGGAGGAGGAAGAGGGGTCATTTTAAGCACTTTCAGCCCAGTCTCTTCGAAGTGACTCAGAGGGAGGTTTTTTGCAACAGCAGAGGCCAGGTACAAAAATGGCTAGCCAGGGCCCACTACTGGAGGACGAGGATGAGGAGGAGGTGGAGGAGGATGAGGATGAAGCATGTTCACAGCTTGGTGGCACCCAACGCAGCTCGGGCTTATCACTGGTGTGTGGCTGGAGGGAAACTCAGGACGATGACGATACGCCTCCCACAGAGGACAGCTTGTCCTTACCTCTGGGCAGCCTGGCACACATGAGCGACTACATGCTGCAGTGCCTGCGCAACGACAGCAGAGTTGCCCACATTTTAACGTGTGTGGACTACTGGGTTGCCACCCTGCTGGATCCCCGGTACAAAGACAATGTGCCCACCTTACTTCCTGCACTGGAGCGTGATAGGAAGATACAAGCGCACATTGGTAGACGCGCTACTGAGAGCATTCCCAAATGTCACAGGGGAACAAGTGGAAGCCCAAGGTGAAGGCAGAGGAGGAGCAAGAGGTCGCCAACGCAGCTGTGTCACGGCTAGCTCCTCTGAGGGCAGGGTTAGCATGGCAGAGATGTGGAAAAGTTTTGTCAACACGCCACAGCTAACTGCACCACCACCTAATACGGAACGTGTTAGCAGGAGGTAACATTTCACTAACATGGTGGAACAGTACGTGTGCACACCCCTCCACGTACTGACTGATGGTTCGGCACTATTCAACTTCTGGTTCTCCAAATTGTCCACGTGGCCAGAGCTAGCCTTTTATGCCTTGGAGGTGCTGGCCTGCCCGGCGGCCAGCGTTTTGTCTGAACGTGTATTCAGCAAGGCAGGGGGCATCATTACAGACAAACGCAGCCGCCTGTCTACAGCCAATGTGGACAAGCTGACGTTAATAAAAATGAACCAGGCATGGATCCCACAGGACCTATCCATCCCTTGTGCAGATTAGACATTTATAACTACCTCCCCTTAACCATATATTATTGTACTCCAGGGCACTTCCTCATTCAATCCTATTTTTATTTTCATTTTACCATTATATTGCGGGGCAACCCAAAGTTGAATGAACCTCTCCTCTGTCTGCTGGCCGGGGCCTAAAAATATCTGACAGTGGCCTGTTCCAGTGTTGGGTGACATGAAGCCTGATTCTCTGCTATGACATGAAGCCTGATTCTCTGCTATGGGACCTCTTTCCTCTGTCTGGGTGCCGGGGCCTAAAAATATCTGACAGTGCCCTGTTCCAGTGGTGGTTGACATGAAGCCTGATTCTCTGCTATGACACGAAGCCTGATTCTCTGCTATGGGACCTCTCTCCTCTGTCTGGGTGCCGGGGCCTAAAAATATCTGACAGTGGACTGTTCCAGTGTTGGGTGACGTGAAGCATGATTCTCTGCTATGACATGAAGCCTGATTCTCTGCTATGGGACCTCTCTCCTCTGTCTGGGTGCCGGGGCCTAAAAATATTTGACAGTGGCCTGTTCCAGTGTTGGGTGACATGAAGCCTGATTCTCTGCTATGACATGAAGCCTGATTCTCTGCTATGACATGAAGCCTGATTCTCTGCTATGACATGAAGCATGATTCTCTGCTATGACATAAAGCCTGATTCTCTGCTATGGGACCTCTCTCCTCTGTCTGGGTGCAGGGGCCTAAAAATATCTGACAATGGCCTGTTCCAGTGTTGGGTGACATGAAGCCTGATTCTCTGCTATGACATGAAGCCTGATTCTCTGCTATGGGACCTCTCTCTTCTGTCTGTTTGCCGGAGCCTAAAAATATCTGACAGTGGCCTGTTCCAGTGGTGGGTGACATGAAGCCTGATTCTCTGCTATGGCATGAAGCCTGATTCTCTGCTATGGGACCTCTCTCCTCTGTCTGGGTGCCGGGGCCTAAAAATATCTGACAATGGCCTGTTCCAGTGGTGGGTGACATGAAGCCTGATTCTCTGCTATGAAATGAAGCCTGATTCTCTGCTATGGGACCTCTCTCCTCTGTCTGGGTGCCGGGGCCTAAAAATATATGACAATGGCCTGTTCCAGTGGTGGGTGACATGAAGCCTGATTCTCTGCTATGACATGAAGCCTGATTCTCTGCTATGGTACCTCTCTCCTCTGTCTGGGTGCCGGGGCCTAAAAATATCTGACAATGGCCTGTTCCAGTGGTGGGTGACAAGGAGCCTGATTCTCTGCTATGACATGAAGCCTGATTCTCTGCTATGACATGAAGCCTTATTCTCTGCTATGGGACCTCTCTCCTCTGTCTGTTTGCCAGGGCCTAAAAATATCTGACAGTGGCCTGTTCCAGTGTTGGGTGACATGAAGCATGATTCTCTGCTATGACATGAAGCCTGATTTTCTGCTATGGGACCTCTCTCCTCTGTCTGGGTGTCGGGGCCTAAAAATATCTGACAGTGGTCTGTTCCAGTGTTGGGTGACATGAAGCCTGATTCTCTGCTATGACATGAAGCCTGATTCTCTGCTATGGGACCTCTCTCCTCTGTCTGGGTGCCGGGGCCTAAAAATATCTGACAGTGGCCTGTTCCAGTGGTGGGTGACATGAAGCCTGATTCTCTGATATGACATGAAGCCTGATTTTCTGCTATGGGACCTCTCTCCTCTGTCTGGGTGCCGTGGTCTAAATATCTGACAGTGGCCTGTTCCAGTGGTGGGTGACATGATGCCTGATTCTCTGCTATGGTACCTCTCTCCAATTGATATTGGTTAATTTTTATTTATTTTATTTTTATTTTTATTCATTTCCCTATCCACATTTGTTTGCATGGGATTTAACTACATTTTGCTGCCTTTTGCATCCCTCTAGCCCTTTCCTGGGCTGTTTTACAGCCTTTTTAGTGCCGAAAAGTTCGGGTCCCCATTGACTTCAATGGGTTCGGGTTCGGGATGAAGTTCGGGTCGGGTTCGGATCCCGAACCCGAACATTTCCGGGAAGTTCGGCCGAACTTCTCAAACCCGAACATCCAGGTGTTCGCTCAATTTTAATTATTATTTTTTTATAAAGTGCTTTTTACAGTTTTTTTGTTTGTATTTTTTTTTTTGGGGGGGGGGGCATTTTTTTTATAGCTAGCATCTGAAGCTGTAATTATTTAATTTGTGTCTAGGCCTTCAACCATGACAGACCTCAGGCCTTGGACCATTGAATGTTATACAATGGTCCAATGGCTAGGGTCAACATCAATGGGGTGCTCTCCCCTGCCATCTGCCTGCAGCGTGGTACCCGACAGGGTTGCCCGCCTCCTCCATTACTCTTTGCAATCTTTATGGAGCCCCTTGCTTGCAGGTTTAGAGCCGATGACGAAATTGTGGTATTTGGAGGAAATGGTGTAGGGGACAAGATCAGTCTATATGCGGACGATATATTGCTGTATTTACATGATAAATGGAGAAATGTCCCTCGTGTTATTCAGACAATTGATGAGTTTGGTCTGGTCGCAGGCTATGAAATAAACTGGTATAAATCCATCCTCCTTCCTCTGAATCGAGCTTCTCCACAAAGCAATATCAAAGTAAAAGTGATATCACCATCGGACTATTTTGAGTACTTGGGGATAAAGATTGGCGGGTCGCTAAGCGATTATAACACACTAAACATCATTCCCACGATAATCAAAATAAAGGAGAAGGTTAGGGTTTGGCAGAAACTTCAATAGAATTGCACTGGTCAAAATGATTTTGCTGCCATTGATACTGTATGTGATTGGCCCCTGCCCCATCTGGATTGAGGATTACTTTTTCAATTTGATGGAGAGATTGATCAACGATCTGATATGGGGCAGGAAAAGGGTTCGTATCAAGTTGAGACATCTGTGGCTAGCTGAAATCGATGGTGGCCTTGGCCTCCCTCATTTTCAGGGATATTATTTGTTCTCTCATTTGCAATGGTGCATTAATGCCGGGCATAATTTGCTGTTATCATCTCTTATTAAACAACATAAGTGTCCTATACAGAACTTATTCAGCATATTGGAGGCAGGTTGTTTTGGTCGCACGAAAAATACCTGCCCCATAAACATAATGCTGCAGAAAGTATGGAATAAGATTAAATCCATTTTGAAGGTTACATATGCCCTAGAGTTCATCCCGCTTTGGGACAATATTTTTTTAAAAGAATTCTTGTCCCTAAACGATAATAATTATTGGAGTCGGAGAGGGATTACAACGGTGTCACATATTTGCGCTGCAGGTAAATTAAGACCCATAGCGGAAATATTTCACGAGTCACCAATTATGGTTCTAAGAGAAGAAAAACGAAGGACAGGAGCAGCACTCAAATCGGCTTTTCCAGAGCTATAGTTGTAGGAATGCAGCAGCTGAGCTGAAGACCCCAGATCCAGGGTGGTCAAATTGAAGGCAGTATAAAGCGAGGGCTACAGCAGCATCTCCAAACAGTTACCTCTTTATTCAAAACTCCATGGCACGGTGTACAAAAATGCAACGTTTCGGCTACATCTAGCCTTTGTCAAGCATACAATACAAATGATAATGCCCACATATAAATAGTTAAAAACATGCACACCCACAATGTTGTTCACCCAATTAAAAGAAAAATCGATGGAGGAAATGTAGTTATAGCCAATAGTAATGAACTCTCACAGCAGTACCTACTTAATGTGTATACGCCTGTCTGGGTCACCTGTGTAGGCTTCACATGATCAAGACTTGTGCAACCCTCGGCGTGCCTGTAGAGCAACTGCGCATGTCAGTATACGTCAATAATCCGTGACAGTGCGAAGGTTAGGCAAATCTCGCGGGCTCCTCGATAGCCACCCTATAATGTTATAACAAACTGTCACGGAGAATGCAAATCTACCCGAATGGAACCCCAAAGTATATTAAATATTTATAGGGAGGGATGATCACATGTCATGGGCTGTAATGATGATTGGTACAGTAATGCTATAGCTAAGGTGCCCCACAATAACCAGGCATAGGGATCATTACAAAGATATATCTCCATCAGTAAGGTGATCTAACCAAGGGGTGCACATAAATATCCCATATAAAAGCATATGTAACAATACTCGTAACGGATGAAGGCCTAACTGATCCCTGCAACATTAAACTCAATATTGAGTCCAAAGGGTTGCAAGGACCTTAGGGTATATATCAATTTTAGTTCTTTTTTTCTGAGCACAGCGTCTCTGTCTCCACCCCTACGTAAAGCACCCACACTGTCTATCACCCTAAAGCTGTCACGGCTGAGGATGGTGAAAATCCTCAGCCGTGCCATGCCAGAAGATGTTAACCGCTGCTCGGCCAGGACAGAAAGAATTAGGGAGCAGGTCACCTCCTAATACATCCCTAATCCGTCCCTAACTCCTAGCTGCATGGGCCGACCTTGAAGGTAGGAGGGCCCATGCTCAGGAACCTCGGATCCCTACTCACCCTCCGACCGGTCCCTGAACTAGGAGTGAAGGGTAAGACGACCTGTTCCTTCTGGACGCGGAGGAACAGGAGTCTCACTGGCCAAGCTGCAAGGAATGGGGAACAAATACAGGCCTATGGATATGGCAGGTGCTGCACTAGTTCCAGCCACCTGCCACAGCCTTGCTGACTGGATCCGTGTGCAGGCAAGCTGAAGTCCACAACAATACAAGTAGAACTCAGCACACACACATCCACACACAGGAACCCAGATCCATAGCTGCACCGAATAATAAAGGAAAACATAAACTGAACATCACACAAACTTAAACTTATGACCACAAGGGTGGCCCCCACTGGCAGGTGATATAACAGAGGAGGCTACTTCAGCTAGCCATGGCTGAAGTACCCCTCAGACTGGAGATAAACACAGAGACTTTATAGGCCCAAGTAGTCACACCCACACAGACACACCCAGTGTTCACACACACAGAAGGGAATTAACCCTTCCAACACCAGGAAGTGTAGTGAGACCACATAAGGGGAAATACACACAAATACTCACTGCAGCTGCTACCGTTGACAACGACATGTGTGGCAAACGTGTCCTGGGAGCCGGCCAAAAGGCTGAGACACTACCACCACATGTACATCAAACCAAACGTTGCCACGGGCAGCTACAGTGAAGGGAAAATGTCAGAGTGCACACCAAACATATAACCAAGTGCACACCAGACATACAAAAGTGCATACATACACACACACAACTCAAAGGCAACCGCACACATACCTGTTGTCCGTGGCAACCGCACTTGAGGCAGACAGCAAAGTGCCCCCAGCTGCGGTTGACACAACAAACCAAACCGCGGGCAACTGTATGCGGCTCCCAAGGAGTCACGGCCATAAACATGGTCGTGACACTCCCACCCCTCAAAGCCCCCCCCCCACCAAAAAAAATGAAAACTAGTGAGGGACTCACACAAGGGGATAGGAGAAAGGGAATCAGTGTCAGTACCTGCGAGTCTCCCCAGGACTGCTGCCGGACCCTGGAACAACACACAGGAACCAGGATCCGACTGCCAGCCTCTGGAACAACACACAGGAACCAGAGACCAGCAAAGAAACAGCCCGAGGAGACCGCACTGACACTGCATCCACTCTCCACTCACGTCCCCACTCCAGTCGCTGCCAGCAGACACTCCTAACCAGCGCGCAGCTGGACCACTAACGGAATGCTGCCAGCAGACGACCAGAGATAGGAACATGGAGAGGGACGAGGGATCACCAACACGGACACGGAAGGTAAGGTGGCGGGGAATAAGCCACCAACCGCACCGTTAACGGTGATCCCCGGAACGCTCTCCCTCCGGAGAACACGCATGCAGGCCAAAAGAGGATGGCACTGCATGCTGAACCCTCTTTCGAAGGTGTGCCACCGCACACCAAAAAACACACGTGCAGTAAAAAAAGATAAGGGGACGCCAAAACAGACAACGGTGAAGGAATGGCGGGGAATGCCACTCACCGCGCCTTCAGCGGCAAAACCCCCACAACGCTCTCCCTCCGGAGAACGCGCATGCACCCCATCCGCAGATGGCGGTACATGCTTCACCCTCTTTCGAGGGAGCGCCACGTGAGGAGCCTTTGTGGTCATACTGTCACGGCTGAGGATGGGGAAAATCCTCAGCCGTGCGATGCCAGAAGAGGTTAGCCGCTGTTCGGCCAGGACAGAAAGAATTAGGGAGCAGGTCACCTCCTAATACATCCCTAATCCGTCCCTAACTCCTAGCTGCATGGGCCGACCTTGAAGGTAGGAGGGCCCATGCTCAGGAACCTCGGATCCCTACTCACCCTCCGACCGGTCCCTGAACTAGGAGTAGGGTAAGACGACCTGTTCCTTCTGGACACGGAGGAACAGGAGTCTCACTGGCCAAGCTGCAAGGAATGGGGGAACACATACAACATACAGATATGACAGGCGAACTAAAGTAGTTCCAAACGTACCTGTCACAGCCACGCTGACTGGAACCCATGCATGACTACTAATGTCCACGGAACACTAAGGGACACAGCACACATATCACACAGGTAACCAGGACATCCATAGTTGCAATAAATAGATAACAAAGGAAAACATCAACTGAACATCTTGACATAAAACTAAACTTAAACTTATGACCACAAGGGTGGCCCCCACTGGCAGGTGAAATAACACAGGAGGCTACTCCAGCTAGTCATGGCTGAAGTACCCCTCAGACTGGAGATAAACACTGAGGCTTTATAGGCCCAAGTAGTCACACCCACACAGACACACCCAGTGTTCACACACACAGAAGGGAATTAACCCTTCCAACACCAGGAAGTGTAGTGAGACCACATAAGGGGAAATACACACAAATACTCACTGCAGCTGCTACCGTTGACAACGACATGTGTGGCAAACGTGTCCTGGGAGCCGGCCAAAAGGCCAAGACACTACCACCACATGTACATCAAACCAAACGTTGCCACGGGCAGCTACAGTGAAGGGAAAATGTCAGAGTGCACACCAAACATAAAACCAAGTGCACACCAGACATACAAAAGTGCATACATACACACACACAACTCAAAGGCAACCGCACACATACCTGTTGTCCGCGGCAACCGCACTTGAGGCAGACAGCAAAGTGCCCCCAGCTGCGGTTGACACAACAAACCAAACCGCGGGCAAATGTATGCGGCTCCCAAGGAGTCACGGCCATGCCTCCACAAAGTGTTTGGCTACTGGTTTGTCCAAGTTTGCCTTGCGAATTGTACTTTTATGTCTATTGATCCGTTCACGGATCTCCATTGTAGTCTGACCAACATAGATGAGACTACAAGGGCATTGTATGACATACACAACATCTCGTGATCTACATGTATAGTAGCCATTAATCTTGTACTTCTTGCCACTATAAGGATGGGAAAAATGATCCCCTTAAAGAATGTTTCCACAATTGCAACAAAACAAACAAGGAAAAGTGCCATTTCTTCGTGGGGCAAAAAGCCTTTTTGTACCCAGGCCCGGACTACCAACGTCTGTCTTTACCAGCCTGTCACGCAAATTAGAGTTCCTCTTGTAAGCCATCATAGGTGGGACCCTAAATTCTTCGATGTCTGGCAGACCTCTTTGTAATATATGCCACTCCTTACTAAGGATGTGGGCAATGTCTCCACTGTCCCGACCAAACACAGATACAAACGGGCCTCTACCTGCGGACTTGGCTTTAACTGACTTCTGGAGTGCAGAATCTCTGTCATTCAAAGACACCCTCTTTTTAGTTCTATCTAAAAGTGTCCTGGGATAGCCCCATTCGGTGAATCTGTCACACATGGCATCCAACCTTTGTGTAAAATTGAGGTCATCGGAGACAACCCTTCTGTCCCTTAGTAGTTGGCTCCAAGGTAAAGAGTCTAATATCCAACGCGGTTGGTAACTGTCATGTGAGAGAAGAGTGTTTCTATCAGTGGGCTTCTAATGGAGGTCCGTTCTAATTTCGCCCCCTACTACATAAACACGGACATCCAAAAAGTGAAGTTCACTTTCAGAGGACGTGACCGTGAATTGTAACCCCGGTATACCTGCATTCAGGTGTGAGTGAAAATCTTCCAACTCGTTAGCTGTACCGGTCCAGATCATGAAAATGTCGTCAATGTAGCGCCACCAACACAGGACCCTCCCCAAATTTTGGGATTGGTATACCAGTCTGTCCTCTACCTCGGCCATGAAGATGTTAGCGTAGGTTGGGGCCATATTGGACCCCATGGCCACACCCCGCCTCTGTTGGTAGAAGTTGTCCCCAAAGAGAAAATAATTCCTCCTCAGGACCACCTCCAATAGGCGGAGGACAAACTGGCACACCCCCAGGGAGAGTCCCATGTCGGCCAGGGCCACATCGACGACATTGAGACCATATGCATGGTCAATGGACGTGTACAGGGAGACAACATCAAAGCTGACCAGTAAATACTGAGCTGGTAACTGCAACTCACGTAATTTAGACAAAAAGTGTCCCGTGTCCTTGACAAAGGATGGGGCGGAGGTCGCCCGGATCTGCAAGAGCCTGCCAAGGAATATTGAGACAGGGTTAAAGACCGAATTTCTGCCCTAACACAATGGGTCGGCCTGGTGGGTCGTCCAACCTCTTATGTATCTTGGGGAGTATGTATAGCATAGGAGTGACAGGGTTGCACACTTTAAGATATTGACATAACCCATCATCAATGATGGAATTTTGTAGCGCCTCCTCCAATATCACGTCTATGTCATGCATAATCTCCCATTTGGGATCCCCAGGTAGTTGTTCATACACTTCCATGTCCTGTAATTGTCTATTAATTTCCTTGACATACATTGCAGTATCCATGACAACCACCGCCCCACCCTTGTCAGCAGGTTTGATAGTAATGCGGTCATCCTTTTCCAATGACATTATGGCCTGACGTTCCAATTTGGATATATTATTTCTACCCATATAGGAATATATCTGTAAAGAATAAATCAAGGCAACTGGACGTGCTGTAGATTTCTTGAAAACGTTTCACTCGTTCTTCCAACGAGCTTTCTCAATTCTGAGTGATTGTACAAAAATTCTGGGAATAAATATGTAACTGAATCCACGTCTGGTAATTATACCCAGCATTAGGTCAAAGGTGTTGATCCCATTATCCTAATTGGAGTCAGTAGGTGGTAAAGACTTCCCAGAAAAAGGTGTCAAGACAGTATTGTATGTGGCAGACAATAGATGTCTAACCCCCCACCTCTATTTAAGCTTGGCTTCTCCATTTTTACGTAGATGGCCTCCTTCACGCCTCGTTTGTACCAATCGGCCTCCAGGGACTTTGTAAGAAAATTCCGCTAACTTGTGGCCAAAAAAAAATCTTCTATGAACTCGCCATGCCCCTCAAAAGTGATCTTTATAGCGCCGCAGCGATTTTACAGTGTTTTTGTAGTGATCAGGAAAAAAAAATCTGTCACTGCGGTGGGGCGGCTGATGGCAAGTGTGCGCACAAGATCAGGCCTGATCGGGCGAACACTGTGTTTTTTGTAGAGCCTATAGAACATGTCCTATTCTTGTCCGCAATTGCGGACAAGAAAAGGCATTTTCTATATAGTTCTGGCAATGTGCGGATCCGCAAAATACGGAAAGCACATTACCGGTGTCCGTGTTTTGCAGATCCGCGGTGTCCGTGTTTTGCGGATCAGCGGATCCATCCGCGGATCCGTGGATCCACGGATCCGCAAAACACATACGGACGTCTGAATGGAGCCTTACAGGGGGGTGATCAATGACAGGGGGTGATCAGGGGTTAATAAGGGGTTAATAAGTGACAGGGGGGGTGTAGTGTAGTGTAGTGTGTTGCTTGGTGCCACTTATTTCAGAGCTGCCTGTGTCCTCTGGTGGTCGATCCAAGCAAAAGGGACCACCAGAGGACCAGGTAGCAGGTATATCAGACGCTGTTAACAAAACAGCGTCTGATATACCTTTCAGGGGTTAAAAATCGCATCTACTCCACTGGTTTGCCTTCGGTTCCTGTGAAGGCGCGCTCCTGTGTACGCGCGTTTACAGGAAATCTCGCCTCTCGCGAGATGACGCGCCGGCGCGTCTAAGAGGAACAACAGTGCCGCCGCCAGGACGCAATACTGCGTGTGGCGGTCCTGGGATGGTTAATAATTTCTGGCGAAGTATATTTCAGAGTATAGGGTCAACAGCCAATATTAAACTTTCCCCCACGATAGAATTAGCCATACTCTGCATATTTTCCCTGGAGAGTAAATATAAATTGTCAAAAGGTGAACATCTTTGATGGTTGAAGAGGCTTTTACTGGCTAAGGTCTTAATTCTTAGGACTTGGGTGACGGATAAGGTCCCAACCCTGGTAGAATGGGAAAGATATATGTATAGAGTAAAGGAATTTGAGCGTATTAAATATAAAGGGGGAAAACATCAGACACTATGGGAGGGGACTTGGCTGGAGTTTAGCTGATAAGGGTGGCCCGGGCGGAATTGCCCACGTACATATGGTGGGAAAGGTATGAACTGCATGTTTGCATATGAAAGGATGGAAAAATCCAGAATGTTAGTGGGAATCGCCCACTGCCCTTGCGTCAACCGCGGCGGGGTTAGGGGGGGTGCGGACTAAGATGGGAGGGGGGAGATTAGTATTTTTGCGTCATTTCGCATTTTCTCTGGCCTATTAGGCTAAGCGATATTTAAATGTTTTAGTATTTTGTATGTTTTTGCGATGGCAACAGTCCGCAGATGTAATATGTATATTTTGTGTTTTTTTCTTTTCTTTTGTATTTGTATATGTTGTTGTCCTCCCTCTGAGAAAACAATAAAGAAATGAAAAATAAAAAAATAATTCTCTGTGTCGCTATATTAAGAAAATTGTGCAGTTTTCGCACTGGCCACTAGAACTGTTGAGACTTCCTGTTCTGTACAGGTAACTTTTCAGTTACAATCTCATTACGATCACAAAAAGAATTACAATGAGATGTCACCTCTGTATAGGTAACACAGAATTCACCATTCACAATAAGTGATATCACAGCTTACCTACTCCCTCCTGACCTCTGTACAAGTCACAGAGCATGCCAAGAAAAATCTCCTATTAAAGTCAAACAGGTCGTTCTTTCTCCTCAAAGAAGAGAAAGTCTTGAACTTTTAGGCCTAGTGTGATTTTTTTTATATAGATCGGAACATGGAATTTGTAAGATAAAAATATATGTTTAGCATATATATTCAATTTAAAAAATAGGTTGATTTCTGGTGGTGACACATTGACTTTAAGTTCACCTTCGTATGCACCTGTTTGCATACAGAAGCATATGGAGTTTTTTTCTGTCAGAGTCTGTCCAACTTTTTACATACAGAGCTACTCTCTCCTAGGAGCATAGGTTCTGGGGGGTAGAAATCTATACAAATGTCCCCAGACACAGCCTGTATGTCAGCAAACATAAAAAATTGTGGCAAACAATAATGGTATTATCAGGAAATTTGAGAAACAAAAATAAAAGTTAATAATACACATCAAACAATTAATATGCTGCACATTTATTAAGACCGAGGTTTTAGACACCGACCTGTTCATAAGCTAAATGTAAGACAGCTTCGTAGCGGTCTTATATTTAGACCTTTTTCTACGCCTAAAACAGCCATAGAAAATGGTAAATGAGATGGGCCTGCCAGCCATTCCCCACCCACGCCATGCCCACAATGTTAGACCTGGTGTAAGTGGGTAGAAGTCACAGATTGGTGGGCAACTAGCGGTTGCACAGCACTCTGCTCCTGAAATACGCTTAGTTTAGTTGGAAAGGGGTCAGAGGGGCTTAAAAATAAATAAAAGAATAGATGCTCACCTCCACCGATCCCCTGCTACTGTTGTTCTGATACTGCCTTGGTCCGTGCAGACCTCCAGTCTTAACATGCAGGAAATGCCTCAAAATGCCCTGCCAGCTCTCAACTGGCTGATAGGTCACTGCTGTGGGTATTGGTGGAGGTGAGTATCTCTTATTTTATATTTTAAATACCTCTAACCCCGCTGCCAAATATTTTGATTTAGCTGGAACACCTGTTTAATTCCATGAGTGAAACTAGAAGCTCTGTAAATGTAGTCCTGCTTTTCTATGCTTTTTCAGTGTAGCCATGAAGTATGGTACCAGAGAAATGTGGCCCAGGGCAGTGAAAATGGAAATTTTAATTTGATGCTTTCAGGAATCAAATTCTGAGGAACGATAACAGTCAGACACAAAGAGATGTATAATTACAGGTAATTAAGGCACTTATTTCTACATGTGCAGCCTGTCACTGCTTTTAAATGAATACAAAATGTATGACCACTGACTGACTGCTTTGTGTCGTAGTAAATTGCACACCATGTATCACAATACATACTTATGGCTTTCCACGTAGCTAAGATCTGAAATATGCTAATTAAAAAATTATGGGAAATCATTAGAATGGTTTATTAAAAAGATAAATTACAGTGCGGCACAATATGTCTAGTGTAATCTCAACAAGACACCCTGCAATGCATTGTGCTGCTTCCCCAGGCACATCAAACAGAACAATGAAACCAGGTATGGAGCTTTCTAGAGATATTTGTAAATATTTAGGTTTTCATTATCTGAAGCCTTTGATTAAACCTATACTAAACCTGCCGATTTTTCTGCAAATGATCGCTAACAAGCGTTCTTATGAATCCAAATCTTTTGACTAGAGTAGAGTTGAGCAGACACCTGGATGTTCAGGTTCGACGGGTTCAGCCGTACTTCACAAAAAAGTTTGAGTTCGGGACACGAACTTGAACGCGAACCCTATTGAAGTCAATGGGGAACCGAACTTTTGAGCACTAAAATGGCTCTAAAAATGTCATGGAAAGGGCTAGAGGGCTGCAAATGCCAGCAAAATGTGGTTAAGAGCATGACAAGTGCTCTGCAAAGAAATGTGGATAGAGAAATGACTTCAAATAGCAAAAATAAATCTAGGAGGACGAGGTCCATATGGAGTAGGAGGTTGAGGAGGCAGTGGATGTGGTGGTGTAGGTGGAAAAAGCAGTGGAGGAGGAGGAGGTAGCCTACACTAGTTTTTGGTTTTAATGTTTTAATTTTTTCAATTAGGGTACACCCCAAAACATTGGGAAATATAACCTGTGATCACCCCCTCCAGCCGTGCTAAACAAACGTTCAGACAATACACTGGCTGCAGGGCCGGCCAGCACCTCCAAGGGGTAAAGGGCAAGCTCAGGCCATGTGCCCAATTTGGAGACCCAGAAGTTGCAGGGGGCAGACCCATCAGTCAGAACGTGTAGGCGTGTGCACACATACTGCCCCACCATGTCGCACGTTCCCTTGATGTTCATTATCCAATTTGATATCTGCTCTATCAACTTTCGATGTTCTTTTCTGCGCCTACCATGTTGATCACGGTTAGCAGCGAATCAGGGTTCCACGCCGGAGAGGGAGCGTGAGAAAGGAATACCACATGCAAGGCAGGTTAATTGTTTGAAATTAAATGTGATCGAACGGAAAAGTGGGACAAATTATTGAAGCGCAAATGTGGGACAAGTTGTTAAAGTTTAAGCATTGAATGAAAGGAGGGGGTGCGTGTCAATTAAAGAAGAATTTTTTAAATTAAATTCCCTGTCACCTATGCAGAGCAGGGGTTTGTATACGGCAAAATTAGTAAAATGTCACCTGACAATGTAATAGACGATTTTTTTTAAATTTATGTCCCTGTCACCTTTGCAGAGCAAGGGTTTAATCACGGCAAAAATGGTTAAATGTCACCCAAGAATGTAACAGACGAATTAGTGAAATGTTTTTACCTGTCTACTAGGTATAGCAGGGGTATATCACAGCCCCAAAAATTTGTGAATTTCACCCGAGAATGTAACAGACAAAATAGTGACATTTTATTACCTGTCTAATAGGTATAGCAGGGGTATATCACAGCCAAAAATTGGTGAATTTCACCTAAATATGTAACAGACAAATTAGTGAAATGTTTTTAACTGTCTACTAGGAACAGCAGGGGTATATCACACCCAAAAAATGATGAATTTCACCCGAAAATGTAACAGATAGGGATGAGCGAACCTGAACTGTATAGTTCGGGTTCGTACCGAATTTTGGGGTGTCCGTGACACGGACCCAAACATTTACGTAAAAGTCAAGGTTCGGTGTTCGGCGCTTTCTTGGCGCTTTTTGAAAGGCTGCAAAGCAGCCAATCAACAAGCGTCATACTACTTGCCCCAAGAGGCCATCACAGCCACGCCTACTATTGGCATGGCTGTGATTGGCTAGTGCAGCATGTGACCCAGCCTCTATTTAAGCTGGAGTCAAGTAGCGCTGCTCGTCACTCTGCTCTGATCAGTGTAGGGAGAGGATGCAGCTGCTGCTGTTAAGGCGAGATTAGGCATTACTCATCAAAAATACTTAATGAAGTGATCGATGTACAGCTGTGTATCATTCAACTTCTGCTAGTAAATTGCTCATTGTTTTTAGGCTGCCCAGACTGGTTTTTCTGTAACTTTTTTCTGGGGTGATCGGCGGCCATTTTGTGTCTTGTGGTGCGCCAGCACAAGCTGCCACCAAGTACATTTTACCATCAATAGTGTGTTGTTGTTTTTTGCTATATCCTACATCAGGGGCTTGGCTGTGCTTGCTATTTTATTGAGGGGTGAAATACAATTGCCAAAATAGCAGTACCCTAAATCTGGTGTTTCAGCTGTGGCTAGCCAATTGTAATACTGTCTGCTGTCTGGCAAAGGATATATTTTGTTCTGGGTTGATATTCAATTCCCAAATGAGCAATTCCCTAAATCAGTGGTTTCTGCTGTAGCAGGCCAAGTTTAAATCTATCCATAAAAGGGTATATTACCTTGAAGGTGCTGATAGGGTCATCCTCGAAAACTTCACACGCTACCGTGCATTTCCAAGTCTAATTCTGTCCGTAAAGGGATACCTGTCAACCAGGGCCTAAATACTAGGCCTACAATTTATATTCAGCTAAATCTGTGGTTACTGCTGTGCCTGTATTAGTGTAATACGGTATCTAAATAGATAGCCAGATAGTGTTAGGTGCCTGTAAAAAAAGAGGCCTGAATTTGAATTCAATACATTGGGCCAAATAATTTTTTTCTTATTGTGGTGAACGGTAACAATGAGGAAAACATCTAGTAAGGGACGCGGACGCGGACATGGTCGTGGTGGTGTTAGTGGACCCTCTGGTGCTGGGAGAGGACGTGGCCGTTCTGCCACAGCCACACGTCCTAGTGAACCAACTACCTCAGGTCCCAGTAGCCGCCAGAATTTACAGAGATATTTGGTGGGGCCCAATGCCGTTCTAAGGATGGTAAGGCCTGAGCAGGTACAGGCATTAGTCAATTGGGTGGCAGACAGTGGATCCAGCACGTTCACGTTATCTCCCACCCAGTCTTCTGCAGAAAGCGCACAGATGGCGCCTGAAAACCAAGCCCATCAGTCTGTCACATCACCCCCATGCATATCAGGGAAACTGTCTGAGCCTCAAGTTATGCAGCAGTCTCTTATGCTGTTTGAAGACTCGGCTGGCAGGGTTTCCCAAGGGCATCCACCTAGCCCTTCCCCAGAGGTGGAAGACATAGAATGCACTGATGCACAACCACTTATGTTTACTGATGATGAGGATATGGGAATACCACCTCAGCACGTCTCTGATGATGACGAAACACAGGTGCCAACTGCTGCGTCTTTCTGCAGTGTGCAGACTGAACAGGAGGTCAGGGAGGAAGACTGGGTGGAAGACGATGCAGGGAAGAATGAGGTCCTAGACCCCACATGAAATGAAGGTCGTGCCACTGACTTTCAGAGTTAAGAGGAAGAGGCAGTGGTGAGACCGAGCCAACAGCGTAGCAAAAGCGGGAGCAGGGAGCAAAAGCAGGACACCCGCCGCCAAGAGAGTTCGCCTGCTACTGGCCACCGCCACCTCGGACCGAGCACCCCAAAGGCAGCTTCAAGGAGTTCCCTGGTGTGACAGTTCTTCAAACAATGTGCTGATGACAAGACCCGAGTTGTTTGCACGCTGTGCCATTAGAGCCTGAAGCGAGGCATTAACTTTCTGAACCTTAGCACAACCTGCATGACCAGGCTCCTGCATGCAAAGCATGAACTGCAGTGGAGTAAACACCTTAAAACCAAGGAACTCACTCAAGCTCCCCCTGCTACCTCTTCTGCTGCTGCCGCCTCGGCCTCTTCCTCCGCCTCGGGAGGAACGTTGGCACCTGCCGCCCAGCAAACAGGGGATGTACCACCAACACCACCACCACCTCCGTCACCAAGCATCTCAACCATGTCACACGGCAGCGTTCAGCTCTCCATCTCACAAACATTTGATAGAAAGCGTAAATTCCCACCTAGCCACCCTCGATCCAAAGCCCTGAATGCCAGCATTTCTAAACTACTGGCCTATGAAATGCTGTCATTCAGGCTGGTGGACACAGACAGCTTCAAACAGCTCATGTCGCTTGCTGTCCCACAGTATGTTGTTCCCAGCCGCCACTACTTCTCCAAGAGAGCCGTGCCTTCCCTGCACAACCAAGTATCCGATAAAATCAAGTGTGCACTGCGCAACGCCATCTGTGGCAAGGTCCACCTAACCACAGATACATGGACCAGTAAGCACGGCCAGGGACGCTATATCTCCCTAACTGCACACTGGGTAAATGTAGTGGCGGCTGGGCCACAGGCGGAGAGCTGTTTGGCGCACGTCCTTCCGCCGCCAAGGATCACAGGGCAACAGAATTTGCCTCCTGTAGCCTCCTCTTCCTACTCAGCTTCCTCTTCCTCTTCTTCCACCTGCTCATCCAGTCAGCCACACACCTTCACCACCAACTTCAGCACAGCCCGGGGTAAATGTCAGCAGGCTATTTTGAAACTCATATGTTTGGGGGACAGGCCCCACACAACGCAGGAGTTGTGGCGGGGTATTGAACAACAGACCGACCAGTGGTTGCTGCCGGTGAGCCTCAAGCCCGGCCTGGTGGTGTGCGATAATGGGGGCGAAATCTCATCGCAGCTCTGGGACTAGCCGGTTTGACTCACATCCCTTGCCTGGCGCAAGTGCTGAATTTGGTGGTGCAGAAGTTCATTCACAACTACCCCGACATGTCAGAGCTGCTGCATAAAGTGTGGGCCGTCTGTGCGCGCTCCCGGCGTTCACATCCTGCCGCTGCTCGCCTGTCTGCGCTACAGTGTAACTTCGGCCTTCCCGCTCACCGCCTCACTTCACCTCCAATGACTGGGCCTCCATGCGAGACCTGTGTGCCCTGTTGCGCTGTTTCGAGTACTCCACCAACATGGCCAGTGGCGATGACGCCGTTATCAGCGTTACAATACCACTTCTATGTCTCCTTGAGAAAACACTTAGGGCGATGATGGAAGAGGAGGTGGCCCAGGAGGAGGAGGAAGAGGGGTCATTTTTAGCACTTTTAGGCCAGTCTCTTCAAAGTGACTCAGAGGGAGTTTTTTTTGCAACAACAGAGGCCAGGTACAAATGTGGCCAGCCAGTGCCTACTACTGGAGGATGAGGAGGAAGCATGTTCACAGCGGGGTGGCACCCAACACTAGTGCGTGGCTGGGGGGAAACAGAGGACGATGACGATACACCTCCCACAGAGGATAGCTTGTCCTTACCTCTGGGCAACCTGGCACACATGAGCGACTACATGCTGCAGTGCCTGCGCAACGACAGCAGAGTTGCCCACATTTTAACTTGTGCGGACTACTGGGTTGCCGCCCTGCTGGATCCCCGGAACAAAGACAATGTGCCCACCTTACTTCCTGCACTGGAGCGTGATAGGAAGATGCGTGAGTACAAGCGCACGTTGGTAGACGCGCTACTGAGAGCATTCCCAAATGTCACAGGGGAACAAGTGGAAGCCCAAAGCGAAGGCAGAGGAGGAGAAAGAGGTCGCCAAGGCAGCTGTGTCAATGCCAGCTCCTTTGAGGGCAGGGTTAGCATGGCAGAGATGGGGAAAGGTTTTGTCACCATGCCACAGCTAACTGCACCACCACCTGATACGGAACGTGTTAGCAGGCGGCAACATTTCACTAACATGGTGGAACAGTACATGTGCACACCCCTCTACGTACTGACTGATGGTTCGGCCCCATTCAACTTCTGGGTCTCCAAATTGTCCACGTGGCCAGAGCTAGCCTTTTATGCCTTGGAGGTGCTGGCCTGCCCGGCAGCCAGCGTTTTGTCTGAACGTGTATTCAGCACGGCAGGGGGCATCATTACAGACAAATGCAGCCGCCTGTCCACAGCCAATGTGGACAAGCTGACATTCATAAAAATGAACCAGGCATGGATCCCACAGGACCTGTCCATCCCTTGTGCAAATTAGACATTTATAACTACCTCCCCATAACCATATATGCTTGTACTCCAGGGCACTTCCTCATTTTCAATCCTCTTTTTTTTAATTTTTTTTTATTAATGGTTTTTATTTTCATAAAAAACACACATGTAGAAAAAACACGTAACATGTAACATTACAGGTACATATATCTCATTGTACAAAATATTTTTAAAGAGAACACAGTGAAGTAGGGACGTTATCATCAGTATACTGCACCAGTAGTGCTATTAGGCCAGATATTGAAGAGATATCTCAACGCATATGAATCAGGTAACTTAGTAATCAAGAGGGGGGGGGGGGAGAGGAGGGGGAGAGGGAAAAAAGGAAGGGGAGGGAGGGAAGGTAAGGAAAGTAGACAAGGGGTCGGGGGTAGGTAATTCCCTGTCATGATGTACATATGTTTAATTGAAAGACATCATGAGAAATGCCTGAATTCTTTCCACGGGTTCCAGATTTTTAGAAAAACAGATCTTGTTCTCAGTTCCCAATGGGAGATTTCCTCCATTCTATATATTTGGTCTATCTTAGTATACCAACACTCAAGGCTGGGAGTATCCCGAGTAAGCCATAGTTTCGGGAGAAGTAGTCTAGCTGCGCCTAGCATAAGTAAGAATAGAGAAGCTTTATATTTAGGGATTTTCTGGACTCCCAGGGAGAGAAGGGTTAGTTCCGGGGTACAGGAGATATTAGTCTGGCATATTCTGTTGATGGTCTTCAGTATCTCCTCCCACCACCCCCTGATCACACTACAAGACCCCCATATGTGAAAATAAGAACCTTTCTCTGTTTGACATCTCCAACAGAGATCTGAAGAGTCTCTGCTGTATAGGCAGGTTTTGTCTGGGGTTTTATACCAGCGGGATAGAATCTTATAGCTATTTTCTTGCACTCGGGTGCATCTAGAAATTTTATGTCGGGAAATCAGTATGGAGGAAATCTCAGCCTCTGATAGGGAGCGTTGTAGATCTCTCTCCCATAGGCCTACCATAGCTGGTTTGGGGTCAGAAACTGAGCTTTTTAGGTTCCTATATGTTATGGAGATAGTCTTGGAGGGATATAGCTTAGTGTTTAAGAGTTTTTCAAACCAGGAGAGTTCAGTATGAGTCGGAGTGCTTTTGAGTAAAGAAAGAGCTTCTTTTTTCAGAAAGCCCAATGTGATAGGGTTATCGGGTTTAATTTTAAGAAGGTCGCATAACTTTTGGTCGGGTAGCAAAGTCCCCTCTGGGTCTACCAGTGTCTCTATAGGGGAGTCAGAGGTGTGCAGGGAGGGGGGAAAGCTATCTCTAAGCTCTTTCGGAGCCAGGGAGATTATATCCTTAATTAGTAGCAGAGGGGAGGGGAGGGATATGGAGCCTTTATTAGCTACAAACCAGTTCCAAGTCTTTAAAGTATTCCTAATCACCGTATTAGGAATAAAGCATAGACTAGGGAGAGGTTTTCCTGATAACAAAAGGGCCCTTAACCCCTTAAGGACCGAGGACGTACCGGTACGCCCTATTTCCCGAGTCCTTAAGGACCGAGGACGTACCGGTACGTCCTGACTTAAAAATGTAATTCCGGCGCCGCGGGGGTTAATCGGAACGGGATTTCGGCTGAAATCATTCAGCCGGCATCCCGTAACAACGCAGGGGGGGGGTCATTGGACCCCCCCGTATCCGCGATCGCAGAAAACCACAGGTCAATTCAGACCTGCGGTTTTCTGCGTTTCCGGTCCATTCGGGTGTCCTGTGACCCGATGAACCGGAAAAAGACTGCGATCGGTGGCGTAATTTTACACCACCAATCGCAGTCCGAGGATTTGAGGAGGCGGTGCTGGCCCTGGTGCTGAACACTGCTGTCCAGGGTGCTGATTGGTGCAGGGGAGAGAGGCGCGAGATTCAAACTTCCTGTGCTCCTCTCTCCCCTCCTCTTCCTGTCCAGCACCCTGACCGTGCAGCATCGTCCAGCACCAGCTCCTGTGTCCCCCTAATCGGCATCCATCACCCTCCTGCACCCATCGCCACCCAGGTAGGTTAGGGTCAGTGAGGGAGAGGCACCGTTAGGCAGGGAAAGAAGGGAAAAGTAAGTTAGGAAAAAAAAAAGTACTTTTATTCCAAACTTCCAAACTTCCATCTATCCATCTAACCCTAACCCCGACCCCCCCTGCCACTTGCCCCCCCCCCCACCAGCCCCCCCACCAGCCCCCACCAGCCCACTACAATCGGTATATGGGAGGAGTTGATCTCTCTGATCAAGTCCTCACGCCATATAACGCCATGCGCAAAACCCGGGCATGGTACAAAAAAGTTGCGGTCTACTTGGTGCAGGTTGCCATGTACAACTCTTTTGTACTATCCCGAAGCGCTGGCAGCACAGGGACATTCCTCCAATTCTATGAGGCAGTCCTCAAGGACCTGATCTTTTCGGACCGGGAAAGAGCAGGCCGGAGTACCTCGGGAACTGGAGGCGCCCGGATCGTCCCTGGCCAACACTTTCCAGGTGTGGTCCCCCATACTGGAAAGAAGGGACGAACCCAAAAAAAGTGCAGAGTGTGTCACAAGAGGGGGATACGGAAGGACACCACTACTCAATGTGACACGTGCCCCGATCATCCGGGCCTCTGCATTATCAATTGCTTCAGGGAGTATCACACTTCCATGGAGTACTAAATTTTTAGAATCCCCAACAGTTCACTAGAGAACATAAAACACTATGGCTTTCAGACTTTGGAGACACGAAAACAATTTTTCTTTCCCCAAAAAATATTAGTTTTAGTGCAGGCATCCTCAAACTGCGGCCCTCCAGATGTTGTAAAACTATAACTCCCAGCATGCCCAGACAAACCTACAGCCATCATCAGGGCATGGTGGGAATTGTAGTTTTACAACATCTGGAGGGCTGCAGTTTTAGGATGCCTGCTTAGTGTCTCTAAAGTCTGAGAGCCATACATATTGGGCATCGTCGCGTGCGTAAAAGTCGTCGCTATAAAAATAACTTTTTACCAAACGCCTCGGATGAACGGTGTTAAAAATATAAAATAAAAACGGTGCCAAAATACCTATTTTTGGGCAAAATTTCAATTTAAATCCATTTTGCCGGTAATAAAGCAAGGGTTAACAGCCAAACAAAACTAAACATTTATTGCCCCAATTCTGTAGTTTGCAGAAACACCCCATATGTGGTCGTAAATGGCTATATAGCCGCACGGCAGGGCATGGAACGAAGGGAACTCCATACGGTTTCTGGAAGGCAGATTTTGATGGACATTTTTCTTTTTTACACCATGTCCCATTAGAAGCCCCCCCTGATGTAGCCTAGACTAGAAACTCCAAAAAAGTGACCCCATCTAAGAAACTACACCCCTCAAGGTATTCAAAAGTTACTTTACAAACTATGTTAACCCTTTAGGTGTTCCACAAAACTAAATAGCGAATGTAGAAACAATTTTAGAATTTAATTTTTTTGTTACATATAGAGCAACCAAAAATCAAATTTACCCCAAAAATAGTCCCAAAACAACAACCACCTTATCCCGTAGTTTCCTAGATGGGGTCACTTTTATGGAGTTTCTACTCTAGGGGTGCATCAGGGGGCTTGAAAGGGTACATGGTGTAAATAAACCAGTCCAGCAAAATCTGCCTTCCAAAAACCATATGACGTTCCCCTTCTTCTATGTCCTGCCGTTTAGCCAAATAGTAGTTTACCACCACATATGGGGTGTTTCTGCAAACGACAGAATCAGGGCAACCCATTTTGAGTGTTGTTTGGCAGTTAACCCTTGTTTTACTCCTGGAAAAAATTAATTATATTGGAAAATTTTCCAAAAAATAGAAATTTGAAAATTGTTTCTCCATCTGCCATTAACTCTTGTGGAACACCTAAAGGGTTAACAAAGTTTGTAAACCCAGTTTTGAATACCTTGAGGGGTGTACTTTCTTAGATGGAGTCACTTTTTTGAAATTTCTATTCTAGGGGTGCAACAGGGGGCTTCAAATGGGATATGGTATAAACAAAACCAGTCCTGCAAAGTCTGCCTTCCAAAACCCATATGGTGTTCCCCTCCTTCTATGTGCTACCGTTCGGCCAAACAGTAGTTTACGACCACATATGGGGTGTTTTTGCAAACTACAGAATCAGGGCAACCCATTTTGAGTGTTTTTTGGCAGTTAACCCTTGTTTTACTGCTGGAAAAAATTGATTATATTGGAAAATTTTCAAAAAAATAGAAATTTTAAAATTGTTTCTCCATCTGCCATTAACTCTTGTGGAACACCTAAAGGGTTAACAAAGTTTGTAAACCCAGTTTTGAATACCTTGAGGGGTGTACTTTCTTAGATGGAGTAACTTTTTTGAAATTTCTATTCATGGGGTGCAACAGGGGGCTTCAAATGGGACATGGTATAAACAAAACCAGTCCTGCAAAATCTGCCTTCCAAAACCCATATGGTGTTCCCCTCCTTCTATGTGCTACCGTTCGGCCAAACAGTAGTTTACGACCACATATGGGGTGTTTCTGCAAACGACATAATCAGGGCACCCCTTTTTGAGTGTTGTTTGGCAGTTAACCCTTGTTTTACTCCTGGAAAAAATTGATTATATTGGAAAATTTTCCAAAAAATAGAAATTTCAAAATTGTTTCTCCATCTGCCATTAACTCTTGTGGAACACCTAAAGGGTTAACAAAGTTTGTAAACCCAGTTTTGAATACCTTGAGGGGTGTACTTTCTTAGATGGAGTCACTTTTTTGAAATTTCTATTCTAGGGGTGCAACAGGGGGCTTCAAATGGGACATGGTATAAACAAAACCAGTCCTGCAAAATCTGCCTTCCAAAACCCATATGGTGTTCCCCTCCTTCTATGTGCTACCGTTCGGCCAAACAGTAGTTTACGACCACATATGGGGTGTTTTTGCAAACTACAGAATCAGGGCAACCCATTTTGAGTGTTGTTTGGCAGTTAACCCTTGTTTTACTCCTGGAAAAAATTGATTATATTGGAAAATTTTCAAAAAAATAGAAATTTCAAAATTGTTTCTCCATCTGCCATTAACTCTTGTGGAACACCTAAAGGGTTAACAAAGTTTGTAAACCCAGTTTTGAATACCTTGAGGGGTGTACTTTCTTAGATGGAGTCACTTTTTTGAAATTTCTATTCTAGAAGTGCAACAGGGGGCTTCAAATGGGACATGGTATAAACAAAACCAGTCCTGCAAAATCTGCCTTCCAAAACCCATATGGTGTTCCCCTCCTTCTATGTGCTACCGTTCGGCCAAACAGTAGTTTACGACCACATATGGGGTGTTTTTGCAAACTACAGAATCAGGGCAACCCATTTTGAGTGTTGTTTGGCAGTTAACCCTTGTTTTACTCCTGGAAAAAATTGATTATATTGGAAAATTTTCAAAAAAATAGAAATTTCAAAATTGTTTCTCCATCTGCCATTAACTCTTGTGGAAGACCTAAAGGGTTAATAAAGTTTGAAAAACAGTTTTGAATACCTTGAGGGGTGTAGTTTCTAGAATGGGGTCATTTTTGGGAGGTTTCTATTATCTAAGCCTCACAATATGACTTCAAACCTGAACTGGTCCATAAAAAGTGGGATTTTGAAGATTTCTCAAAAATTTCAAATTTGCTTCTAAACTTCTAAGCCTTGGAACATCCCCAAAAAATAAAATATCATTCCCAAAATGCTACAAACATGAAGTAGACATATGGGGAATGTAAAGTCATCACAATTTTTGGGGGTATTACTTTGTATTACAGAAGTAGAGAAACTGAAACTTTGACGTTTGCTAATTTTTCCAAATTTTTGGTAAAAAATGTATTTTTTTATGCAAAAAAATTAACTTTTTTGACCCAATTTTAGCAGTGTCATGAAGTACAATATGTGACGAAAAAACAATCTCAGAACGGCCTGGGTAAGTCAAAGCATTTTAAAGTTATGAGCACTTAAAGTGACACTGGTCAGATTTGCAAAAAATGGCCTGGTCCTTAAGGTGAAAATGAGCCTGGTCCTTAAGGGGTTAAAGGAGTGTTTAGAAATGAATTTTCCAATATAACCCATGTTTTGGAGGGGGGGTATCTAATCCAATCTATAATCCTAGACAGGAGAATAGATCTCATGTATATTTCAGGGTCAGGTAATCCTATCCCTCCAGTTTTTTTTGGTTTGGAAAGAGTAGAGAAGGAGATACGAGGAGCCTTGCCTTGCCAAATAAATTTACGTATATGTTTGTTCAAGAGAGTAAAGAAAGTCTTGGGTAATTCTATAGGGAGAGTCTGCATTAAATATGTAAGCCTTGGCATAATGAGGGACATAAGAAGGTTTTTTCTCCCAAACCAGGATAGGAAGGGGAAATCAATTGAGTCTAGTTGGGCAATAATGGATGATAATAAGGGTTTAAAGTTTAAAGCATAAAGGTCAGTTATAGAGGGGGTAAGTTTAACATCTAAGTATGTTAATTGCTGGGTATCCCAGTTAAAGGGGGTGGAGGCCCTGAGGGAGGAGAGAGCCGCACGGGGCAAACCCATGTGTATCACCTGGGACTTAGTGGGATTGACTTTAAAGTTGGATATGGACCCAAATCTGCTCAGAAGCGAGAAAATTATGGGCATGGACTTCAGGGGGTTAGTTGTAATAATTAAAAGGTCGTCTGCAAAGGCAGCCAACTTAAATTCCAATCCCCCTACATGAAGGCCTCGGATGTCTCTCTCCTGCCTCAAAGCCTGCAGAAGTGTTTCCATAATAAGGACAAAGATAAGAGGGGAAAGAGGGCATCCCTGTCTAGTCCTGTTTCTAATTGGGAAGTTAGATGAAAGGATTCCGTTGACCGACACAGACGCCGAGGAGTGAGTATACATCGAGAAGACTGAGTTGATAAAAGAGTCTGGTAATTTAAATTTTTGCAGTGTGAGACGGATATAAGACCAGTCCACCCTATCAAAAGCCTTCTCGGCGTCCGTGCCGATCAAGATTAAGGGTGAGGATTTGTAAGAGGCGTAGAAAAGGGATTTCAAGACTTTGGCAGTATTATCCTTGCCCTCTCGGCCCTTAACAAAACCCACCTGATCCGGATGGATCAGTAAAGGAAGGAACTTATTCAACCGAAGGGCGAGCATTTTGGCTAAGAGCTTTAAATCTACGTTGAGTAGAGAAATGGGACGGTAGTTGGAACAGGAGGAGGGATCCTTCCCACCTTTAGGGATTATAGTAATGGTGGCCCTAGTCATGTCGGGAGAAACTGGCTTTCCCTCCAGAGAGGAATTATAGATTGGGAGAAGGTAGGGGGTCAGAATGCTTTGAAAAGCAGAGTAATATGGAATCGGGAGGCCATCCGGACCTGGGCATTTCCCACTTGGGGTAAATGTTATGGCTGACTCTAATTCTTGGGTCGAGAAAGGCCTGGTGAGAGATTCTTTCTGGGAGGGGGTCAGTGTTGGGAGAGTGAGGGATTCCAGAAAGAGGTTGATACGGGGTATTTTCTCTTCAGGGGAGTATTTTAGCTCTTGGGAGGGAAGATTATATAGTGACTCATAGAAGAGTCTAAATTGGTCAGCGATTTCCTCAGATTTAAACAGGGACGAGCCCTGGGGGGTTTTAATGCATTGGACAAATCGGGACTCCCTTCTCTGTTTAATCCTCCTCATCATGTATTTAGAAGCTTTGTCGCCATGAGCGTAAAACTTCTGTTGAGAAGATAAAAAGTATTTAGCAGAGCGTTCGTTCAGGAGGTTCTTAAGTTCAGTCCTTAGAGAAAGGAGTTCCGACAGGTGCAAGGCTAGGTGAGATTGTTTGTGTTTCTTCTCTATAGTGTGAATCTGTGACAAAAGAAGATTCAGTTTTTTCTCTGCTTCCTTTTTGAGGAATGAGCAGAGGCTTATAAGCTTGCCCCTGATATAGGGCTTGTGAGCATCCCATAACGTTTGGGGGGATATATCTGGGGTGTTATTAATAGAGAAATACTCCTCAAGGTGAGAGGCTATCTGGTTTTTGTGGGTGGTATTGTTTAGTAGTGATTCATTAAATCGCCAGTTTGGGATTCTAGGGGGGGAGGATAGAAGATGCAGTTCGCATGAGATTGGAGCGTGATCTGATAATGTGATATCACCAATCTTGGCTAGTTTGCATAATTGTATTTTTTCCTTAGGTAGGAAACTATAATCAATCCTGGTATATGTGTCATTTGCTGCAGAATAAAAGGAGAAATCTAATTTGTCTGGGTGTAAACACCTCCAAACGTCTACCAGGCCCAAATTAAATAATTTAACTTGGAGAGATCTGAGGCTTTTATGAGAGATTGAGGACTTTTTCGAGGAGGAATCCAGAAGCGGATTTAGGGTAAGGTTAAGATCCCCTCCTAGGATTAGGGAGCCTTCTACCGTGGTCCTCTAGTAGGTTAAGGAGGGAGAGGAGCCAATCCACCTGACCTGAGTTTGGGGCGTAGACATTCACTAGAGTGAAGGTTTGTTGGCCAATTGTGCCCTTCAGAATAAGGTATCTGCCTTCTGGGTCTAAGGTTTGTGAAAGGAGGGTGAAAGGGAAGTTTTTGCAGAATCCTATGCTCACACCCCTTGAGGCAGCACCGCTGGTCCCACAGTGGAACCAAGTGGGATATTTGGTGTAAGAGAAATTGGGATAGTGACCATGTTTAAAATGGGTCTCTTGGAGGAAAACAATAGAGCCCTTAGCTTTTTTCAATAGAGAGAATATTCTACACCTCTTAGCGGGAGATCTCAGTCCCTTAACATTATAGGAAATCAGGTGGACGTCAGTCATCATCTTATATAAGGTGTGGTAGGGGAGAGATTAGATGACGCCAACCTGATTCCCCCAACATAAGTGCTGTCTGCCAGGGCGAGAGACAAAGGACAAGCAAGTAAAACAAAAAAGGCCTGTTTAAGAAGGGGAGGAGACCGTGAGCGTATAATAGTAATCTGACATCTTGCGTCTATAGAGCAGCACTGGGTTATCTTGTAGTTGAAGAAGGAGTACCTGTCACAAGAAAAAAAGGTAAGAACAAATAACAAAAAACGAAACAAGAGCTTAAGATCAAGCTCAAACCTGAGGTTACTGTTAAAGCATGATAGAGCAAAATACAATAACTTTAACATTGACATTGACATTGACGTCGGGGGGGGGGGGGGAATTAGACTGAACGTCTAATAGGGAGAAAGCAGGTAATCATTTATCTGGCAGAGAGAGTCTCTTAGGGGTAGAGGCGAGGTAATTTTTCTTGGTCTTCTGCGATCTTGGGGTGCGCAGGGTCTCCCAGGATGATATCGCAGGTAGGGATGTTAATGGTGGAAGGCTCTGGACCATCTCCCAATTTTCTATGTCCAGAGGAGGAATTTTCAAATGGGTGTAAACTTTTTCTAAGTCCCCATAGGAGGAGATGTTGACACGCTGTCCTTCATATGCAAAAGACAGACCGAACGGGAAAGTCCATCTGTATATGGTGTTATGCTGACGGAGCCATTCCGTTAATGGCTTCAGGGATCGACGCTTCTTCTAGGTGGTCTGCGATAGATCTTGAAAAACTGTGATAGGGTTGTTCTCCCATCTCAGGGGATCTGCTTGCCTGGCTCCGGACAAGATGGCTTCCTTGACAGGAAAGTGCAAAAATTTGCATATAACGTCCCGGGGAGGCTCTGAGGCTTGTGGCTTAGGACGCAGGGCTCTGTGGGCTCTTTCTATGATTACTTCATGGGCCCAGGATTTGCAGGCAAATTTGAATGACTGTATGAGGAACATCTACCGGGGACACAGACTCGGGTATTCCACGGAAACGCAGGTTGTTTCTCCTCCCTCTGTTTTCCTGATCCTCAACAGCTGCGTACAGGGAGTTAAGGTGATTCTGGCATATCATGAGGCTATTAGCTGCCTCCGATTGATGACTGATCATGATCGCCTGATTGTCTTCTAGGCCCTCCACTCTCCTGCCTATGTGGCGGACATCTTCCTTGATGGAGGCTAAATCTAGGCTGATGGGGCCCAGGGCGTCTAGTAAAGCTTCTTTAAGGTAGGAGCGGGATATGGGGAGGCTATCAGGGTCAGGAGAATCATCTCTTACCCCGTCTGATTCGTCCGCTTCTCTGGCTGGTCTGCTGGTGCCGCTCCTAGGAGTGCCGGGCGCCATCTTGGGATCCTTATTCACAGCAGCAGCCGCTGCTTTTCTGATAAATCGATCCATATCGCCGGGCTGACTGGCTGAACGGGCTTGACCTGCTTGGTCAGTAGGCTTTTGGCCACCTATCTTGACCATTTTGGCGACCAGTGGAGCAGTAAATCCAGGCTTTTAAGGGTGTATCTGCAGGAGAGCAGCGCTTCACATGTCCGCTCTGTTTTGGCGCTAGCTCCGCCCCCCTTCAATCCTCTTTTTTTAATTTTACCATTATATTGCGGGGCAACCCAAAGTTGAATGAACCTCTCCTCTGTCTGGGTGACGGGGCCTAAAAATATCTGACAGTGGCCTGTTCCAGTGTTGGGTGACATGAAGCCTGATTCTCTGCTATGAAATGAAGCCTGATTCTCTGCTATGGGACCTCTCTCCTCTGTCTGGGTGCCGGGGCCTAAATATTTCACAGTGGCCTGTTCCAGTGGTGGGTGACATGAAGCCTGATTCTCTGCTATGACATGAAGCCTGATTCTCTGCTATGACATGAAGCCTGAATCTCTGCTATGGGACCTCTCTCCTCTGTCTCGGTGCCGGGGCCTAAATATATCTGACAATGGCCTCTTCCAGTGGTGGGTGACATGAAGCCTGATTCTCTGCTATGGGACCTCTCTCCTCTGTCTAAGTGCCGGGGCCTAAAAATATCTGACAGTGGCCTGTTTCAGTGGTGGGTGACATGAAGCCCGATTCTCTGCTATGACATGAAGCCTGATTCTCTGCTATGGGACCTCTCTCCTCTGTCTGGGTGCCGGGGCCTAAACATATCTGACAATGGCCTGTTCCAGTGGTGGGTGACATGAAGCCTGATTCTCTGCTATGGGACCTCTCTCCAATTGATATTGGTTAATTTTTTTATTTTTTTTATTCATTTCCCTATCCACATTTGTTTGCAGGGGATTTACCTACATTTTGCTGCCTTTTGCAGCCCTCTAGCCCTTTCCTGGGCTATTTTACATCCTTTTTAGTGCCGAAAAGTTCGGTTCCCCATTGACTTCAATGGGGTTCGGGCGAAGTTCGGATCGAGTTCGGATCCCGAACCCGAACATTTTCAGGAAGTTCGGCCGAGCTTCTCAAACCCGAACATCCAGGTGTTCGCTCAACTCTAGTAACAGACAAATTAGCAGATTTTTTTTTTACCTGTTTACTAGGTATAGCAGTGGTATATCACACCCAAAAATTTGTGAATTTCACCCAAAAGTGTAACAGACAAATTAGTGAAATTACATAAAATAAAATAAAATACGCACAAATGATTTTTTTTTTTATGGAGTAGGAGTTTGAGGAGGTGGTGGATGTATCGGTGTAGGTGGAAGTGGAGGTGGAGGAGGACGAGGTAGCCAACATTGGTTTTGTTTTAATTTTAATTTTAAATTAGGGTACACTGCAAAAGAGTGGGAAATATCCAAAATACAACAATGAGAAATTGCGCTGTAGTATAACAATGGCCGGTATACATGTCTATTCTGCACAAGGTACGGACAAGTCTTATGTGATCCATGCCTGGTTCATTTTAATGAACGTGAGCTGGTCCACATTTGCTGTGGACATACGGCTGCGCTTGTCTGTGATAACACCCCCTGCCGTGCTAAACACACGTTTAGACAATACACCGGCTGCAGAGCAGGCCAGCACCTCCAAAGCGTAAAGGGCAAGATCAGGCCATGTGCCCAATTTGGAGACCCAGAAGTTAAAGGGGCAGACCCGTCATTCAGTATGTGTAGGCGTGTGCACACATACTGCTCCACCATGTTGCTGAAATGCTGCCTCCTGCTAAGATGTTTCATATCAGCTGGTGGTGCTGGTTGTTGTGGCGTGCCGACAAAGCTTTTCCACATTTCGGCCATGCTAACCCTGCCTTCTGAGGTGCTGGTGGTGCCCCAGCTGTGTTGGTGACTTCTTCCTCCCCCTCTGCCTTTGACTTGTGCTTCCACTGTGACCCTGCTATCAGGTGGGAATGCCACTAGCAGCACGTCTACCAGCATGCGCTTGTACTCGCGCATCTTACGATCGCGCTTAAGTGACGGAATTAAGGACGGTAAGTTGTCCTTGTAATGGGGATCCAGTAGCGTGGCCACCCAGTTATCAGCACAAGATAAAATGTGGGCAACTTGGCGGTCGTTGCGGAGACTGCAGCATGTAATCGCTCATGTGTGCCAGGCTGCCCAGAGGCAACGATGAGCTGTCCTCTGTGGGAGGTGTATCGTCTGTGTCCTCTGTATCCCCCCAGCCATGCACCAGTGATGGCCATAAGCTGGTTTGGGTGCCACCCTGCTGTGAACACGGTTCCTCCTCCTCATCCTCCACCTCGTCATCCTCCAGAACTGTGACCTGGCTGGACAATTGTGTACCTTGGGTTTGTGGGTGCAGGAACCCACCCTCGGACCCACTTGTGAATGACTGGCCGGAAACCCTATAAAATGATCCCTCTTCCTCCTCCTCCTCCTCCTCCTGTGCCACATCCTCTTTCATCATCGCCAGAAGCGTTTTTCAAAGGAGGCATAGAAGTAGGATAGTAATGCTGAGAACGGTGTTATCGGCACTGGCCATGTTGGTGGAGTACTCGAAACTGCGCAACTAAAAACACAGGTCTCGCATGGAGGCCCAGTCATTGGTGGTAGAGTGGTGTTGTTCCGCAGAGCCACTCACCCGTGCATGCTGCAGCTGAAACTCCACTATCGCCTGCTGCTGTTCGTACAGTCTGGCCAGCATGTGCAAGGTGGAGTTCCATCTTGTGGGCACGTCGCATATGAGGCGGTGAGCTGGAAGGCCGAAGTTACGCTGCAGCGCTGACAGGCGAGCAGCAGCAGGGTGAGAACATCGAAAGCGCACACATACGGCCCACACTTTATGCAGCAACTCTATCAGCAACAATATCGGGGTAATTTTTAAGGAACCTCTGCACCACCAAATTCAGCACATGCGCCAGGCAAGGGATGTGAGTCAAGCCGGCTAGTCCCAGAGCTGCTACGAGATTTCACTCATTATCACACACCACCAGGCCAGGCTTGAGGCTCACTGGCACCAACCATTCATCGGTCTGTTGTTCAAGGGCCGTCCACAGCTCCTGCGTGGTGTGGGGTTTGTCCCCCAAACAGACACGTTTTAAAACTGCCTGCTGTAGTTTACCCCTGGCTGTGCTGAAGGTGGTGGTAAAGTTGTTACACTGAACGGATAAGGAGGTCGGTAGAGGATGAGGAAGCGGAGTAGGAGGAGGAAGCAACAGGAGGAAAACTGAAGCGCCCTGCAATCCTTGGTGGTGGAAGGACATGCGCCAAACTTCTATCCGCCTCAGGCCCATCTGCCACTGCATTTACCCAGTGTGCTGTTAGGGAGATATAATGTCCCTGTCTGTGCTTACTGGTCCACGTATACATAGTTAGGTGGACCTTACCACAGATGGCGTTGCGCAGTGCACACCTGATTTTGTGCAGGGAAGGGATGGCACGCCTGAAAAAGTAGTGGCGACTGGGCACAAAGTACTGTGGGACAGCCACCGCCATAAGGCTTTTAAAACTCTTCGTCTCCACCAGATGGAATGACAGCATTTCAAAGGCCAGTAATTTTGAAATGCTGGCATTCAGGGCCAGGGATCGCGGGTGAGTAGGGGGGGGGGTACTTCCTCTTCTGCTACAGTGTTTGGGAGATGAAGAGCTGAACGCTTCCGTTGGACATTGTAGAGATGCTTGGTGACCCAAGTGGTGGTGTTGCTGGCAGATCCTCTGTTTGGGGGGTGGCAGGTGCCACTGTCACTCCAGAGGTAAATGAAGAAGCCAAGAATGCAGCAGAAGAGGAAGCAGGAGGAACCAGATACCTTTCTTGGTTTTTGAGGTGTCTACTCCACTGCAGCTCGTGCTTTGCACTTAGATGCCTGGTCATGCAGGTTGTGCTCAGGTTGAGAACGTTTATGCCTCGCTTCAGGCTCTGATTGCACAGCGCGCAAACCACTCGTGTCTTGTCGTCAGCACATTGTCTGAAGAACTGCCACGCCAGGGAACTCCTTGGAGCTGGCTTTGGTGTGCTCGGTCCCTTGCTGCGGTGGGCAGTAGCAGGCGTACTGTCTAGGGGAGTGATGCTCCGCTTTTGCACCCTGCTCCCTCTTCTGCTGTGCTGGTGTGCGACCACCGCCTCTTCCTCCGAACTACACAGGTCACTCGCATGACCTTGATTCCATGTGGGGTCGAGGACCTCATCGTCCTCCACATCATCTTCCACCCAGTCTTCACCCCTGCCCTCCTTGTCGGTCTGCACACTTTCGAAAGCCACAGCAGTTGGCACCTGTGTTTCGTCATCATCTGAGATGTGCTGCGATGGTCCTCCCATGTACTCATCTTGAAACATAAGTGGTTGGGCATTGGTGCAATCAATCTCTTCCACTTCTGGGGCAGGACTAGGTGAATGGCCCTGGGGAACCCTGCTAACAGAGTCATCAAAAAGCAGAAGAGACTGCTGCATGACTTGGGGCTCAGACTGCTTGGCTGATTTGCAGGGGGTGAGGTGAAAGACTGGTGGCCATCGGCTGCAGGTGCTAACTCTGATCTTTAAGCAGGAGACTGGGTGGGAGACAATGTGAAGGAACTGGAGGCACTGTCAGCAACCCAATCTACTATCGCCTGTACTTGTTCTAGCCTCACTTTTCGTAGAGCCACATTAGGCCCAACCAAATAACGCTGAAGGTTCTGTAGCACCTGAGGAAGGTGTTTCACTTGTGCGTGTAGCTGGCACAGACTGACCACTTCTTCTCCCAGCAACAGGAGCTCCACCAGCAGCACCACGACCAAGGCCTCGTCCCTTATTTGATGCTCTCCTCATATTTCTCAAATTTAGGCTCTTGCTCAATATGGGTGTTTTTTTAATAACCGAATAGAACAACAGTATCTAACTGTGTATCTCACACTGACAAATGCAGCAAAGGCTGCAAAAAATTTTTTTCTGCCCAAAATGGGTGTTTTTTGTAATAACAGAATAGAACACCAGTATCTAATGCGTGTATCTCACACTGACAGATGAAGCATAGGTCCCTGATGTAGGGTATTGCCAAAAATTGGTGTTTTATTAAACCCAGATTATTATTGCAGTATTTCAAGCTTGTATGTCACACTAACAATTGCAGCATAGGCCCCAGATGTAGGGGATTGCCCAAAAAGGCAGAAATATTTTTTTGTTGCCCAAAATTGGTAAAATAACGGGTATTGACAAAAATGGGTGTTTTTTAAACCCAGATTATTATTACAGTATTTCAAGCTTGGACTTGAATGTCACAAATGCACATATGCTGTGCTGGTGCACTGAGCTTGCATAAAACGGCCGCCACCGCCCACCTAACAAACAGACGGATAAAAGTTTGTTTTCTGTGTCACTGTGCTCAGGGCAGGGTAAAAAGATTGTGCACTGCATCCACAAAATTAAATCTATGTAGATCGCTGAGTTAACAAGCACTTCAGATTAAAGATTATTTCCTATTCTCTCCCTCACAGCAGCAGCATCCTATCCCTACACTAATCAGAGCAGAGTGACCTGCAGCGCTACGTGACTCCAGCTTATATAGAGGCTGGGTCACATGCTGCACTGGCCAATCACAGCCATGCCATTAGTAGGCATGGCTGTGATGGCTTCTAAGGACACACGAGTTAAACGCTTGTTTATTGGCTGCTCTGCAGCCTTTCAAAAAGCGCCAATAAATTGCCGAACACCGAACTCGAATACAAACTTTTACTGAAAAGTTTGGGTTCGTGTCCGTGGTCCAAAAATCCGAAAGTTCGGTACGAACCTGAACTTTACAGTTCGGGTTCGCTCAACCCTACTTTTGAAATGTTAAAAAATTGTCATTTGCAGGCGGCAGATCATGGTGTCCACCACTATACAGCATGAGGACGAGCGATAGCATAGCGATCGCTCCTCCCCATGCTGCGGAGAAGATTGCTGCATGTAATAGCAGAAGACTTCTTCACTAGCGAGCAGGCAATTGCAGAGAGAGAATACTTCCCTCCCGACAATCATCTGCCACATTGGGCTGTGTAATACAGCCTTATACCCACAACAATACTATCACAATTATATCTCCAGCGCTTACATTAAATTTATTAATGGCCCTGACAGCACAATGCAATGATCAGTCAAATGTATAACAATATATTAAAGAGAAGCTGTCACCAAAATGTATGTTTCCCAGTCTAAGGCCAGCATAAAGTAGTGACAGAAAGTCTTAGCCCTTCACTGAGTCACTAACTTTTTGTCTTGCAGTACTTTTCATAAAATCACACTTTGTTAGCTCCAATAGGAAACAAGATCAGAGACCTCATATTCATGAATGGTAGGTGCAGTGACCTGGTGGATCACTGCTAAAGGGTTTAAAAACATATGATATGATAGATTTCTGCTATTTTATGGTTCTACCTTATTGAAAACTGTTAGGCCTCTTGCACATGAACGTTGTGTGCCTGTGGCTGTATTGCGGCCCAGATACGGCGGGTCCGCAATACACGGACACCTGCACCTGTGTGCACGCTCCGTAATCACGGAGATTTGGAATGGAAGCACGGATCGGAACCACACAGATGCACTACTTGTTCTATTTTTTTGCAGCAGTGTGGATGGATCACAGACCCATTCAAGTTGAATGGGTCTCAATCCGTCCCGGCCGCCGCACGGACGTAGCCTGCAAATTGCGGTCCCCAATGCACGGACTGGACCCACAACAGCCATGTGCAAGAGGCCCTATTCTTCCCTTTTTAATGAGTTCCCTTACACTTGATATGGTTGTCAGAAAGGGACAGGCGCAACCTCCTTGTCTTCTTCCTGTTTAGCCAACGTGTAGTGCTGATAGCAGAACAGTAAACACGTTAAGTGTATCAGAGACAGATAGCCCATGGGGATCTAAGGAAAACAGACCAGGTGGCATCCTACTGACAGAGAGAAGGATAGTATTATTCATAACGTAGAGCAGTCACACAAAGAGGGTTTGTACATGGAAGCAGCCTGTGGAGGTATGCACGTCTATGGCTTCTAGAATCCACAACCTTGGCTGAGTTTAAAGGTCTCAAGTCCCCAGTCATACCAAAAAGGGACAGATTGAAGGTCTGTTTAAGGTTTACACCCCTCAGTGGGCATTGTAGACAAAATTTATGAGAAAATTGCACCCCTTGGCTTGATTGGAATATTAGTACCGTTGTACTGGAAAGTGCCTCAGAGAGTTCCTGGAATTGACTCCATAAACCAGTCTCAGGAAGCAGAAACTGGAGTTAAACTAATCAAAGATTACAAAGTGGATTTCGATCTGAATTTCAAGAAAAATTTGATTTGGCGTTAAGTTGAATTTCCTTATGCTTCAAGGTATTGAATCAATTTCCTCAAAATGGTGGCAAAACAATTTGTGTGCAAAGAGTCCTCGGTGGCCATATTGATTGAAGATCCCACACAAAATTTTGTGCGTGGTGACGTATGACATCACCACGCCAGCCAGCGTGATGACATCATCACCACAGCGCAAGATTTTGTGCTGGATCTTCAAGCAAGGTGGCGATAATGAGCTCTTCACGATCAAATAGATAAGGTGAGTATTTATTTTTAACAGATTAACCCCTGACAGCCCTCAATGGTCATCTCAGATGCTACGATCAGCAATGAACGCAGCATCTGAGGGATTCAATGATGAGGGGGAGGCACAATCACCGTTCCCCATCATTGTGCCCACTACTCACAAAGAAATGTGCTTCATGACAAAGTAATTTATCACAAATCAAATATTTTTGTAAAATTCCACAATGCAGCCGATCGAAGTCTTGAGAACTTTTCTCATCTCTAGTGGTAACCTTCAATAATTTTCTGGAAACTGTTGATATATACATCAGTAAAAGTTGGCTATTTGTTTAAATGCACAAGACTACCTCATCATTTGTGGCTATTATTTACATTTCCTGCCTTGCACCTCACAAACTGCCAACACTACGGGCACCCCATTTTCCAACCGGCAGGAGACTGCAACCAGAGTGTGCCCCAGGGGAACAAAAATATACCCCCTCTTCACTGTCTACAGTTTGGGTAGTGCTGGAGCAATACTGCAGCTATTGTGAGTAATCACCATCATCCTTGCACTACAATCACTCCCATTCTCTCCATCACACTCCTCCTGTCCAGGCAGCTGCAAAGACTAGTTCTGCCCTCTAACTGCTGAATGACAGCTTTCTCCCTATACTGTGTGTAATGGTCACATGGGTGGAAGTAGTCCACTCAACTCTAAGGGGTTCAAAACTAGGAAATTAGTCGCTTTGTTATAGCATTTCAACTCCCCTTAGGGTCCCCTTCGCACTTGCATTATGGCATTCCGTTATAGGTTCCGTTTATAACGGAATATAACAGAATGCCCAGACAGAATGAAAAACGGAAGCCTTTAAGAGGTCTTCCGTTTTGATCCATCATAATAGAAGTCTATGGGCAAGCATAACGGATCCGTCTTTTCATTTATTTATTCTTCTCCAGTTTTCTGCAATTATAAATTAATACACCTTGAACCGCTTAACATGCAAACTGTGTTCAAACTGCTTTTCAAAGCTGAGAGGTGCGCTATGTATTTCTGGAATTGACCAGACTTCTTTTTAAAAATAAAAAAATTCCCATAGAAATGAATGGCATAATTCTGCAACTAATCTAGCCTATCTACTGTACAATTAGTATCAGTATAGACCAGGCATTCTCAACCTGCGGCCCTCCAGCTGTTGCAAAAATACAACTCCCAGCATGCCCGAACAGCCTACAGCTATCAGCCTACAGCAGGGCATTGTGGGAGTTGTAGTTTTACAACAGCTGAAGGGCCACAGGTTGAGCATGCCTGGTATAGACGGTGCCTTTAGTATTATATTCATTGTATTCAAAATAACACACCAACCACAGTATTAGGCCTCATGCACACGGCCGTTGCCTGGCCGTGGCCGTATTGCGGCCTGCAAACAGTGGGTCTGCAATATGCGGACATCGGCCGTGTGCTCACCGTATCACGAATGCGGACCCATTCACTTGAATGGTTTCGCAATCCGGAGCTGCGGTGTGGAACGGAGCCATGGAACCCCACGGAAGCACTACGGAGTGCTTCCGTGGTGTTTCTGTCTGGGCGTAAGCACCGCAAAAAAATAGAACATGTTTTATTTTTTGGCGGTGCAAACGGATCACGGACCCATTAAAGTTGCAGTCTGTGTGCATGAGGCCTTGTGCAGAGATTACTACAGGTCCTTCTAAAAAAATTAGCATATTGTGATAAAGTTAATTATTTTCTGTAATGTACTGATAAACATTAGACTTTCATATATTTTAGATTCATTACACACCAACTGAAGTAGTTCAAGCCTTTTATTGTTTTAATATTGATGATTTTGGCATACAGCTCATGAAAACCCCAAATTCCTATCTAAAAAAATTAGCATATCATGAAAAGGTTCTCTAAACAAGCTATTAACCTAATCATCTGAATCAACTAATTAACTCTAAACACCTGCAAAAGATTCCTGAGGCTTTAAAAAAACTCCCAGCCTGGTTCATTACTCAAAACCGCAATCATGGGTAAGACTGCCGACCTGACTGCTGTCCAGAAGGCCATCATTGACACCCTCAAGCAAGAGGGTAAGACACAGAAAGAAATTTCTGAACGAATAGGCTGTTCCCAGAGTGCTGTATCAAGGCACCTCAGTGGGAAGTCTGTGGGAAGGAAAAAGTGTGGCAGAAAACACTGCACAACGAGAAGAGGTGACCGGACCCTGAGGAAGATTGTGGAGAAGGACCGATTCCAGACCTTGGGGGACCTGCGGAAGCAGTGGACTGAGTCTGGAGTAGAAACATCCAGAGCCACCGTGTACAGGCATGTGCAGGAAATGGGCTACAGGTGCCGCATTCCCCAGGTCAAGCCACTTTTGAACCAGAAACAGCGGCAGAAGCGCCTGACCTGGGCTACAGAGAAGCAGCACTGGACTGTTGCATGTCATTCGGAAATCAAGGTGCCAGAGTCTGGAGGAAGACTGGGGAGAGGGAAATGCCAAAATGCCTGAAGTCCAGTGTCAAGTACCCACAGTCAGTGATGGTCTGGGGTGCCATGTCAGCTGCTGGTGTTGGTCCACTGTGTTTTATCAAGGTCAGGGTCAATGCAGCTAGCTATCAGGAGATTTTGGAGCACTTCATGCTTCCATCTGCTGAAAAGCTTTATGGAGATGAAGATTTCATTTTTCAGTACGACCTGGCACCTGCTCACAGTGCCAAAACCACTGGTAAATGGTTTACTGACCATGGTATTACTGTGCTCAATTGGCCTGCCAACTCTCCTGACCTGAACCCCATAGAGAATCTGTGGGATATTGGGAAGAGAAAGTTGAGAGACGCAAGACCCAACACTCTGGATGAGCTTAAGGCCGCTATTGAAGCATCCTGGGCCTCCATAACACCTCAGCAGTGCCACAGGCTGATTGCCTCCATGCCACGCCGCATTGAAGCAGTCATTTCTGCAAAAGGATTCCCGACCAAGTATTGAGTGCATAGCTGAACATAATTATTTGAAGGTTGACTATTTTTGTATTAAAAACACTTTTCTTTTATTGGTCGGATGAAATATGCTAATTTTTTTAGATAGGAAATTTGGGTTTTCATGAGCTGTATGCCAAAATCTTGAACTACTTCAGTTGGTGTGTAATGAGTCTAAAATATATGAAAGTCTAATGTTTATCAGTACATTACAGAAAATAATGACCTTTATCACAATATGCTATTTTTTTTTTAAAGGACCTGTATATACTTTGAACTTTACCATTACATGTTAAATTCTCTCTCTCTCTCACACACACACACACACATAAACTTTCAGCTCTTTTCAAGCACTATGGGGGTCATTTATGATTTGAGGTTGTTTTTGTGTCAGTTTTAAGTTCGGCTTTGTTTTGCGTGCCTGCACCAGATTTATGAAATGGTGCACCTTAATAATATGTCTGCTGTAGTGCAATGTGGTTTAAACATTTAGGTGTAAAAGTACACCAAGAGGTTGCATGGAGTAGGCTGCGACTTTTAGCTTTTAAACAGACCACTGTGAAAAGAGGCCAGGAACACCAAATGTTGCAGAAAATGTCACAGTTGCCATGACTTGAGACCTTTTTAGACCACAAAACTGACATATTTAATAAGATAAATGTCCCCCTATACAAAATTGACATATCTGATAAGATAAATGTCCCCCTATTTCCTTCAGGATATCTAGTTTGATCTTGTACTTGACTTATTATGGTTGATATTAATATGGTAAGTAAAAAAAAAAAAACTAATATAGAAGATCAAACTGATACAATAGACAGCAGCTTCCAATATTTGTCCAACAAGATAAACATGTCGTGAATTCTGAAATTTCAATTAGTGCTCCTTTCAAATGTCAGCTTTGTTAAAATGGAATTAATAAGGAATTGACCTCATCTACACTAGTTCCAATGCAAGAAAAACACTGTTTGCACATATTTTGTGCCAAAAAATGTTTTAATGAATTCTCATGAAGTCTATATTCACACTGTATTTGAGCTGTATTTTTGATGTATAAGGTAAACTTTCATAGGGATCAATCTGTCCTTCGGACTGATTTTTTAATTAAAGTTTATTTTGCTTCATTTAAAAAAAAACAACAACATAAAGTTACAAGAAATCCGGGGCATTGCACTTTGTGTTCTGCATTGCCTGGGATTAACTGACACACAGGGGGACCCATACAAATTATTGCTGTTGGGCCCTATGATATCTTTGCATGCCCCTGTTTCTGAGATAGCGATCACGTCTCATAAGAAGATGCCAGTATTATAAGTTGCACGTTGTAGGCACAGAATTTGGGCATGAGCGTCAAGTTACACTACTGTAAGTACTGAATATCTAAAGCAAATTAGTCCTTTGTGTAGAATCCACAAGTGGTTGACTATTGCAGACATTATCATTCCTGTAGAAGTAGACTTATTCCATAGCTGGCAGCCTTCAAAGTTATACTGCTGGGGCATAAATCTACATCTATGACATTAACATACAGTATACAATATTTAATGCATATTCAACTTGTATATTTCCCATTCCAGGATCACCTAGTAGAAGCAGATGGTGTAAAATGTTAATGATGCTCTTCAAAATGATTCAGATTCTCAAGAGAGGCCATATTGCCAAATGCAATTAGAAATATGGACTAATTGGCTAAGTAAAGAAAGGAATGCAAATATATGGAAGGTATTATGACTTGGGTTGCTGAAATGAAATGTGATCATTATTAAATATTTATTTACCGGTTGACATGATTCTATAATAATTCATTAATTGTGCATCGTGGTTGTTTTCTAAAACAAAAAAAAGGTAAAATCCTATGCAAAAAGGGTGCAAGTTAAATAATTATCTCCTATTGTTTACCATTTAGCTACCAGTAGCTACTAGTGCGAGTAATTTCTTACCTAGATGTTGTGATGGCCCACTCTCATCTTCTGTACCAAAGTTTCATTAGACAGAGGCTGCACGGCGACTTTGGTCTGTAGCACATCATGCAGCCAACAGTTACAGCAATACAATGTTACATCGCAACTAGTGAAAAAATATGGTGTTACATAGCAATCTGCAGGTTGCTACAACCTAACAGTTGCACGAAATCCATCCCTGCTGAATTTCTGACCACTGCTGGGATGTGGCGACTTGTGGATTACAGTGCAACCCCTTCCCTTTCAGTAGTTCGCCAAGCTGTCATTTTTTGCTGTGCCAAGTGTGTTATGGGCCAGCCTTATAGGAAATATGCATACAGTTTTAGCAATCCCCTGTTAATATATACTGTAGTATAGTAGTGTAGTATAGTAAAAGTCCTGTAACCCTACATAGAAGGCCTTATGCACATGACCGTTGTTGTTTTTTGCGGTCTGCAAATTGCGGATCCACAAAACATAGATAACGGCGTAAAAAAATAAAAATGAAAACTGTGCCAAAAAATCTATTTTTTGTCACCTTACATTACAAAAAGTGTAATTCCAAGTGATAAAAAAAGACATATGTACAATTGCCCAAAAAATAAAAAAAATATGGCTTTCAGAAAAGGGAGACACTAAAACATGATTTTTTTTCCCCTTAAAAAATGCATTTATAGTGTAAAACTGAAATAAAATAAAAAAGTACACATTATTTATTAGGTATCGACGCATCCATAATTACCTGCTCTATAAAAATATTATATGACTTACCCCCTAAGGTTAACACCATAAAAATAAAAAAAAACTCTGCCAAAAATGACATTTTTTGTCACCTTTCATCACAAAAAGTGTGATACCAATCAATCAAAAAGTCATATGCACCCCAAAGTAGTACCAAATCAATCCGTCATCTCTTCCTCTAAAAAATGAGCCCCTACATGAGACAATAGCCCAAAAAAATAAAACAAATATGGCTTTAAGAAAATGGAGATGCTAAAACAGGATTTTTTTTTCAAAAATGCTTGTATTGTGTAAAACTGAAATACATTAAAATAAAAAAAAAATAGACATATTAGGTATCACCACATCCGTAACAACCTGCTCTATAAAAATATTACATGATCTAACCCTTATGGTGAATTCCATTAAAAAAAAAAAAAAAACTCTGCAAAAACAACATATTTTTGGGTCACTTTACCACAGGGTAATATTGAGTGATCAAAAAAATTTACCCAAAAATGGTACCTATAAAAACATCAACCACAAAAAATGAGCCCCTACACAAGACGATCGGCCCTTCAAAATCCATATGGCGCTCCTTTCCCTCTGCACCCTTCTGTGTGCCCATATAGCAGTTTACGACCACATTTTTGTAAACTTCAGAATCAGAGTAATAAATATTGAGTTCTGTTTGTCTGTTAACCATTGCTGTGTTACAAGAAAAATTGATTAAAATGGAAAATCTGCAAAAAAAATGTTAATTTTGACATTTAAACTCCATTTTCCTTTCATTTTCGTGGGTTAATAAAGTTTGCAAAATTTAGTTTTGAATAACGAGGGGTGTAGTTTCTAAAATGGGGTAATTTATGGGTAGTTTCTACTATGTAAGCCCCACAAAGTGACTTCAGAACTGAACTGGTCCTTAGAAAGTGAGTTTTGGAAATTTTCTTAAAAACTTTAAGACTTGCTTTTCAAATTCTAAGCCTTCTAACGTCCTGAAAAATAAAATAAAATTTTCAAAATGATGCCAACATGAAGTAGACGTCTGGGAAATGTACAGTAACAACTATTTTATGAGGTATTACAAACTGCTTTAAAAGCAGAGACATTAAAAAATCATATTCAATTGTAAATTTTTCCAAATTTTCTGTAAATTTTGGAATTTATTATAAATAAAGGTGACATATTGACTCAAATTGATCAATTACATGAAATACAATATGTCACAAGAAAACAATTTCAGAATCGCTTGATTGAGTTAAAACGTTCCAGAGTTATTATCACATAAAGTCAGATTTGCAAAATGTGGCTTGGTCCTTATCGAGAAAACTGGTTTGGCCATTAACTATGTAAAATCTGCGATCTGATGAGTGCAAGTACATTCGGTTTGGATATTTATATCCATGCCCCTCTAAATCAATCCACTTTCCTTGCAAAAACAGTTGCAAATTTTGCCACAAGTATGGCACTGTATTCCAGAAACCTGGCACAATATCTACACTTCTGCTGAATTGCTACCTGTAAGAAACTCCAAATTGGGCCTCATGTACTGCATTACAGTTCCGTTTTGCATGGAGTGACAATTGGGCAACCATAAAAGTTAAAGGAGTCTTAACTGTACTTTCATTTGTTTCCAGTTTCATACACTGTATGCCAATCAGAGTAAACAATGGGGTATATTCCATTAGATTCTGTATTTATAGGGTTTTCTCACCTAGAAACATCCGTATTAGGGAAAATTCTAGTGGTAAGTCACACTGGGCTTGGGCATTTATTAAAGACTGGCGTTTGCTACGTCTTTCTTGATGTATCCTCTACTTCCAGAAGAAGTGCTTAATTTATGATGAGACCCACGCCTTGTCATAAATAAAGCATACTCTCCTTCAGTCTGTGTGCCTATAAGGAAATGAGAGGCATAGATGTATTATTTACTCTAGAAACTGGTGTCAAGCATGATAAATCTGCTGAGATTGATGACCCCAATCATGCCCCCCTCACAATGCCCCCTTTTCAGAAAGTGTCTAAACCTGATGTTTGTAACCTTTTAAACCAGTTTCTGTCATAAGGGCCAGTGTAAATGTCCCCCATTGTGTGCAAAAAATACCCCCATAAAATGTCTGCAGCCAAAAAAGCAGGTGCCAAAAAAATATCCAAGTGCTGATTCTGGTGTTATATATTTTTTTTATTTAATAAAAATTATCAGAATACATAATAACGTATAATGGTAGTCATAAAATAAAGGAGAAAACACGAAAATAAAAATAAACCTCACCAGGTACAATGTAATGTCATAGAGGGGTGGAAGTTGTCCTGCATATTGAGCAAAATTGGTTCTTTAGGATTGTTTGAATCCCGACTAACACTCTACTGTGTACTATTCTTCTCTAATGGGTGTAGTTGAGAGGGTAGGACCCAAAAATAATAAATAGATCTTCAGAAATTCTTGAAAGACCTCCACAGCTTCCAACATTCTTTATGTTTGATTATTGTGTGGTTCTCCCATGCTGCTAGTTGTTCAAATCTGTAGATTTGATCTACCTTATTTATCCATTCAGACAGGATCAGCAGGTCTGACTTAAGCCATAATTTTGGAACCAACAGTCTAGCTGCACATAAAAGGGATTTAAATAATTTTGGGGGTACTGAAGAGAGTTGGGAGTGAGATCCCAAGTAATGCAAGCGAGATGGGGAAATTCGCATTGCACACTTTGTTGCAGTTGGCAAAGATCTCAGACCACCAAGTCTGAATCCGGGGGCATGTCCACCAGATGTGGAAAAAGAAGCCTTTATGCTCAAGACATCTCCAACAGAAATCCGAGCTATCCGGATTGAAAAGACACGTGACATCGATAGTTTTATACCACCTAATTAGAATTTTGTACCCATTCTTCTGTGTTTGTATGCATCTGGAGTTTCTGTGGGGGTGTCATAAGAAGTGAAGAAAGTTCAGGAGGGGACCATGAGACCTTTAGGTCTCTCTCCCAGAGACCAATGAAGGCGGGTTTGGGCATCAATGTTGGGGTACAGATTAGTTTGTAAATCTTTGAATGAGATTTGGGGGGTGTTTTTTGTTTTGTAATTAGGCTTTTAAACCAAGTAATTGGGCGTAATAAGGCGCTTTTGGGAATGTGTTTTGTAGTGAAAGATCCTAAAAATGAAATTAGAGGTGGAGAGAAGTTTAATTCTAGGAAAAGGGCGAGAATGCCTCTTGAGTCAAGAACCTCATCTCCTTCACCAAACAGGGAGATAGCTCTGATTGTAGAGTTGCGCACAGTTTTGGGTAAGCTATCTCTAAGTACTTATGGTTAGGGATGAGCGAACTCGAACTGTATAGTTCGGGTTCGTACCGAATTTTGGGGTGTCCGTGACACGGACCCGAACCCGGACATTTTCGTAAAAGTCCGGGTTCGGGTTCGGTGTTCGTCGCTTTCTTGGCGCTTTTGTGACGCTTTCTTGGCGCTTTTTGAAAGGCTGCAAAGCAGCCAATCAACAAGCGTCATACTACTTGCCCCAAGAGGCCATCACAGCCATGCCTACTATTGGCATGGCTGTGATTGGCCAGAGCACCATGTGACCCAGCCTCTATTTAAGCTGGAGTCACATAGCGCCGCCCGTCACTCTGCTCTGATTAGCGTAGGGAGAGGTTGCGGCTGCGACAGTAGGGCGAGATTAGGCAGATTAACTCCTCCAAAGGACTTGATTAACTGATCGATCTGCAGCTGTGGATCATTGAGCTGCTGATCCTCAATTGCTCACTGTTTTTAGGCTGCACAGACCGTTTGTCAGTCTCATTTTTCTGGGGTGATCGGCGGCCATTTTGTGTCTTGTGGTGCGCCAGCACAAGCTGCGACCAAGTGCATTTAACCCTCAATGGTGTGGTTGTTTTTTGGCTAAAGCCTACATCAGGGTGAAGCTGTCACACCAAGTGCATTTAACCAGCAATAGTCTGTTCATTTTTTGGCCATATACAAAATCAGGGGCAAGCTGCGCCTGTCACCAAGTGCATTTAACCCTCAATGGTGTGGTTGTTTTTTGGCTAAAGCCTACATCAGGGTGAAGCTGTCACACCAAGTGCATTTAACCAGCAATAGTCTGTTCATTTTTTGGCCATATACAAAATCAGGGGCAAGCTGCGCCTGTCACCAAGTGCATTTAACCCTCAATGGTGTGGTTGTTTTTTGGCTAAAGCCTACATCAGGGTGAAGCTGTCACACCAAGTGCATTTAACCAGCAATAGTCTGTTCATTTTTTGGCCATATACAAAATCAGGGGCAAGCTGCGCCTGTCACCAAGTGCATTTAACCCTCAATGGTGTGGTTGTTTTTTGGCTAAAGCCTACATCAGGGTGAAGCTGTCACACCAAGTGCATTTAACCAGCAATAGTCTGTTTATTTTTTGGCCATATCCCAGTCTAATTCTGTCACTAAATCCATACCGGTCACCCAGCGCCTAAATACTAGGCCTCAAATTTATATCCAGCTAAATCTGTCCCTAGTGCTGTAGCTGGGCGAGTTATTTAGTGTCCGTTCAAGCACATTTCTTGTTCTGGGTTGAAATACAATTCCCAATTTAGCAATTTCATAATTTAGTGGTTCCTGCTATATCAGAGCTATTTGAAATCTATCCCAAAAAGGGTATATAATATTGAAGGTGCACATTGGGTCATTCAGAATAACTTCACACACACCCGCTACTGTGTATTTCCAAGTCTAATTCTGTCACTAAACCCATACCTGTCACCCAGCGCCTAAATACTAGGCCTCAAATTTAAATCCCTCTAAATCTCTCGTTACCGCTGTACTGTTGTTGCTGGGCAAGATATTTAGTGTCCGTCAAAGCACATTTTTTGTTCTGGGTTGAAGTACAATTCCCAATTTAGCAATTTCATAATTTAGTGGTTTCTGCTATATCAGAGCTATTTGAAATCTATCCCTAAAAGGGTATATAATATTGAAGGTGCACATTGGGTCATTCAGAATAACTTCACACACACGCTTCTGTGCATTTCCAAGTCTAATTCTGTCACTAAATCCATACCGGTGACCCAGCGCCTAAATACTAGGCCTCAAATTTAAATCCCTCTAAATCTCTCGTTACCCACCGCTGTACTGTTGTTGCTGGGCAAGATATTTAGTGTCCGTCAAAGCACATTTTTTGTTCTGGGTTGAAGTACAATTCCCAATTTAGCAATTTCATAATTTAGTGGTTTCTGCTATATCAGAGCTATTTGAAATCTATCCCTAAAAGGGTATATAATATTGAAGGTGCACATAGGGTCATTCAGAATAACTTCACACACACGCTTCTGTGCATTTCCAAGTCTAATTCTGTCACTAAATCCATACCGGTGACCCAGCGCCTAAATACTAGGCCTCAAATTTAAATCCCTCTAAATCTCTCGTTACCCACCGCTGTACTGTTGTTGCTGGGCAAGATATTTAGTGTCCGTCAAAGCACATTTTTTGTTCTGGGTTGAAGTACAATTCCCAATTTAGCAATTTCATAATTTAGTGGTTTCTGCTATATCAGAGCTATTTGAAATCTATCCCTAAAAGGGTATATAATATTGAAGGTGCACATAGGGTCATTCAGAATAACTTCACACACACGCTTCTGTGCATTTCCAAGTCTAATTCTGTCACTAAATCCATACCGGTGACCCAGCGCCTAAATACTAGGCCTCAAATTTAAATCCCTCTAAATCTCTCGTTACCCACCGCTGTACTGTTGTTGCTGGGCAAGATATTTAGTGTCCGTCAAAGCACATTTTTTGTTCTGGGTTGAAGTACAATTCCCAATTTAGCAATTTCATAATTTAGTGGTTTCTGCTATATCAGAGCTATTTGAAATCTATCCCTAAAAGGGTATATAATATTGAAGGTGCACATAGGGTCATTCAGAATAACTTCACACACACGCTTCTGTGCATTTCCAAGTCTAATTCTGTCACTAAATCCATACCGGTGACCCAGCGCCTAAATACTAGGCCTCAAATTTAAATCCCTCTAAATCTCTCGTTACCCACCGCTGTACTGTTGTTGCTGGGCAAGATATTTAGTGTCCGTCAAAGCACATTTTTTGTTCTGGGTTGAAGTACAATTCCCAATTTAGCAATTTCATAATTTAGTGGTTTCTGCTATATCAGAGCTATTTGAAATCTATCCCTAAAAGGGTATATAATATTGAAGGTGCACATAGGGTCATTCAGAATAACTTCACACACACGCTTCTGTGCATTTCCAAGTCTAATTCTGTCACTAAATCCATACCGGTGACCCAGCGCCTAAATACTAGGCCTCAAATTTAAATCCCTCTAAATCTCTCGTTACCCACCGCTGTACTGTTGTTGCTGGGCAAGATATTTAGTGTCCGTCAAAGCACATTTTTTGTTCTGGGTTGAAGTACAATTCCCAATTTAGCAATTTCATAATTTAGTGGTTTCTGCTATATCAGAGCTATTTGAAATCTATCCCTAAAAGGGTATATAATATTGAAGGTGCACATAGGGTCATTCAGAATAACTTCACACACACGCTTCTGTGCATTTCCAAGTCTAATTCTGTCACTAAATCCATACCGGTGACCCAGCGCCTAAATACTAGGCCTCAAATTTAAATCCCTCTAAATCTCTCGTTACCCACCGCTGTACTGTTGTTGCTGGGCAAGATATTTAGTGTCCGTCAAAGCACATTTTTTGTTCTGGGTTGAAGTACAATTCCCAATTTAGCAATTTCATAATTTAGTGGTTTCTGCTATATCAGAGCTATTTGAAATCTATCCCTAAAAGGGTATATAATATTGAAGGTGCACATAGGGTCATTCAGAATAACTTCACACACACGCTTCTGTGCATTTCCAAGTCTAATTCTGTCACTAAATCCATACCGGTGACCCAGCGCCTAAATACTAGGCCTCAAATTTAAATCCCTCTAAATCTCTCGTTACCCACCGCTGTACTGTTGTTGCTGGGCAAGATATTTAGTGTCCGTCAAAGCACATTTTTTGTTCTGGGTTGAAGTACAATTCCCAATTTAGCAATTTCATAATTTAGTGGTTCCTGCTATATCAGAGCTATTTGAAATCTATCCCAAAAAGGGTATATAATATTCAAGGTGCACATTGGGTCATTCAGAATAACTTCACACACACGCTTCTGTGCATTTCCAAGTCTAATTCTGTCACTAAATCCATACCGGTCACCCAGCGCCTAAATACTAGGCCTCAAATTTATATCCCGCTGAATTTGAATACAATACATTGGGCCAAATAATATATTTGTTGTTGTGGTGAACCATAACAATGAGAAAAACATCTAGTAAGGGACGCGGACGTGGACATGGTCGTGGTGGTGTTAGTGGACCCTCTGGTGCTGGGAGAGGACGTGGCCGTTCTGCCACATCCACACGTCCTAGTGTACCAACTACCTCAGGTCCCAGTAGCCGCCAGAATTTACAGCGATATATGGTGGGGCCCAATGCCGTTCTAAGGATGGTAAGGCCTGAGCAGGTACAGGCATTAGTCAATTGGGTGGCCGACAGTGGATCCAGCACGTTCACATTATCTCCCACCCAGTCTTCTGCAGAAAGCGCACAGATGGCGCCTGAAAACCAACCCCATCAGTCTGTCACATCACCCCCATGCATACCAGGGAAACTGTCTCAGCCTCAAGTTATGCAGCAGTCTCTTATGCTGTTTGAAGACTCCGCTGGCAGGGTTTCCCAAGGGCATCCACCTAGCCCTTCCCCAGCGGTGAAAGACATAGAATGCACTGACGCACAACCACTTATGTTTCCTGATGATGAGGACATGGGAATACCACCTCAGCATGTCTCTGATGATGACGAAACACAGGTGCCAACTGCTGCGTCTTTCTGCAGTGTGCAGACTGAACAGGAGGTCAGGGATCAAGACTGGGTGGAAGACGATGCAGGGGACGATGAGGTCCTAGACCCCACATGGAATGAAGGTCGTGCCACTGACTTTCACAGTTCGGAGGAAGAGGCAGTGGTGAGACCGAGCCAACAGCGTAGCAAAAGAGGGAGCAGTGGGCAAAAGCAGAACACCCGCCGCCAAGAGACTCCGCCTGCTACTGACCGCCGCCATCTGGGACCGAGCACCCCAAAGGCAGCTTCAAGGAGTTCCCTGGCATGGCACTTCTTCAAACAATGTGCTGACGACAAGACCCGAGTGGTTTGCACGCTGTGCCATCAGAGCCTGAAGCGAGGCATTAACGTTCTGAACCTGAGCACAACCTGCATGACCAGGCACCTGCATGCAAAGCATGAACTGCAGTGGAGTAAACACCTTAAAACCAAGGAAGTCACTCAGGCTCCCCCTGCTACCTCTTCTGCTGCTGCCGCCTCGGCCTATTCTGCTGCTGCCGCCTCGGCCTCTTCCTCCGCCTCTGGAGGAACGTTGGCACCTGCCGCCCAGCAAACAGGGGATGTACCACCAACACCACCACCACCACCTCCGTCACCAAGCGTCTCAACCATGTCACACGCCAGCGTTCAGCTCTCCATCTCACAAACATTTGATAGAAAGCGTAAATTCCCACCTAGCCACCCTCGATCCCTGGCCCTGAATGCCAGCATTTCTAAACTACTGGCCTATGAAATGCTGTCATTTAGGCTGGTGGACACAGACAGCTTCAAACAGCTCATGTCGCTTGCTGTCCCACAGTATGTTGTTCCCAGCCGGCACTACTTCTCCAAGAGAGCCGTGCCTTCCCTGCACAACCAAGTATCCGATAAAATCAAGTGTGCACTGCGCAACGCCATCTGTAGCAAGGTCCACCTAACCACAGATACGTGGACCAGTAAGCACGGCCAGGGACGCTATATCTCCCTAACTGCACACTGGGTAAATGTAGTGGCAGCTGGGCCCCAGGCGGAGAGCTGTTTGGCGCACGTCCTTCCGCCGCCAAGGATCGCAGGGCAACATTCTTTGCCTCCTGTTGCCACCTCCTCCTTCTCGGCTTCCTCCTCCTCTTCTTCCACCTGCTCATCCAGTCAGCCACACACCTTCACCACCAACTTCAGCACAGCCCGGGGTAAACGTCAGCAGGCCATTCTGAAACTCATATGTTTGGGGGACAGGCCCCACACCGCACAGGAGTTGTGGCGGGGTATTGAACAACAGACCGACGAGTGGTTGCTGCCGGTGAGCCTCAAGCCCGGCCTGGTGGTGTGTGATAATGGGCGAAATCTCGTTGCAGCTCTGGGACTAGCCAATTTGACGCACATCCCTTGCTTGGCGCATGTGCTGAATTTGGTGGTGCAGAAGTTCATTCACAACTACCCCGACATGTCAGAGCTGCTGCATAAAGTGCGGGCCGTCTGTTCGCGCTTCCGGCGTTCACATCCTGCCGCTGCTCGCCTGTCTGCGCTACAGCGTAACTTCGGCCTTCCCGCTCACCGCCTCATATGCGACGTGCCCACCAGGTGGAACTCCACCTTGCACATGCTGGACAGACTGTGCGAGCAGCAGCAGGCCATAGTGGAGTTTCAGCTGCAGCACGCACGGGTCAGTCGCACTACAGAACAGCACCACTTCACCACCAATGACTGGGCCTCCATGCGAGACCTGTGTGCCCTGTTGCGCTGTTTCGAGTACTCCACCAACATGGCCAGTGGCGATGACACCGTTATCAGCGTTACAATACCACTTCTATGTCTCCTTGAGAAAACACTTAGGGCGATGATGGAAGAGGAGGTGGCCCAGGAGGAGGAGGAGGAGGATGAGGAAGAGGGGTCATTTTTAGCACTTTCAGGCCAGTCTCTTCGAAGTGACTCAGAGGGAGGTTTTTTGCAACAGCAGAGGCCAGGTACAAATGTGGCCAGCCAGGGCCCACTACTGGAGGACGAGGAGGACTATGATGAGGAGGAGGTGGAGGAGGATGAGGATGAAGCATGGTCACAGCGGGGTGGCACCCAACGCAGCTCGGGTCCATCACTGGTGCGTGGCTGGGGGGAAAGGCAGGACGATGACGATACGCCTCCCACAGAGGACAGCTTGTCCTTACCCCTGGGCAGCCTGGCACACATGAGCGACTACATGCTGCAGTGCCTGCGCAACGACAGCAGAGTTGCCCACATTTTAACCTGTGCGGACTACTGGGTTGCCACCCTGCTGGATCCACGCTACAAAGACAATGTGCCCACCTTACTTCCTGCACTGGAGCGTGATAGGAAGATGCGCGAGTACAAGCGCACGTTGGTAGACGCGCTACTGAGAGCATTCCCAAATGTCACAGGGGAACAAGTGGAAGCCCAAGGCCAAGGCAGAGGAGGAGCAAGAGGTCGCCAAGGCAGCTGTGTCACGGCCAGCTCCTCTGAGGGCAGGGTTAGCATGGCAGAGATGTGGAAAACTTTTGTCAACACGCCACAGCTAACTGCACCACCACCTGATACGCAACGTGTTAGCAGGAGGCAACATTTCACTAACATGGTGGAACAGTACGTGTGCACACCCCTCCACGTACTGACTGATGGTTCGGCCCCATTCAACTTCTGGGTCTCTAAATTGTCCACGTGGCCAGAGCTAGCCTTTTATGCCTTGGAGGTGCTGGCCTGCCCGGCAGCCAGCGTTTTGTCTGAACGTGTATTCAGCACGGCAGGGGGCGTCATTACAGACAAACGCAGCCGCCTGTCTACAGCCAATGTGGACAAGCTGACGTTCATAAAAATGAACCAGGCATGGATCCCACAGGACCTGTCCGTCCCTTGTCCAGATTAGACATTAACTACCTCCCCATAACCATATATTATTGGACTCCAGGGCACTTCCTCATTCAATCCTATTTTTATTTTCATTTTACCATTATATTGCGATGCTACCCAAAGTTGAATGAACCTCTCCTCTGCCTGTGTGCTAGGCCTAAATATATGCCAATGGACTGTTGCAGTGGTGGCTGACGTGAAGCCTGATTCTCTGCTATGACATGCAGACTAATTCTCTGCTGACATGAAGCCAGATTGTCTGTTACGGGACCTCTCTCCTCTGCCTGGGTGCTGGGCCTAAATTTATGACAATGGACTGTTGCAGTGGTGGCTGACGTGAAGCCTCATTCTCTGCTATGACATGCAGACTGATTCTCTGCTGACATGAAGCCAGATTGTCTGTTACGGGACCTCTCTCCTCTGCCTGTGTGCTAGGCCTAAATATATGCCAATGGACTGTTGCAGTGGTGGCTGACGTGAAGCCTGATTCTCTGCTATGACATGCAGACTGATTCTCTGCTGTCATGAAGCCAGATTGTCTGTTACGGGACCTCTCTGCTCTGCCTGTGTGCTAGGCCTAAATATATGCCAATGGACTGTTGCAGTGGTGGGTGACGTGAAGCCTCATTCTCTGCTATGACATGCAGACTGATTCTCTGCTGACATGAAGCCAGATTGTCTGTTACGGGACCTTTCTCCTCTGCCTGGGTTCTGGGCCTAAATTTATGAAAATTGACTCTTACAGTGGTGGGTGACGTGAAGCCTGATTCTCTGCTATGATATGAAGACTGATTCTCTGCTGACATGAAGCCAGATTGTCTGTTACGGGACCTTTCTCCTCTGCCTGGGTTCTGGGCCTAAATTTATGAAAATTGACTCTTACAGTGGTGGGTGACGTGAAGCCTGATTCTCTGCTATGATATGAAGACTGATTCTCTGCTGACATGAAGCCAGATTCTCTGTTACGGGACCTCTCTCCTCTGCCTGGGTGCTGGGCCTAAATTTATGACAATGGACTGTTGCAGTGGTGGCTGACGTGAAGCCTGATTCTCTGCTATGACATGCAGACTGATTCTCTGCTGACATGAAGCCAGATCCTCTGTTACGGGACCTCTCTCCTCTGCCTGTGTGTGTGCTGGGCCTAAATATATGCCAATGGACTGTTGCAGTGGTGGCTGACGTGAAGCCTCATTCTCTGCTATGACATGCAGACTAATTCTCTGCTGACATGAAGACAGATTCTCTGTTACGGGACCTCCCTCCTCTGCCTGGGTGCTGGGCCTAAATATATGCCAATGGACTGTTGCAGTGGTGGCTGACGTGAAGCCTCATTCTCTGCTATGACATGCAGACTGATTCTCTGCTGACATGAAGCCAGATTGTCTGTTACGGGACCTCTCTCCTCTGCCTGGGTGCTGGGTAGTGTTGAGCGCGAATATTCGAAAAGCAAATTTTTTTCGCGAATATCGCAACTTCGCGATTTCGCGAATATTTCGAATATAGTGCTATATATTCGTAAAAACGAATATTCGTTTTTTGTTTTCCCCCCCCCCCCCACAAAATTACAGTACACATATAATTGATTGTTTCCCAAAGGTCCAACAGCTCAGATCTTACTCACATTGCCTAGAAAGTGATTGAGGCGCGAATCTTCGTAAGGCGATTTTATTAGCGCACATGCGAATATCGGCACGTCCCAGAACAGAGGCAAAGGGCTTTGCATTCATACATTAGTGAATTGAGTTGCGAATCTTCGTAAGGCGATTTTATTAGCGCACATGCGAATATCTACACTTGTCCCAGAACAGAGGCAAAGGGCTTTGCATTCATACATTAGTGATTGAATTGAGCTGCGAATCTTCGTAAGGCGATTTTATTAACGCAAATGCAAATATCTACACTTGTCCCCAGAACAGAGAGGCAAAGGCCTGTGCATTCATATAGTATAGCACCATATTCGCGAATACGTAGAACTTCGTAAAATTCGATTTACGAATATTCGTATTTTTTATTTTACTTTCCACCTTACAGATTACATTGATCTGTACTCTGTCAACTACTGTCATCACCCCCCACTGTATCTCGATTGATTCCCAAAAGTCTCACATTCCCTAGAAAGTGATTGAGGTGCGAATCTTCGTAAGGCGATTTTATTAGCGCACATGCGAATATCTACAGAGGCAAAGGGCATTGCATTCATACATTAGTGATTGAATTGAGTTGCGAATCTTCGTAAGGCGATTTCATTAGCGCACATGTGAATTTTGCATAGCATATGTATTATGCGATGCGAAAATTCGAATTATCGCATATGCGAAATAATAACGAATTTGAATAATCGCGAATATTTTACGAATATTCTTTCGAATATTCACAAAATTTCGCGAATTCGAATATGGGACATGCCGCTCAACACTAGTGCTGGGCCTAAATTTATGACAATGGACTGTTGCAGTGGTGGGTGACGTGAAGCCTGATTCTCTGCTATGACATGCAGACTGATTCTCTGCTGACATGAAGCCAGATTGTCTGTTACGGGACCTCTCTCCTCTGCCTGGGTGCTGGGCCTAAATATATGCCAATGGACTGTTGCAGTGGTGGCTGACGTGAAGCCTCATTCTCTGCTATGACATGCAGACTAATTCTCTGCTGACATGAAGACAGATTCTCTGTTACGGGACCTCTCTCCTCTGCCTGGGTGCCGGGGCCTAAATATCTGAGAATGGACTGTTCCAGTGGTGGGTGACGGGAAGCCAGATTCTCTGCTATGGAACCTCTCTCCAATTGATTTTGGTTAATTTTTATTTATTTAATTTTTATTTTAATTCATTTCCCTATCCACATTTGTTTGCAGGGGATTTACCTACATGTTGCTGCCTTTTGCAGCCCTCTAGCTCTTTCCTGGGCTGTTTTACAGCCTTTTTAGTGCCGAAAAGTTCGGGTCCCCATTGACTTCAATGGGGTTCGGGTTCGGGACGAAGTTCGGATCGGGTTCGGATCCCGAACCCGAACATTTCCGGGATGTTCGGCCGAACTTCTCGAACCCGAACATCCAGGTGTTCGCTCAACTCTACTTATGGTGCATGGACCAGGATATCTTTTTAAACGGATTAGGGCAGAAGGTAAAGGGATGGCATTTTGTGTAGACTGAAGTCATTTCCAAGCTGCTAGTGTTGAATTAATCAAAGGGTTAGAAAGTCTATCATTAGAAGGAGAGACCTCAACACCCACTAGGAGGCTAGTGAAAGGATGTTTGTTCCATGTGTACCCAAGATCTATGTTGGGGACAGGTGAACCAATTGACCACTCTGGATAAAGAAACCGCTCTCCCATACATCTCTGGGTCTTGGAGGCCAATCCCTCCATGTGACTTAGGTTTGTTAAGGGAGGAATCTGTCTGGCGCGGTCTCTTCCCTGCCCATAAGAAGGTCTTAAAATGGCGTTTTAATGTATTGTAGAATATTTTTGGTACAGGAATGGGCAGGAGCTGCTGTAAATATGTTAGTCTAGGTAAAATAAGGTGATGATATTCTTCCTCCCAAACCAAGATAACATTAAGGGTTTCAAAGTAGTAAGCTGATCTATTATTGATTGTAGGAGGGGGGTATAGTTTAAATTAAATAGTGTCGACAGATTGGGACCAATTTTAACCCCCAGATATGTAATAAATGGGATGTCCTACGAAAATGGGGAGGAAGCCATTAAGTCGGATTTAATAGATGGGTTAAGATCGAAACTTTAAATTTAGGATTTCTTCATGTTGATTTTGAAGTTAGATAAATAGCTGAAGTGTTCCAATATATTGTAAATAATAGGGAGTGATGTTGTAGGGTTAGTGGATAGTTTCAGCAGATCGTCAGCAAAAGTCGCGACTTTGTGTACATGTTGACCCAGTTTTACCCCCTCTATTCGGTCCTCCCTTCTTATTGCCTGCAAAAGGGATTCCATGGTTAAAATTAAGAGAAGCAGTGAGAGGAGGCAGCCCTGTCTGGTGCCATTTTGGATAACAAAATAGGGGGAAAGAGTGCTATTAATGATAATGCATGCTGAGGCATTTGAATACATAGAGAAGACTGCATTGACAAAAGGGGTAGGGAGTAGAGTTGAGCGAACCTGAACTGTAAAGGTTTAGGTTTTTGGCACCCGGACCTGAACCCGAACATTTGCGTAAAAGTTTTGGTTCGGGATTGGTGTTCGGCACTTTCTTGGTGGTTTTTGAAAGGCTGCACAGCAGCCAATCAACAAGCGTCATGCTACTTGCCCCAAAAGGCCATCACAGCCATGCCTACTATTGGCTATCACAGCCATGCCTACTATTGGCCAACTGCAGCATGTGACCCAGCCTCTATTTAAGCTGGAGTCACGTAGCGCCGCCCGTCACTCTGCTCGGATTAGTGTAGGGAGAGGCTGCAGCTGCTGTGAGGGAGAGATCAGGGAGAAATCTTATCAAGAACTGTTTTTTGTACTCAGTGATCTACAACAAATGTGCTTTGTGGGTGCAGTGCACAATTTTTTTAAGCCTGCCATGAGCCAACTACTGCTGAAAACAAACTTTTTTTCTTCAGTTAGTCAATATCAATACATAATCGGCAGCCATTTTATGCAACGATAGTGCACCAGAACAGGCTATCTGCATGTCTGCAAGTCCAGAAATACAGCTTTTTGCTTACTGGGGTTAAAAAAATACATCTGTTAAATATAGTGCACATCTGGGATTACATTTGCATAAGTGACTGTCACATTTAGGCCATGAATACGGCTTTGGCATACTGGGGTGGAAAACGCCTCTGATATACTGCACATCTGTGATTACACATGCATAAGTGACTGTCCCATTTAGGCCAGAAATATGGCTTTTTGGTTACTTGGGTGAAAAAAGCCTCTGATATACTGCACATCTGGGATTACACATGCATAAGTGACTGTCATATTTAGGCCAGAAATACGGCTTTTTGGTTACTGGGGTAAAAAACCCTCTAATATACTGCACATCTATACCAGAAAAGAACTGATCAGGTATATCCCCGTGCAATCTGAATGAAGAGCAATCCGTTCAGGATGCATCAGGATGTCTTCAGTTCAGTCATTTTGAATGCTACGGTTTTCTCTCTGTTAGCGAAAAAAAATGAAGATTTGCCTGAATGCCGGATGTAGCATTTTTCCCCATAGGAATGTATTAGTGCCAAATCTGGCATTCAAAATACCGGAATGCACTAAATCCGGACCCATTTACTTCTATGGGGCTGTGCACATGAGCGGTGATTTTCACACATCACTTGTGCATTGCGTGAAAATCACAGCATGCTCTATGTTGTACGTTTTTCACGCAACGCAGGCCCCATAGAAGTTAAAGGGGCTGCGTGAAAATCGCAAGCAAGTGCAGATGCGGTGCGATTTTCATGCATGGTTGCTAGGATGAAAATCTATTCACTGTATTATTTTCCCTTATAACATGGTTATAAGGGAAAATAATAGCATTCTTTAATACAGAATGCATAGTAGAAGATCAATATAATAAACATTGGTGGCGCAGTACGCCCCCCCAACACCCCAATATGATAAACATTTGTGGCGCAGTGCGCCCCCCCATATAATAAACATTGGTGGCGCAGTGTGCCCCCCCCAACACCCCAGTATGATAAACATTGGTGGCGCAGTGCGCCTCCCACCATATAATAAACATTGGTGGTGCAGTGCGACCCCCCAACACCCCAGTATAATAAACATTGGTGGCGCAGTGCGCCCCCCCAATATAATAAACATTGGTGGCACAGTGCACCCCCCAACACCCCAGTATAATAAACATTGGTGGTGCAGTGCGCCCCCAATATAATAAACATTGGTGGCGCAGTGCGTCCCCCCAATATAATAAACATTGGTGGCGCAGTGCGTCCCCCCAATATAATAAACATTGGTGGCGCAGTGTGCCCCCCCTCAATATAATAAACATTGGTGGCGCAGTGTGCCCCGCCCTCAATATAATAAACATTGGTGGCGCAGTGCGCCCCGTCCTCAATATAATAAACATTAGTGGCGCAGTGCGCCCCCCCAACACCCCAGTATAATAAACATTGGTGGCGCAGTGCACCCCCCCCCAACGCCCCAGTATAATAAACATTGGTGGCGCAGTGTGCCCCCCCTCAATATAATAAACATTGGTGGCGCAGTGGGCAGTGCCAATGAGGGTTAAAAAATAAAAAAAAATATTAACTCACCTCCTCCAATTGATCGTCTCCTGTTCTTTCTTCAGGACCTGTCAAAGGACTTGTGGTGACATCACTGCTCATCACATTATGCATCACATGATCCATCACCATGGTAATGGACCATGTGAAGAGCTCAGTGACGTCACCACAGGTCCTGAAGAAAGAACAGGAGACCGGCAGCTACGCGATCAACTGGAGGAGGTGAGTTAATTTTTTTAATTATTTTTTAACCCTCATTGGCACTTCCCACTGAACCACCAATGTTTCTTATACTGGGGTGTTGGGGGGGGGCGCACTGTGCCACTAATGTTTCTTATACAAATACTAGGAGGCGGGTGCCGGAATCAAATAGCCGGCACCCGACCTTTGTGACAGGGAGCTGCGATCAGTGGCAGTTAACCCCTCAGGTACTGCACCTGAAGGGTTAACTCAACTGCAGCTGATCACAAAGGTCGGGTGCCGGCTATTTGATTCCGGCACCCGCCTCTTGTATTTGTATTACAGGTCAGTTTTCTTCATTGGTGGCGCAGTGGCCACAGCCTCTCCCCTCCTCCTCCCGCCTCTTCTTAATGGGGGAGGCGGCGGCAGCAGCACAGGGGCGAGGGAGAGACTCCTTCTCCACTGCTGCTGAGAAGAACATCGGCGGCGGGGCAGAGAACTATCAGCTCCTGTGCCCCGCCGCTGTATTCAACTACAGAGCTGCGGCAGCGGGTCTAGTTGCAAATGGCCACAAGACTAAAAAGTCTTGTCGCCATTTGTAAATTCTAAGTCACATTGGCGACCATTTTGGTCGCCATCTGGAGCCCTGGAACCACTGCTGTGCCTGGGTGACAGGGGCCTAAATCTCTCAAAATCCTCTGTTCTATTGCTGGGTGACATGAACCCCCTTTTGCCGTGAATGAACCCCTGCTGTGCCTGGGTGATAGGGGCCTAAATCTCTCAAAATCGTCTGTTGTATTGCTGGGTGACAAGAACCCACTTTTGCCGTAAATGAACCGCTGCTCTACATTTCTGACAGGGAACTAAATTTAGTGAAAGCATCTGTTACTGATCGGAAGATGCGCGACTACAAGCGCACACTGATAATAGCATTCCCACCTGATTGCTTGGGCACAGTGGAAGCACAATGCGAAGGCCAAGGAGGAGGAAGAGCTCGCCAACGCAGCTGGGGCACCACCAGCACCTGTGAAGGCAGGGTTAGCATGGCCAAAAGGTGGAAAAGCTTTGTCAGCCTTGGAGGTGCTGACCTGTCCTGCAGCCAATGTATAGTGTGAACGTGTGTTTAGCACAGCAGAGAGGATTATTACAGGCCGCAGCCAATGTGGACAAGCTTACGTTTATTAAAATGAACCAGGCATGGATCATACAGGACTTGTCCGTACCTTGTGCAGAATAGACATTTATACCAGCCTCAACCATCCATTATTGTACTGAAGTGCACTTATTCTTTGTTTTATTTTGTTATATGTCCCAATATTTTGGGGGATACCCCAATTTAAAAATAAAAACTAACACAAATCAGTGTTAGCTACCTATTCCTCCTTCACCGCCGCTTCCACCTACACCGCCACGTCAACCTACACCGCCACATCCACCCATCCACCGCCTCCTCAACCTCCTACTCCTAGATCCAGATTGTTATTTTTAATTTTTCTGTATTTTATGTTATTTTAAGTAATTTCCCTATCCACATTTGTTTTCAGAACAGTTGCCATGCTCTTAAGCACATTTTGATGCCTTTTGCAGCCCTCTAGCCCTTTCCAGGACTATTTCAGAGCCATTTTAGTGCCCAAAAGGTCCCGAACTCAAACCTTTTTTTCAAGTTCGGCCGAAGTCGTCGAACCTGAACATCCAGGTGTCCGCTCAACTCTACTCTTAACACATGTTTCACATATAAACACCATCTCCAGAGGACTAGTTTATTCTCCCTCAGAGATAACCTTAAAAAATGGGAAAAGCCCAGGGCCTGAAGGCCTGACCCCACGCTTTTACAAGCAGTTTAGAGAAGAATTAGCTCCCATCATCTTGAGGGCATTTAACTCCATTTCAAGAGATTGCCCCTTCCTGAACCAAGCCTTACAAGCCCACATCACAGTCATCCCTAAGCCGGGCAAGGATACCTCTTTGTGAACCAACTATAGGCCGATTTCTCTACTTAATGTAGACCTGAAGATATATGCCAAACTTATAGCCTTACGACTACAACCACACATCCCTGGATGCATACATGGAGAACAGGTTGGTTTTGTCCCGGGTAGGGAGGCTCGTGAAAAAACATTGAAGATGCTGGCCCATATAGGGTTTAGGCTCCAAAATGATACATAGGATTCTGGCGCTCTATTCATCTCCTTCTGCAAGAGTCCAAGTTAACGGCACACTCTCCTACCCCTTCTCAATACGGAATGGGAAAGTCAAGGATGTCCCCTGTCTCCATTCCTGTATATATTGGTTATGGAATCTTTAGCAAATGCGCTCCGGAACAACCAATCCATTAAAGGGATACGAATAGGAAACAAAGAGCACAAACTATCATTATTCGCAGACGATCTCCTCATTTACCTGTCATCCCCCAGATTAGGTCTTACCTCGGTCCTTAAAGAATTTGAGGTGTTTGGGCGCCTCAGCAATTTTAAAGTTAATATTCAAAAGTCTGAGATATTAAACATCACCTTACCAGGCCGGGAAGTCACCTGACTTAAAAATTCGTTCACATTCAAGTGAGCATCACTATCCATTAAACACCTAGGAATTCACTTACCTTAGAACCCATCTTTTTAACCTTAATTATAAACCCCTATTGAGATCTGTGGAGCTAAACCTGCAGAAATGGTCATCTCTCCAACTCTTCTGGTTCGGTAAGATAAACTCCCACAAAATGGACATATTACTCAGACTTCTATACTTATTCCAGACGTGACTTAAGAGATTGACCTCACAGTTTATTTGGAATGGCCAAGAGGTGAGACTGAGTTATAGCTTACTAACGCGCCCCAGGAGCTACGGGGGAGTGGGTCTCCCTAATTTCCTCACATATCACAGGGCAGTGATCGCAAACTGTGTACTTGATCTAGTACATAATCGCTCTACGAAATTGTGGGTCGAAATAGAACACAATTTAGCACGACCTCTAGCTTCGGGCATTTTTGGGTTCCCCACTAGTACACAAAGTCAGATAACTCAGCTCCAGACCTCGCCACTAATACTTACCCTTGCTAAGATGTGGAGTAAGTTTGCCACCAAGCTCTGTACGGGGTCCTCTTACAATCATAACAGACCAGGCAACCTTACCCCTGGGCCTTAAATCCCTTCCCACTTTTCAGTCCACAAGTGAAAAATTACTTAAAATTAGGGAAATATATAGTGATAAAGGCCTGCGCCCTCTCAGTGATGTATTGCATCTCTTTCCACACCCTCGTGGACACTGGTTTCATTACATTCAACTACGCAACTTCCTTAGATCCCTGGCACCTGGGCCGCAGCTACATTCCAACTTATCAAACTTTGAAAAATTGTGTGTAGCAGACTCAGCGCCTGGACATGCTATTTCACTTATATATAACATGCTAATCACTGGAGAGTTCGGGGACGAAGCAGTCAACGCCCCAGCAAATGCTCCTAAGTTTATGTCTGCTTGGGAAGAAGAACTAGATGTCACTTTTACAGAGGAGCAGTGGAGGAGATCCTTATTATTTACCCACAAAACATTGTCATGCAGATTACAGGAACTCAATTATTAGATACTAACAAGGTGGTACAGGACCCCGGTAAAGCTGCACCAATATTATCCCTCAGTGCCTGATACATGTTGGCGATGACCAGCAAGTATAGGCTCCATTTTACACATATGGTGGGAATGCCCAGGAGTCTTAAACCTGTGGCAGGACGTTTTAGCCTTATACAACTCTCTTTACCGGACTAATGTACTTCCCTCACCTACAATAGCCCTACTATCTGTATCCATGGGTCCGGCTCCAACAGGTCAAGAAAGGCCCACTTAGGATATTTGTATTAGCGATGAGACTATATACCACGTAGATGGAGGTCAACTGAGAAGCTCCTGAAGCTCCTGGGCAACTGGCTCCATGGCCTAGTTCGCATGGAGGAACTGGGTGCAGAAGATAGCGTTACAGGATCTGCTTTTGCACAAATGTGGGAGCCTTGGTTTCTATTCCGTAAATCCGCACAATTCTCGACTTGGTTGACCCCTAGCGTTACGTCCTCATAAGCCTTCTAATTGGTCAATATAATAGCCGATTTGTCTCCATATATTCCCCTCACCTTATATACTCTTACCTCTCTCTCCCCCCTTTTTCCCTTCTATGTCAGTCCATGTCATGTTTTTCAACTCTTTCCTAGTTTGTCTTTGTTTCCATGCTGCATAATTCATATGATACTTATCTCACGGGTAGGATTTTATCTAGGTTGACTCGTAACTTGTTTCCTCCACATTCTTCCTTATATTCCTAGTTGATGTCCTTTCTTCATTGCATTGTTGTATGACTAAGCTATTTCCTCATCTATATTGTTAGAAAACCAATGTTACCTCAACCTGTGTTTATTGGATGCTAAAAATTATTTAATAAAAAAGAGATTGAACCATAAAATCAAGTCATTCACTAAAAGCTTTGAATTTACAATGTTTTTATGGTGTAGGTCATAGCTACTTTAACATTTACTCCAATGAATGTTTCTGTCAATGCAGTAAAAGTGCTGTTTCATACCAATTATCATTCCATTAACTAGGGCATGGTCAGTACAGTTGTCAGCTGTTATATCTAAGGAGTCTAAGGGGAACAGATGGGTATATGTATGTAAGTAATGTTCTTATATGTGAGATTATTACTCAGTCTATAGATGGGGTCATGTATAAGTATTTCATGAACATATATATATATTTTTTTTATTATTTTTTTGTATTATAAGACACAGTCACAGTACCCATGCTGACCCCTGTTCACTACTGAGAGCACCTACAATGGGCATGTTATTAGCTGGACTAATGAATCCTAGTTTGGTTTACATATTGTAAACGGCTGGTTGCTTGTGCATTGCTTTCCTATAAAAGAGATAGAACCACAAAAGCAAGAAGAGAAGTAGTGTGATGCTCTTGGCAAAATTATGCTGGGAAATCTTGGGCCATGGCATTCGTGTGGATGTTAATTTGAAATGTACCTAAGTAATATTACAGACAAGGTCCTGCTTAGGCTACTTTTACAACTGTGTTTTTAAATACAGCAGGCTGTTCCGACAGAGAGTTCATAGCTGTACACTGCTGTATCCTCATTGACTACAATGAGATCCGACAGGGATCCAGAATAGGTTTTCAAAATGAGTGCTGGGTTCCGGAAAGACAAACACTGGTGCATGATGGAACAGCGTGCCGGATGTAAAACTAGCCTAATGTGCAAAAAAAGTCAGAAATGTGCAGCACGCCAGACCTGCAGGGTATTGCGAAGTGAGGTCACGGTTATGGGCAATCGAGGGTTACTCAATGTTTGGAGGAGAACCCTGGGCAGGCATGCGGCAGTGAAGGAGAGGCTGACTCAAGTTCCTCTGGGGCACACTCTGTATGTAGGGACCAGGCCTGATGGTGGATGAGGTGCCCTGGATGTTGCAGGTATTTTGAGTGCCTGGGGCAAGGTCCCTTTAAGGATCGTGACGCCAGTGCCTGTAACGGTGGTACACCGATTTATAGGAGTAGTAATTGAGGTACACAGAAGGTATGGTGAACCAAACGTTGCTTTACTTGGAAAACAGTCCAAACTTTATACAGACAGTTGGTTATGCAGTCACTTGAATCATACAGTTCACAAGCAGGTTCACTTCTCTATATGGCAGGTATTAATCTTGCAAGATACTTGGAGGGTAAACAGTTAATGCTTCACAGTGAATGATGCACTATCCCCTCAGCTATTCTAGCTGGCTGGATCCCAAGGCCCGGATGCCTAAATGCTGGCTTTAATCCTTGGTATTAATTCTTCCTCCCGTATTGACCCTTGCTTCTATTTTATAGTACCGCTGCCCATCAGCTTACTTCTCTGAGCTGGTTGTTCTGTTCCTGTTGTGAGGGATGCTGCAGGTTTCTCCCAGGAGGTTGATCCCTACTACTGGGGTTACTTTTTCTGTGGTTGTTGGATTAATGGTCTCCAGGCAGGCTGTACTCCTTCACTAGCCTCCTGGTGGCAACTAGAAGCCTGGACTATCTAGCTGCATGTCAGGAGGAGGCCCTCAGCATATCTCTGGCTGGTGCCTTCTCACTTCTGTCTCCACAGACTCCTGACTATGACCTAATCCCTCCCTGTCTGGGCCTGGACATTTATACTAGGGGCTATCTCCCTCTAGTGTCTAGGATGTCTAACAACACCCCAATAGGCCTGCTGAGCATATAACAGGGGAAATAACACATGTAAAGTCACATTAAATGCATATATAAATATAACATCACTGTCCCTTGTGAGCAGAAGTAACACGTGACCCAATTGACCCTTGTGTAGTGCCCAATCCTACCTAGTGGGACACTACAAATGTTTTGAGGAACATAATGAAGAGATCATAGTGTTGATTTGGCCTTCGTATTCCCCAGGTCACAATGTTATTCAGTACCTTTGGGATGTGCTGGAGAGACAAATCGAATCTATCTATGTCTCACCTCATAAATTACAAGACTTAAAGGGTTGTCTGAGATAATTAAAAATCCTTGAAATTGCCTAAAATAAGAAAAGCTTATACTTACCCCTTTCTTGTCCAAGATTTTAAATAATCTTCGGCAATCCCTTTAAAAGATCTGTTGCTAATGTCTTGTGACAGATACCTCAGGACACCTTCAGAAGTCTTGTGGATTCTGTGCCTCAATGGGTTAGGGCTGTTTTGGAGGCACATGAGCAGTGACCAGGTGGTTCACTACTAAATGGGTTTCTGTAACTTTACTGTGTATGTTATGTTCCACGGGCTATATATGAGAGTAAGGATTAATTTTTCTGGCCCTAAATTCAGTTGCTAGTTGTTGGCTGTCCCCACCCCTCTGATCTGGGAGCATTAGTAAAGAAGTGAGTGTGTAGATGGTGTTTAAGATAGATGCAACTGACAGAGATACCCCAGCCCTGTGAGCTTAGAGAAACCAGAAAAGTGGCTGAAAATAGTGCCTGCCTCTGAGTGAAGTAAGTATTGAACTTTACGGGAGGTTGAGGGCCATTTCAAGGGACAGTGCATGGACAAAAAAGTCAATGACATTATTGTGTGTATGGTTGGCTGCATTTGGTTAGTGATCACTGCACTTGGTTGGGGATAACATTTATCTACCTTGCCATAATTATGAACTGGCTAAACTGGCATGTTTGCTTGGATTAACTGGAAAGAGACTCAAAGATATAGGCCATGCAATGAGTACTTCTCTATGTACAGCCTTGGGAAAACTGTGTATGTAACCTAGAAAGATTGAATCTACTTTTGCAAGACCCTGTGTGTCATCAGCCCATATTGTTTCAGTAAGGTACAGTGGACATATTACCCTGAAACTGGCATCTTCATTGTCTTGCATAGCCTTCTTGCATTGCCACGTCATTGTCCGTTTCCCTACACATCAAAAGAGCCCTGTATGCATCTCAAAAGCCACTGATACCAAAGGCACCCCACCTACCACCAGGCAGGGACCCACAAACCAGGGTGTGCCCTGAGGAGAAGGAAAGGTGCACCACTCCCTTCACTGGACAACCTAGGGAGCCCCAGAATGAGGACTGTCAACATGAGTCCTACTGCCAGCACCATTGCCGCCACCCACTCCTGTTCTCCAGCTCTCCTATAGGTGCTTATAATGCTTATACAAGTCATAGCCAAAAGTGTTGGCACCCCTGAAATGTTTCCAGAAAATGAAGTATTTCTCCCAGAAAAGTATTACACATGTTTGTTTTCTTTGTGTGTATTGAAACAACACAACAAAACTGAAAAAAAAAGCCAAAAAATATATAATTTTATGCAAAACTCCAAAAAATGGGCTGGACAAATTTACTGAAACCCTCAACTTTATATTTGGTTGCATACCCTTTGGAAGAAATAACTGAAATCAGTCGCTTCCTATAACAAGCTTCTTACACCTCTCAACTGGGATTTTCTACTACTTTTCTTTTGCAAACTGCTCCAGGTCTCTCATATTTAAAGGGTGCCTTCTCCCAACTGCAATTTTAAGATTTCTCCACAGGTGCTCAATGGGATTTAGATCTGAACTCATTGCTGGCTATTTCAGAACTCTCCAGCGCTATGTTACTATCCATTTCTGGGTGCTTCTTGAAATATGTTTGGGGTCATTGTCCTGCTGGAAGACACAAGGCCTAGGATGCAAACCCAGCTTTCTGACACTAGGCCATACACTGCCCCAAAATCTTTTGGTACTCTTCAGATTTTATGATGTACACAGTCAAGGCACCTAGTGCCAGAGGCAGGAAAACAACTCCAAACCATCTTTCAACCTTCACCATATTTGACTGTAAGTACTGTGTTCTTTTCTTTGTAGGCCTCAATCTGTTTTCGGTAAACAGTAGAATGATGTGCTTTAACAAAAAGCTCTGTCTTGGTCTCTACTGCCCAGAAGGATTTTGGCTTACTCACATACTGTAACGGGGTTCCGAAGGTGCACTCGGTCTCCCATTAGCTGCAGACCTGCTGCTTAGCTTCTGGAGCGAGGATCTGTGTTTGACCTCGTTCCCAGGGCGGCTTTTCTAGATGGGAGGTTCCCTGCTCCCAAGTCTGCCTTGAGCGCCGAGCTGATCACTCGGTGCTCGACTGGTTGGTCTGTCGGTCATGTGACGCTGGCCACAGTCACATGACCCTCACTCCCCACTATAAATACAGGCAGCCTGCTGGCCACAGGTTGCCTGTTAATTTAGGTTCCACCTGTGATTTTGTATTTCCTGGCGTACTTACCTCCTACTGAATTCCTGACGATCCTCTGCCTGCTCCTTGTGTACTTTGCTGCTCTCCTGGTATTCTGACCCCGGCCTCCTACTGACGATCCTCTGTTGACTCCTTTGGTACTTCACGACTCACCTGGTATTTATGACCCCGGCTTCTCCTGACTATTCTCTGCTTGCTCCATTTGTACTTTGCAACTTTCCTGGTATTGACTCGGTCCGTTCACGTTCTGTTGTTTGTCTGTCTGTCATCCCTGCACTTATTTCAAGCTAGGGATTGCCGTCCAGTTTTCCCCTGTCATTAGGACTCGCGAGGCAAGTAGGCAGGGCCAGGGGTAAGGGTGGAGCGCAGTGGTCACTTCCCTTCCCCCTGTGTGTGTGTGTGTACGCAACCGTTACAGATTAACAGGCCCAAAACCACTGTATCATGAATCCTCTGGTGACCCTGACTGACCATGTCTCTAATCTGACTCAGAGGGTGCAGGAGTTAGGGGGAAAAACTCTTTTGAGTTAGGGCAAGGTTCTTCCACTCCCCAGGCCTCCACTCTGCATTTTGAGCCCCAGATTAAGCTCCCAGAACCCTTTTCTGAAGACCGGAAGAAGTTTATCTCTTTTAAGGAGAGTTGCAAACTTTACTTCCGTTTGCGCCCCGTGTCCTCTGGCCCTGAGAGTCAACGCGTGGGCATTATCATTTCCCGACTACAGGGTGATCCCCAGGACTGGGCATTCTCTTTACCTGCTGGCGCCAGTTGTTTATCTTCTGTGGAGGGGTTCTTTCAGGCCCTGGGTACCCTCTATGATGAACCAGACAGGGGTCTAGTAACCGAGACGGCTCTAAAGGCACTGGTTCAGTGCAATCTACCTGCGGAGGATTATTGCACCCAATTCAGAAGGTGGTATGTCCCGTCAGGATGGAACGAACCAGCCCTGAAGAGTCAGTTTAGGTCAGGTCTGTCTGATAATTTAAAGGATCTTCTGGTCAGTTATCAACCTCCAGAGACCTTAGAGGAGATGATGACCCGTGTTGTCCGACTTGACCGACGGGTTAGAGAGAGACGACAGGAACAACAGTTCTCTTCCCAGATGGTGGTCCAGCCAGAGGCCTATCCCAGAGACAATGCTGAGGTCTCCACCGAGAAACCCATGCAGGTTGGCGTGACCCAAGGGAATCTTCGCCGCAGACGTGGAGAATGCTTTTACTGTGGAGATTCTGACCATTGGATCAACCAGTGTCCTAAGAAGGTCCTTTCGGTCAAGTCTCCTAAGGCAAGGCAACCTAAAGACCAGGTACACCCTGATTTTTCAAAATGTAAGCTTTTGGTACCCATTACGATTTCTCTGGGAGTAGATAAATGGCTGGGTAAGGCCTTTATTGATTCTGGCTCAGCGGCTAGCTTTATTGACTCTGAGTATGCTGTAAGATTGGGTATTACAATGTTTGCTTCACCAACTCCTATCCATTTCATAGCTATTGATGCTCATGTACCTCAGAGGTTTCTCTAACCATGGGTGTGTGCCACTCAGAGAGATGTTCCCTTTTTGTCCTGGAGAACCTACGAGCTGAGGTGGTACTAGGGTTGCCTTGGCTCCGACTACATAACCCCACTATAGATTGGTCCAATGGGGAGTTGGTGAGATGGGGGCCTAAGTGTGACTCGTGGTTGTCCGTGGTACAGGCTGGGGTCTCAGTAAAGTCTGATACTTTACCCACTGTTGTTAGAGAATATTCTGATGTATTCTCATCGCCAACCCTGGAGGTTCTACCCCCCCATAGACCTTATGATTGTACTATAGAGCTAGTTGAGGGGGCCAAGTTTCCTAAGGGGGGAATTTATCATCTTTCTAAGCCCGAACGCAAGGCCATGGAAGATTATATTAAGGAGAGCCTTGGTAAAGGGCATATTAGACCTCCTGTCTCTGCTATGGGGGCGGGGTTTTTCTTCGTTAAAAAAAAAAGATTGTGGACTTAGGCCATGTATCGATTACCGGAGATTAAATAAAATCACTGTCCAGAATAGATACTCCCTCCCATTGATTCCGGATTTATTTAACCAGATTCTGGGGGCAACCTGGTTTTCCAAGATTGACCTGAAAGGGGCATACAATCTAATCCGAATCAAGGAGGGAGACGAATACTCTGGTGGGACACTTTGAATATCAAGTGATGCCTTTTGGACTCAGCAATGCCCCAGCTGTGTTCCAAAACTTCATGAATGACATTCTTAGGGAGTTCTTAGGTAAATTTGTTATTGTCTATCTTGACGACATTTTGATATTCTCTCCTGACTTCGAATCCCATGTGTCTCATGTTAGACAAGTATTAGAGGTGTTGAGGGAGAATCAGCTATCCGCTAAGCAAGAGAAATGTGTCTTTGGTGTACAGGAGATTCTGTTTCTAGGGCATGTTCTGACTCCTCACGCCTTCAAGATGGATCCTGGTAAGGTACTAGCAATTAAGGAATGGGTAAGACCTTCATCCTTAAAGCCCTTACAACGATTCTTAGGTTTCGCCAATTACTATCATAAATTTATTATTAATTTTTCCGTAATTGCTAAACCGTCGACCGACCTTACTAAGAAAGGGGCGGATTTGGAGAATTGGTCTACTGAGGCCATTTCTTCATTTGAAAAATTAAAAAAGGCATTCAGTAGCGCTCCCATTCTGATCCAGCCTGATCAGGAGAAACCTTTTATTGTGGAGGTGGATGCGTCCGAGGACGGCGCAGGAGCAGTCCTTTCACAAGGTCCTGCTAGCCTCACTAACCTGAGACCGTGTGCCTTCTTCTCCAGGAAATTCTCTCCCACTGAGAGACACTACGACATAGGGAATAGGGCGCTGCTGGCCATTAAATGGGCATTTGAGGATAGAGGCATTTTCTGGAGGGGGCAAGGCATTGTGTAACTGTTGTCACTGACCATAAAAACCTTATGTTTCTCGAGTCTGCTAAAAGGTTGAATCCCCGTCAAGCCAGATGGGCTCTATTTTTTACTCGTTTTGATTTTTCCATTACGTTCAGGCCGGGAAGTAAAAATGTGAAGGCGGACGCATTATCTCGGAGCTTCCATGCTTTTCAACCTACTGAGGTACCACCTGAATACATCCTACCAGCAAAAATCTTCATGGCAGCTCTAACCCAGGATATCTCGGCTCGCATTAGGTCTGAACAACATCTGGCACCAACAGATAAGTTGTTTGTTCCCGTACAATTCCGTCTCCAGCTGTTGGGTGAGTGTCACGATTCTGCCTTTTGTGGACATCCGGGTGTTAAGGGCACTAAGGATCTGGTTTCTAGATCTTATTGGTGGCCCACTCTAACTAGGGATGTTAAGTCCTACGTGTCAGCCTGTGAGGTTTGTGCCAGGTCCAAGACACCTAGGACTCGCCCTGCTGGTAACCTACGACCCCTACCCATTCCCATTAGACCCTGGTCCCATATCTCGATGGACTTTATAACTGACGTACCGCCGGCGGAGGGTAAGACTGTAGTTTGGGTAGTGGTCGATAGGTTTAGCAAGATGGTCCATTTCATTCCCCTGGCTAAACTCCGGGATGCCAAAACCCTGGCGTCTATTTTTGTGAAAGAAATTGTTCGATTGCATGGTATACCGGAAAATATTGTTTCTGACAGGGGTGTGCAGTTTGTGTCCAAATTCTGGAGGGCTTTCTGTCAAAAATGTCAAATTTCATTGTCTTTTTCTTCTGCCTACCACCCTGAGAGTAATGGGCAGACTGAACGCCTTAATCCAGGCATGCTCAACCTGCGGCCCTCCAGCTGTTGCTAAACTACAACTCCCAGCATGCCCTAACAGCCTACAGCTATCAGCCTACAACAGGGCATTGTGGGAGTTGTAGTTTTACAACAGCTGGAGGGCCACAGGTTGAGCATGCCTGCCTTAATCAGTCTGTGGAACAATTCTTGAGGTTGTATGTTGCTGATGACCAGCAATTATTGGTGAAATTTCTTCCATTGGCTGAATTTGCTTTGAATAGCCGTGTCAATACTTCTGCTGGGGTTTCACCTTTCTTTTGTAACCATGGTTTCCATCCCCGTTTTCATTCTGGGTCATCAGTCTCCTCTTCTATCCCTGAGGCCGATAGGCTCTCCTCTGAACTGTGCACAGTTTGGGCCCGGGTTCAATCGAACTTAGAAAAGGCTCAAAGTTCTCAGAAACTCAAGGCCGATAGGAGACGTTCAAGGGGGTGAATTTTCAGATTGGGGATAAGGTATGGTTGGCCTCCAAGAATCTCTCTTAAGGTAGATTCTAAAGTTTGCTCCTCGTTTTATTGGACCATATAAGATCACGAAGGTGATTAACCCGGTATCATTTAGGTTGGAGCTGCCCGAGTCATTCCACATTCATAATGTGTTCCATAAATCCGTACTTAAAAAATATTTTGAACCGGTAGTACCATCGAAAGCCTCGCCTCCGCCGGTTCTTGTTAATGATGCTGTCGAGTATGTGGTGTCTAAAATAGTGGATGTCAGGAAGGTGCTTAAATCCTTGCAGTACCTGATTCACTGGAAGGGGTATGGACCTGAAGAGAGATCTTGGATACCTGCCAGGGAGGTCCTAGACTTGTTCGAAAATTTCATTTTGAACACCCTGAAAGGCCATCGCCTTAAGTCTTGGGTCTGGTGGCCCCTTGTAAAAGGGGGGGTACTGTAACGGGGTTCCGAAGGTGCACTTGGTCTCCCATTAGCCGCAGACCTGCTGCTTAGCTTCGGGAGCGAGGATCTGTGTTTGACCTCGTTCCCAGGGTGGTTTTCTAGCTGGGAGGTTCCCTGCTCCCAAGTCTGCCTTGAGCGCCGAGCTGATCACTCGGTGCTCGACTGGTTGGTCTGTCGGTCATGTGACGCTGGCCACGTCACATGACCCTCACTCCCCACTATAAATACAGGCAGCCTGCTGGCCACAGGTTGCCTGTTAATTTAGGTTCCACCTGTGATTTTGGATTTCCTGGCGTACTTACCTCCTGCTGAATTCCTGACGATCCTCTACCTGCTCCTTGTGTACTTTGCTGCTCTCCTGGTATTCTGACCCGGGCCTCCTCCTGACGATCCTCTGCTGACTCCTTTGGTACTTCACGACTCTCCTGGTATTTATGACCCCGGCTTCTCCTGACTATTCTCTGCTTGCTCCATTTGTACTTTGTAACTTTCCTGGTATTGACTTGGTCCGTTCACATTCTGTTTGTCTGTCTGTCATCCCTGCACTTATTTCAAGCTAGGGATTGCCGTCCAGTTGTCCCCTGTCATTAGGACTCGCGAGGCAAGTAGGCAGGGCCAGGGGTAAGGGTGGAGCGCAGTGGTCACTTCCCTTCCCCCTGTGTGTGTGTGTGTACGCGACCGTTACACATACATTTTGACAAACTGCAGTCTTACTTTTTTTAAGTCTCTGTGTCAGCAATGGGGTCCTCCTGGGCCCCCTGTCATAGCGTTTCATTTCATTCTGATGTTGACGGATAGTTTGTGCTGACACTGATGCACCCTGAGCCTTCAAGACAGCTTGAATTTCTATGGAACTTGATTGGTGCTGCTTATCCACCATCCGCACTATCCTGTGGAGCAACCTTTCATCAATTTTTATCTTCCGTCTACGTCCAGGTGGACTAGCTACAGTGCCATGGCTTGTAAACTTGTTGCTAACTGTGGACAAAGGAACATCAAGATCTCTGGAGATGGACTTATAATATTGAAATTGTTCATATTTTTCCACAATTCTGGTTCTCAAGTCCTCAGACAGTTCTCTTTACCTCGTTCTGTTCTCTATGCTTACTGTGGCACACACAGACACACAATGCAAAGTTGAGTCAACTTCTCCCCTTTTTATTTGGTTTCAGGTGTGATTTTTATATTGCCCACACCTTTTACTTGCCACAGGGGAGTTTGAAAGAGCATCTCATGCTTGAAACAAAGTTGTTTACCAACAATTTTAAAAAGGCGCCAACAATTTTGTCTGGACCATTTTTGGAGTTTTCTGTGAAATTATGTACAATTTAGCTATTTTTCTTAGTTTTTTGTTTTCTTTTTGTTTTGTTCCAATGCACACAAAGAAAATAAACATGTCAGTCAGGGGTCAGTATTGGATCCTATTCTCTTCAATATATTTATTATTGATCTTGTAGAAGGCTTGCACAGTAAAATATAAGTTTTTGCAGATGACACTAAACTGTGTAAAGTAATCAACACGGAAGAGGACAGTATACTACTACAGAGGGATCTGGATAGATTGGAGGCTTGGGCAGAGAAATGGCAGATGAGGTTTAACACTGATACATTTAGGGTTAAGCACATGGGAAGGAAAATACATGTCACGAGTACATTCTAAATTGTAAAACACTGGGTAACACTGACATGGAAAAGCACCTAGGAATTTTAGTGAACAGTCAACTAAGCTGTAGAAACCAGTGTCAGGCAACTGCTGCCAAGGCCATTGAGATAATGGGTTGAATCAAAAGGGTCATAGATACCCGTGATGAGAACATAGTCCTAAAACTTTACAAATCACTAGTCAGACCACACATAGAGTAGTGTGTACAGTTCTGGGCTCCTGTGAATAAGGCAGACATAGCAGAGCTGGAGAGGGTTCAGAGGAGGGCAACTAAAGTAATAACTGGAATGGGTGGACTACAGGACCCAGAAAGATTATCAAAATTAGGGTTATTCACTTTAGAAAAAAGACTGACTGAGGGGAGATCTAATTACTATGTATAAATATATCAGGGGTCAGTACAGAGATCTCTCCCATCATCTATTTATTCCCAGGACTGTGACGAGGGGACATCCTCTGCATCTGGAGGAAAGAAGGTTTGTACACAAACATAGAAGAGGATTCTTTACGGTAAGAGCAGTGAGACTCTGGAACTCTTTGCCTGAGTAGGTGGTGATAATGAGTACAATAAAGGAATTCAAGAGGGGCCTGGATGTATTTCTTGAGCGAATAATATTACAGGCTATAGCGACGAGAGGGGTCGTTGATCTAGGAAGTTATTCTGATTGCCTGATTGGAGTCGGAAAGGATTTTTTTTTCTCCTAAAGTGGGGGAAATTGGCTTCTACCTCGCAGTGTTTTTTTTTTTTGCCTTCTTCTGGTTGGAGAGATGTCTTTTATCAACCTTATAAGCTATGTTACTATGTGTATAACAAAATCTGTATTTGCAATAATTTTCTGGGAAAAATACTTCATTTTCTGTAAAAAGTTCAGCGGTACCAACACTTGTAGCCATGACTGTATCTTATAACTGTAGGTTACTATATACACTTTATAGAAAATACTATATTTCTATGTACCTTACTTTCTTAGCATATAGTTTTCAGTGAGTGATAGCCTAGGATATAAAAGTTATTATATAAAAAAGAACCTTATGGTCGATAAATAACCAATCTTCTTAAAGTGCCTCAGGAAACTCAAAATAATTATAACATTATCTCATGATTTCTATCAACGACACAAGGTTTAGCAATTTATGTTCCCATATATAGAAATAATTATAGTGCTTACATCCAGGTAGCTATGGTGTTATTGTTTAGCTGCCATTTAAAGCTGGGATGATGTATATGTTACATAAAAGGTGTCACCCTATAATACATATTGGTCTTTGTAAACTAACTACATGGAGCCTCTAGGTACTATTACAGCTATCCAAGCTAATTTCAAAAGAAGAAAGAGTTGTTTGGCATATAATGACTGGCAACAGAAATTGGGAGAAAATTACACTTAGACACTGATTATTATGTAGCGAATGAGCGCTTTCTAATGCAATTTGATTTGTTTATTACCTGTTTAGAGTTTATATTTATTCACACCCATTTAGGATGTATAATAACTTATGTGGTTTAACCTTGCAAACTGTACTCATGGAAAAACAAAATTGTCTCAAGTATTTACCACTGAAGACCACAATAGATGATTAGAGAATATTAATATTAAACTCTTTATCACCTTAGTCCACTAGACAAACTAGGTATTAAGCCACTCTAGGGCACCAGGAATATTACAGGAATAGAATCATTAACCCCTTTGCAGCCTCTGATGTAATATTATGTTAGTGGGGCGCAAGAGGTGTATGATTCCGTTCCATACACGGGAGATGCCAGTTGTGTAATACAGTTGGCACCTGGCCAGGGTCGTACATAGAAACCACTGGGCCCAATAACAAGAATCTAAATTGGGTCCCCATGCCTTATTTATAGCACATCCCAATATCCATTCTTGGCCTCTCTTTTTGCTCCATGAACTGTGCTTGCTGTTGCGTGTTATATTGTATGTCATCAGGGCTGGACTGGAATTACAAAATAGCACTGGCACACAAAAGAGGTATACTGATATATATACAGTGTATGAGGTACGGGGTATAATAGATACAGAGTGCATAGGTATATAATATACACAGTAGTGTATTTACATCTGAGTACAAGGTTTTAATTAAAGCTCATACCTCACATATCAGCCCACTGCTGCCTAAGGGGCTGGATCTCACAGGCTTCCGTAGAAGGCAAGCTCCTATGTCTATGGAAGGCATTGGGCTTGCCTTCTGTGCTATCGGGTCCCTGCCACTGCAGCGCGGGGACCCGATAGGGAAGCAAGGGTTTTGACCATGGCATACAAGGGGTTAAATGACGTATGCAGCAGGGGCCCGGCTGCCAGTGACTGCCGGGTCCGTGCCGCTGATCGGGCGGACGCAGCTCCTGCATCCGCCCGATCAGCCCACCGTACATGTACGGCGCTGGTCCTTAAGGGGTTAAAGAACAAGTTTAGTTATGACGTGGCTTTGAGGGGCTAATATAATAGAAACCACCCATAAATGACAAAATGATGCCAACATAAAATAGACATATGGGAAATGTAAATGTATAACTATTTTATGAGGTATCACTATCTGTTTAAAGAGCGGAGAAATTTAAATGTAGAAAATTTAGAATTTTTCCAAATTTCTGGTAAATTTGGGATTTACCACTGTCATGAAGTATAATGTGGTAAGAGAAAACAATCTCAGAATGGCTTGGATAAGTAAAAGTGTTCCAAAATTATTACCACATAAAGTGACACAATGTCACATTTGCAAAAAAAAATGGCTTGGCCAGAGGTAAAAAGGGTTAATATATGTTACATTGATTATTTATTCTTGGTTTACTTTGTCACTTTCTGTTTTAGTTTATTATCTGACATGTTAGGCTCCATTTTATGCAACAAATGTCACAAAGTTATTAGTGCGTTTTACACCACATAGTATAGATAGGTAGCTAGATAGATATTAAGGATGAGCAAATTGATTCTTAACAAACCGGTTCCGTAATGAATTTCACAAATATCTGAAACCAGAGCTTTTCAGGTTTAGGCCTCTTTCACACTACATTTTTTTGTTTTTGTTTTGCGGGCCGTTTTTTTGCGTTCCATATACGGTCCGTATACGGAACCATTCATTTCAATGGTTCCGCCAAAAAAAAAACGGAACAACGGATCAGTGAAAAACGGACTGCAAAACACTGAAATAGCCATACGGTAGTGTGAAAGAGGCCTTACTTTGGATAAATCCAGTAAGCCATTGTGCTGCACAAGTTGGCAGCCAAAACCACCACAGAGGAAGAAGGACGCTCATACGACCCAAACAGAAAGTGGGAGGATGGCATCTTCTGATTTGGCTCAGAGGCTGAAAAACAGAAGATCAGGGGTAGCAGCAGGTAGAGAGATGCCTGTGTAGAAGGAGTAGACCTCATTCTATGTTGAGCTGTTGATGAGGGTGGATGGACTATGCAGTATCTGAGTGTAACAGGGACAGTTTAGGTAAAGAACAGAAATAAATAATTGTGTACAATACTAGGGACTTTGATCAGGGGAAGCTTTGAGGAGTGAGGGGCTGGGACACAGTGTTTAATAATACAGCTGTACAAGTAGTTCTGCTTTATAAAACATGTCACCTGCAAGAAAAAAAAACAACTGTTGTGCTAAACAAGTGCATATTTTTTTCAAATATGTTTTTTGTGTTGCATTATAGTAAAAGATTTTTACGGTAATTTTTTATACCAATGAAATTAAATGCAAATGACACCATAGACAGAAATATTGCAATATTTCCTGCATAGTTATAGAGGTGGTGGTGTTGGAGGGTTAATAATCGCATTACAAGATTGCACAGTGTGTCTTAGGCCTCATGCACACGACCGTTGTGTGCATCCGTGGCCGTTGTGCCGTTTTCCGGGTTTTTTTTCGCGGACCCATTGACTTTCAATGGGTCCGTGGAAAAATCGGAAAATGCAACGTTTTGCAGCCGCATCCGTGTTTCCTGTCCGTCAAAAAAATATGACCTGTCCTATTTTTTTGAAGGAAAACGGTTCATGGACCCATTCAAGTCAATGGGTCCATGAAAAAACACTGATGCACACAAGATTGGCACCCGCGTCCGTGGCCGTTTGCTACTTTTACACAGACTGATACGCAGATCCGTCTGCATAAAAGCTTTTTCGTGAAAACTCAGATCCGACAGTATATTCTAACACAGAGGCGATGGGTACGCTTCAGGTTAGAATATACTAAAAGAACTGTGTACATAACTGCCCCCTGCTGCCTGGCAGGTGCTGCCAGGCAGCAGGGGGCAGACCCCCTCCCCTGTATTTAACACATTGGTGGCCACTGCGGCCGGCCCCCCCTCCCTCCCTCCCCTGTAGTTAACACATTGGTGGCCAGTGCGGCCGGCCCCCCCTCCCTCCCCTGTAGTACTATAGATTCATTGGTGGCCAGTGGGCCTGCCCCTTCCTCCCCTGTAGTACTGTAGATTCATTGGTGGCCAGTGGGCCCCCCCTCCCTCCCCTGTAGTACTGTAGATTTATTGGTGGCCAGTGGGCCCCCCCTCCCTCCCCCTCCTAATTAAAATCTACCCCCTATCATTGGTGGCAGCGGAGAGTACCGATCGGAGCCCCAGTTTAATCGCTGGGGCTCCAATCAGTAACCATGGCAACCAGGACGCTACTGCAGTCCCGGTTGCCATGGTTACTTAGCAATTTGCAGAAGCATTATACTTACCTGCGAGCTGCGATGTCTGTGACCGGCCGGGAGCTCCTCCTACTGGTAAGTGACAGATCATTAAGCAATGCGCCGCACAGACCTGTCACTTACCAGTAGGAGCAGCGCAGGGCCGGACACAGATATTGCAGCTCGCAGGTAAGTATAATGCTTCTAGTATATTCTAACCTGAAGCGTCCCCATCACCATGGGAACGCCTCTGTGTTAGAATATACTGTCGGATCTGAGTTTCACGATCTAACTCAAATCCGATGGTATATTCTAACATAGAGGCATTCCCATGGTGATGGGGACGCTTCAAGTTAAAATATACCATCAGATTGGAGAAAACCCAGATCCGATGGTATAAAAGGGACTCCTGACTTTACATTGAAAGTCAATGGGGGACGTATCCGTTTGCAATTGCACCATATTGTGCCAACGTCAAACGGATCCGTCCCCATTGACTTCCATTGTAATTCAGGACGGATCACCAAAACGACTTTTTTTTTCATGTCCGTGGATCCTCCAAATCTCAAGGAAGACCCACGGACGAAAAAACGGTTACGGATCACGGACCTACGGACCCCGTTTTTGCGGACCTTAAAAAAAAAACGGTCGTGTGCATGAGGCCTTAATAGTAAACAGAGGTCTTTTTTGAATGTGTGTTTTTGCACACAAATAAAGCCTCTTTCACACTTCAGTGTTTCACAGACGTGTGCTGTACGTGTTCTCCACGGACAGCCCACGTCCCTATTCATTTTAATATGTGTATTCACACATCAGTGTTTTAGCAAAGTCCGTGGGTCAGTTTTTTAAAATCATGGATGCATGCTCTATTTTGTCAGTGTTCACGGATCCATCACGCCCATTATAGTCTATGGGTCCATGAAAAACATTGATGCCATCCGTGTTGCATCCGTGTTTCACGGATCATTAAGAAGAGATTCTTTGAAAATAATTTTTCGGCTGTTCAGTGTCACTGAAACACGTATGCAACACGGACAGCAAAAAACGGACGCACGGACCCAACACGGATCATTCACGGACAGCTTCACGAATTCATCACTGACCACCTGCTCATGGATTTGAGCATGGACACGGACATGTGAATGAGGCTTAACATAGTAGGCAAATCAGTTATCAGCCTTTCCTGCATTGTTATAGTGATGGTGTGATGTAAGGATGAGCGAGCTTGTTTCTACTGGTTCAGGACTCGTTCTGAATTTTTCAAACAGGATTCACACAAAGCTGAATTGTTTGATTTGTTTTGGGGGGGAGAGACCAGTAAACTACATGTATAATATGTGGGCATTATATGCTCTCTTTTTCTTGATTCTTGACAGAAATGAATAAAATAAAAAAATCCCCAAATCTGAAACAGACCACATCTTGAAAGGTTTGCTCGTGTCTAGTGTGATGTGAATAATTACAGTGCAAGTTTTCAATGTTTGCCTTAATAGCAAAGAAAGGTATTTTTGAAATCTTTTTAAATGCAAATAATGCAGTAGGCAGAAATATTACCAGTGCCAATACTGCAATATTCCCAAAGTAACTTGTGGCTAGCAGTGTTCAATGTTTCTGTAGAACGGGGAGGACATTTAATTGTGACTCTATCTTTAAATTACAGAAAACAAACTTGGAATTTTTCTATAACTGTTCTATAATTTATGTGACTGTGTACCAAACCTATGACTTTTCATCTAGGAAAATCAGCCGTTTTCATTGGGCTTAATAATAAAATGTCAGGAATATGGAATATTTCAAAATGAAAAACGCAGCCATGTCAATCCAGAGCCAGAATGAGGGTGGTAGCAGCACCAGCTGTCCAGCCAAAAGTAGAAGTAGTAGTGTAGTAGTAGTAGGTAGTGATGGCCTTGCGGTTTGCCCGGTGGTCAGTTTGCGGCGAACTTTGCGCATTTGCGATCTGCTGAACATGCGAACATATGGCGATGTCCACGCACGCCATATTTTTTTGCATTGTGCCGAACTTTGACCCATGACACATCCATCAGGTGGGACAGGACAGCCAATTGAGACGTTTCAGCACATGGACACACCCCCACCCTATAACAGAACCCGATCTGGCAGCCATTTTACATTATGTGTTTTGCCAGTGTAGGGAGAGGTTGCATTTTGGAGCAGGGACAGGCTGTTGTTGTGCGTCCACAAAATTACTGCTTGAGGGTGATATACCAGCTTCAACTAACAACTGATTGAGGCCTTCCATATATCAGCTTCTACAAACTAGTGATAGAGGTTTTCTATATACCTGCGTCCACAAAATTACTGCTTGAGGGTGATATACCAGCTTCAACTAACAACTGATTGAGGTCTTTCATATATCAGCTTCTACAAACTAGTGATAGAGGTTTTCTATATACCTGCGTCCACAAAATTACTGCTTGAGGGTGATATACCAGCTTCAACTAACAACTGATTGAGGTCTTTCATATATCAGCTTCTACAAACTAGTGATAGAGGTTTTCTATATACCTGCATCCACAAAATACAGATTGCAGGTTTTGATATACCAGCTTCAACTAACAACTGACTGAGGCTTGCCATATATCAGCTTTCACAAATACTGCTCTTCTCTAGGGTCTTAGGCACAGGGTCATTTTGAAAATGACAGGCAGAGGAAGAGGCATGGCGTTCTGCAGACGTGGTAGGGGTCAGGCAGGTGCATCAGGCCGGACCCTAAGTGGGAAGGTGCAGAAGGTACGTGCGATTATGTCAAAGGATGCACCAGAGTTGGTTGAGTAGCTAACTCAGCCTTCTGCTTCTGCACCCTCCTGATCCTCTGTATCTGCATCCTCCTCACTCTCTGCTGTGTGCACCCCCAAAGACACCACCACCACCACCACCACCACCATAGCCCCTCCACTCGAGTCAGAGTAATTATTTTCCCATCCATTGCCAGACCTTACCGATGCACAGCCATTCTTGGCATCAGATGAGGAAGAGGAGGTAGCAAGGGCTGGCAACCAGCGGTCTGACGACAGTACCCAGATCAGCCCAAGGAGGGAGGTCACCACTGTTGCTGCCTACTCCGAGATCTCTAATGTCAGTGGTGGTGAAGGTGATGATGATGACGTGTCGATGGACGTCATGTGGGTGCCTACAAGAGAGGAAGAGGAGGGGAGTTTAGAGGGAGAGACGGAGCAGCATATAGGGAGGAGAACGAGGAGAAGCAGGCAGAACTCGCAGTGTACAGGATGCAAAAAGCAGACTGCAAATGTATCTGGAACGAGCCATCCACCATGCACGGTCACATGACGCCGGTACATGGCTCCGCAGTGTGGGCTTTTTTAACATGTCAGCTGCTGACAATAGTGTTGCCATCTGCAGACTGTGCTGTCAACTAGTGATGAGCGGCAGGGGCCATATTCGAATTTGCGATATTTCATAAATATTTTGTAGAATATTCGTAGAATATTTGCAAATTTGAATATTCGTTATATATTTATTTTTTTTACTCGAAAAAATTGGCGAAGTAATGATTGCGTAATATGCGAATAATACACAATCAATACAGGAGTGGGTCAAAAACGAATATATAGCACTATAGAATTTAGTGGTTTATATAAGATTTTTAGAATATTCGTCATTTTTTTTCCATCTGAAGTCATGATTCCTCCCTGCTTAAGTTACTTAAGCAGGGAGGAATCATGACTTCAGATGGAAAAAATGATGAATATTCTAAAAAATGAATATATAGAGCAATATAGCTAATATAGTGCTATATTCGTTTTTCAGAGAATATTTGTAATATTCTAAAACAAGAATATATAGCAATATAGCGAATATTCGGAAAAAAAATCTAATATAGAGCAATTTAGCTAATATATCTTTTTTTTATAGTTGTCATTTTTTTCCAATCTGAACTTTATTTGAGAAAAAAATTACAACTATTAGACAAAGAAGATTATAGCACTATATTAGCTAAATTGCTCTACATTCGTTTTTTCGAATATTCGCCATATTGCTATGTATTCTTATTCTGACTCTGCCTGGCCTGTATAAGCAGATATAATCACTGCGGACAATCCTTATCAGATAGCTTGATCTCACTAACACCGAGTTTATCCGTGTAAGTTGGTTTATTCTGTAAGCCAGATAAAAGAGTACAGCAGAACAGATGGATTCCGGTATTGTGCGGTCAAAAGATGATGCTTTTGTAAGTGTACATGTGTACCTGTGCACATGTCTGGAGCAGAATGAAGATACAGGAAGTGAAGTACACAGAAGAAGGGGTGGAGCAATTAAATGAATCACAGATATCACGAACCAGGAAAACAAGTGCATTACCACTAGATGGGAGCATATAACCAAATATAGAATATATGAATGGTTTAATGAATTAAACTATATAGATTTTAACTGCGTAGCAGCACAATTCTTGTTTTGGAATATTACGAATATTATAAAAAAACAAATATATGGCACTATATCGAATGTATTCATTTTTTCGAATATTCGTCTTTTATTTTTTTTAATCTGTACAGTTGTTCCACTTTGGAATACTTCTCCCCGACAAGCGTCCCCATCACCATAGGAATGCATGGGGGTTAGAATATACCTTTGGATCTGAGTTTTCACGATCTCACTGGTATATTCTAACTTTCCTTTAAGTCTGGTTGCAGAGAGCCTTTATGGAGGTGTAGAACATTGTGCCTTGCAGTAACACGCATAGGGAGTCTGCAGTAGTAGTGAAACAATAGTGTGTCAGTATGACATGCGGATGACAGGCGTCACTCTTAGAATCCCTGCACACTTCACTTAGTTAGGCTTAAAACACACGACCGTTGTTTCATTCCATGTCTGTTGTTCCGTTTTTCGTGTTTTTCTGCGGACCCATTGAAAACTTGGTTAATGCACCGTTTGTCATCCGCGTCCGTGATCCGTGGTTCCAGTCCGTCAAAAAAATATAACCTGTCCTATTTTTTTCACGGAAAATGGTTTGCGGACCCATTCAAGTCGATGGGACCGTGAAACAACACGGAGGCACACAAGATTGTAATCCGCGTCCGCATCCGGTTTTTCCTATCATTTGCATGGCAAACTTGACTTAGACTTTTTTTTACTTTGCTTCATGTCTGCTGATCCTCCAAAAATAAAGGAAGACACGCGGAAACAAAAACGGAAACGGAACAACGACGGAACCCCATTTTGCGGAACGGAACACAACAACGGTCATGTGCATGAGGCCTTACAGGGCCAAAACTGAACAAATAACTAAAGTGTGAACTCAGCCTTACAGGTCAATGTTAGCATCAAGAAGAAGTGCACTCCTTTTACACCATCAGCAGCTGATTCCACATAGATGTCTACAGAACCTTTTCTATTAAACGCTTATGCAAGTAGAGCCCCCCCCCCCCCGACAGAGTGGAGAGGGTGTCAGCAGTAAGTTTGTTTTGACGTCACTCATTATTTTACCCTTCCTCTGATCCGTCAGAACAATAACCCCTAAAAAACGGATCCTGTCTGTTGAGCATCAGCCTTCACTCGGTCAGCATTTGGTCAGTAATCCATCAGTATTGCTAAAGCCAAAAAAAACAGGAGTGGATCCAAAACAGAGATGACACATGAATGGAATATTTGCATGTCTTCTATGTTTTGAACCCACTCCTGCTTTTGGCTACCAAATCATAAGTCAATTCTGATGCAAAATAGGGACGATACCATGCAGGCCTTACAGCTACTACACAGATAGGATCCCTAATGCGTCTCATTTTTCCTTCCTTCGGACAGATCAGAAGAAGGGTCAAATAAATGATGATGTCAGCCAGGCCGAAAGGCAAAATAGTGGCCCAGTCATGAAGTGGGGAGGGTGGGAACAGCATGAGAAGTCCACAGAGTGGCCCTATGACATAGTGGAGAGGTGGAAGCAGCATGAGGAGACCACAGAGTGGCCCAATGACAGAGTCTGGAGGTGACAGCAGCATCAGGAGGAGGCCACAGAGTGGCACAATGACAGTGTGTTGGTGGCAGCAGCAGCATCAGGAGGCCGCAGAGTGGCCTAATGACAGAGTGTGGAGGTGGCGGCAGCAGCAGCATCAGGAGGAGGCCACAGGGTGGCACAATAACAGTGTGGAGGTGGCAGCAGCATCAGGAGGTCACAGAGTGGCACAATTAACAGTGTGGAGATGGCAGCAGCAGCAGCATGAGGGTACCGCAGAGTTTCACAATGACAGAGTGTGGAGGTGGCGGCAGCAGCATCAGGAAGAGATCACAGAGTGGCACAATGACAGAGTGTGGAGGTGGAAACAGCAGCATCAGGATGCCAAAGAGTGGCAAGGTGACATAGTGTTAAGGTATCAGCAGCATCAGGAGACCACAGAGAGGCAAGGTGACATAGTTTTGAGGTGGCCGCAGCATCAGGAGACCACAAAGTGGCAAGGTGACATATTGTGGAGGTGGCAGCAACATCAGGAGACCACAGAGTGGCAAGGTGACATAGTGTGTAGGTGGCAGCAGCATCAGGAGACCACTAGAGTGGCAAGGTGACATAGTGTGGAGGTGGCAGCAGAATTTGGAGACCACAGTGACCCTGTGACCTGAGTGGGGAGGTGGGTGGCAATACCAGTTGAAGATGGTGGGTGAAAGAAGAAGCACTTAGCATCAGATGTGTGGAATCAGGCAGGTGGCAGCATCAGAATAGTAGCTGAGGCAGGTAGCCAGAAGCAACTGGTCTCTTTTGTCAAAGTGTTGGTGTGGCACCATGGATGATCTAGTCCAGTGATGGCTAACCTTGGCAGTCCTGCTGTGGTGAAACTACAACTCCCAGCATGCTCCATTTATTTCTGTAGAGTTCTGAGAGCAGCCAAGCAAGGGGGGCATCTTGGGAGTTGCAGTTTTACTACAGCTGGAGTGCCAAGGTTAGCCATCACTGATCTAGTCTGATGCATCAGGCATTGGTGGGTGGAAATCCTGGCTGATCCACGCCTGATTCATCTTAACAAAGGTCAGTGTCTCCACATTTTGGGTGGAAAGGCAAGTTCTTCTTGGGGTAACTATGGCCCCGTCATACTAAACACCCCCTCTAATGCCACAGTACTGGCCAGGCAGGACAGCTTTTCCAGGGCAAACTCTGCCAGTTGCGGCCACAAATCCAGTTTGGCTGCCCAGTAGTCCAGCGGATCTTCAATGGGGGGTGGCAGGGCACTGTACAAGTGTGCCACCACCTGATGGTTCAGGTCCTGCTCCAGGTCTACCTGCTGCTGCTTGTGAGTCGTTTCTTCACTAGGTGGGTGAATAAAGCTGCTCATCAACGACTTAAGACTCAAGTTGCTGCTGATGGAGCTGGAACTGCTCCTACCCCCCCCCCCACACCCTGCCACAGAAGCCATGACAGAGGAACGTGAGCGCAGAGAGCCCCCCCCCCCGGTCAGACCTGCGAGAGGATTGACGATGGTGCACATAGGCAGCTGGCAACTGACTACATAGGATGTCTCTATAGCAGTTCAGTTTGTCCTCCTTCTCAGCAGGTGCTAAAAAGGCGCCGATTTTTGACCAGTAGCGAGGGTGGAGACCCAGCAAGGTGGCGAGCCAGAAGTCATCCCTCTGCCTAATGGTGACAATTCGGCTGTCACTATGCAAGCAAGTGAGCATTCATCGGGCCATTTTTGCATACTGCCATGGTGTGTCTGGATCCTCTGCCTCATCTTCCTCATCGCCCTGTAGCTCCTCTGGCTGCTTCTCCTCTCCACTCACCTAAGTAAAAAAAACACCCATTTCGCTACATGAAGCAGTGGAATGACGTTTTTCATCTCGTAGTCCTGGCTACTGACAAATAACATGGCCTCCGCCCTCCTTAAAAAGGCCTGAGCAAACGGCAGGTGTCACTCATGAGCTACCACTGGCTGACATCAAAGTTACACAGGGGAGTACTACTGTCTGCTTGGATCATCAAGAAATCGTTTATGGACTTTCTCTGTTCATATAGTTGGTCCAACATATAGAAAGTGGAATTCCAATGGTTGACGTGCATGCATTTTTAGGATGTCCTGCAGATGGGTGGAAGACTTCAGGAATAGTGATGAGCGACAGGGGCTATATTCGAATTTGCAATATTTTATGAATATTTGGGTGAATATTCATCATATATTCGCGAATTTGCTCATTCGAGATTCTTTTCTTGATTGCAAAAAATTGGCAATGTAATATTCGCGTAATAATATAGGCGTGGGTCACTTTTGCTACATTTTCCAAGCTGCTAGAAGTTTCCTGAGACTGGAGAAAATGGAAAATGTTGGCACGGCAGAACATTAAAAATTGCGCTAATCGGCACTAATGATGCGAATATTTTGCCGCAATACGTGAAACTTCACATTTTAGCAGGTCTGCATGTATGTAGGGACAGTAGAACCTATCACACTACCTAACACACTGCACTGCAACAGCTACACTATTTAGGATATAACCTACACTGACTATCTTCCACTATCTATCTGTATTACATATATAAGCTATCTAACTATCTATCTAATGTAGTGTGGAAATCACAGAGCACAGCAATGACACTGCTGTCTCTCTCAGAACTTTAAAAAGCTGTAGAAAATGGCTGAGGTGGAGCTTCTTATAAAGTAAGGGGTAGGCAACTTTCCTATTGATTGCTAGGGATGTTGCTAAGCTCAGACAAAGACATTGCAGCCTTCTCATTGGCCCACAAGCAAGAATGGAGGTTATTGATGATTTTTTTTTTTGAATATTCAAAATAACGAATATATATCACTATATTAAAAATATTTGCGAACTCTCAAAGTGCTGATATTCGCGATTAATAATCACGATTCAAATATTCGTCCCAACACTATTCAGAAACCGCTTGACAACCAGATTGAATATGTATGCCATGCAGGGAGCAGGGCTCAGCCCTCCTTGACGCAGCACCGACACCATGTTCTTCCTGTTGTCGGTCACCATGGTTCCGATTTTGATTTGTTGCGGAGAAAGCCAAGATTTGATTTCTTTATGAAGGACACGGAGCAGTTCCTCCCCTTTGTGACTCTGTTCACCCAGGCAAATGAGGTGCAGAACAATGTGACACCGCTGTTCTCTGCACATGTGGTATGCTAGGGGAGCACTGTGAATTGTCCCTGCAGTAAAGGCTTAGGACACGGTGGAAGATGAGGAGGCAGAGGCGGACATTGTCGCAGGACCAACGGCGTGAGAACGTGGAGGCGGAAGTTGCTGATTTGGCTGTGCAGGAGCTACATGCATCCAGTGGGCCGTAAGGGACATATATTGTCCCTGACCGTAGTTATAGCTCCACAAGTCGGCGGTGCTGTGCACTTTGGCAGACACCGACAGGCTCAAGGACTGGCCCACCTTCTGTTCTACAAATGTGTGCAGGGCTGATACTGCCTTTTTGGAAAATAAATGACGGCTTGGCACTCGCCACTGCAGCACCAGCAACTTGGCAAGAAGCACATTGAGCTTCTGCGCCATTGGATGAGTGCACTCATACTGTTGTCTCTTGGCAATCGCTTTGGTGATCTATTGCTGACGTAATGACTAACGAAGAGTAGAAGGAGGAGCAGGAGCATCAGGACCAGCAGATGATGGGAAGGACAGATCGTTCCCTTCTGGTGCGTGCCACTGGGCGATGCTGCGGTTGCTGCGGCAGGCTGGACCACCACATCAGAGCCACGGTTCTCCCAGGCACCTTTATGGTGATGCTGCATATGTTGACGCAGGGCCATGTTGGCACCCTGGCCACTCTTCACCCTCTGCCCACAGATTCTACATATGGCCATGTTTACCTCCTCCGGCGGCTTAACAAAAAACTGTCACAGCGCCGAGTAGGTGATTTTACCCGAACACTATGCACTGACTGACTGCTACCACCGCTGCCTCCGTGAACCCTTGCCCCTCTACTTCCCGGGAAGGTAGGCTCCTGCGAAGCGAGTGGTCAACTCTGGGCACGTTTGGCTACCCACCTCCCACTACTGCCACCCTGTTGACTCCCAGCCATGCTAGCGACTTACTAGCTCCGCTGTTGCCTCACGGGCAAGCTGCCACACAGGCAAGCTGCCACCCTCTTCTTCCGATGATGATGAAGCCCCTTCGTCACCTGGCTCCCAAGTGCGATCAGCTACATCATCATCGAGTACTGTCTGCACATCACTAATGTCCTTCTCAACCGTCTCTGGGTCAGGAGCCAGGAGCCTGACCGCTCGAACACCGGCTCCCATGCCACTCTCCTCATCACTACTTGCCTGCCTAGTGGAGGAAGCGGTGGATGTCTCTTCCACATCTTGGCTTGCCAGTAGCTGCAGACTGTCTTCTAGTAGCTCGTCCTCACTGTATTATGGAGCTGAACCCACAGAATACAATACTTCTCTGGCTGAGGCAACAGAAAAAGACAGAGGCAGGTTGAGGACAGGTGAGGGCACAGGGCCTGCTCCTAAGCCATGCCAACTAAGGGTTGTGTCTGATGAACCCACCAACTTTTGGCTGGGGGTGTCTAATGTCACTTGCGATTAAGTCGAAGATCAAGTCAACCATTCAAGTACTGCTGGGTTGCTGGTCAAGACTTGACCTCAAGTTTAAACTGGGAGCTCAGGCCTCTCGAAGTGAGCGCTGCTGCCACGGCCCCATACTCTGCTGCGACCTGTGACTGCACCAGAAACATTTAGGCCTCTGCCACTCCCCTGTGCAGGGCCTGGCACTTCTCTGTCTGACATACTGTTAGATCAAATAAATAAATAAATAAAAAGGAAATTAAAACCCCCCAAAAAAGACTGTAATTTTTTCACTTCACCACACCACCGCTAATAAGCCCTTTTTTTCTCACTAATACACACAAAATGCTTTAGAACATATAACTGCACCGCTGAACGGCAAATATATTTTACTTTTGCCACTAATACACAACAAAAAGAGCTTTAGAATATATAACTGCACCTCTAAACGGCAAATATATTTTGCTTTTGCCACTTATACACGACAAAAAGGGCTTTAGAACATATAACTGCACCGCTGAATGGCAAATATATTTTATTTTGCCACTAGTACACGACAAAAAGAGCTGTTCTAACATATAACTGCACTGCTGAACGACAAATAGCCCTTATTATCTTCCACTTATACACGCCATAGAAGGCTTTAGAACATAAAACTGCATCGCTGAATGGCAAATAGGTCCTTATTTTTTTCCACTTATACATGCCACAAAAGGCTTTAGAACAAATAACTGCACCGGTGCACGGCAAATATATTTTTATTTTGCCACTATTACACACCAAAAAGGGCTTTAGAACATAAAACTGCACCACTGGACAGCAAATAGGCACTTATTTTTTTCCACTTATACATATTCACAGAAGGCTTTAGAACTTATAACTGCACTGCTGAAACAGCAAATATATTTTTCTTTTGCCACTAATACATGACAAAAAGGACTTTAGAACATATAACTGCACCGCTGAATGGCAAATATATTTTACTCTTGCCACTAATACACGACAAAAAGGGCTTTAGAACATAAAAGTGCACCGCTGAATGGCAAATATATTTTAATTTTGCCACTAATACATAACAAAAAGGGCCTTCAGAACATATAACTACTACGCTGAATGGCAAATATATTTTACATTTGCCACTAATACACAACAAAAAGTGCTGTAAAACATATAACTGCACCACTGAACAGCAAATATTTTTTTCTTCTTCCACTAATACACGACAAAAGGGCTGTAATTTTCGCACTTCACCACACAACATCTAATAAGCCCTTTTTTTTCCCATACAAGCCAAAAAATGCTTTAGAACATATAACTGCACCGCACAAGGGCAAATAAGACTTAGAAATATTTCCTTGTAATAAACTCTGTTAATGGTTGTATGAAACAGCATTTGCACCCCAATAACAAGAACGATTTGCTGGAATTACAGAGCTGTATAATGGCAATTTGGGTCCCCAGTCAGTGCAGCAAGGAGTAATAGGATTGTTCCTATTACCCAGGCTGTAACCTCCCCTAAAGAACCCTGTTCCACATAAATGCTGTGGAATGATTCCTTCCCTACACCTTGAATAATCTTTCCCTGCACTTGTAAAATTTTTATTTTTAGCACAGAAGTTTTTTTATAGCACTGTCCCTAGTGCCTGCTGACGTCTCTCTCGGCAGTAAGTACACTGGAAAATGGCAGAATCCAAGATGGCTGAGGCTATTTATAGGGCTGTGACATGATAGGGCTGGCTGGCTGCTGATTGTCTGCATGCATGGCATTATGGGTGATCCCGCCTTCCCAGATTTCCTTGCTCCATGTCCTCACATGTGCAGCAGCCATTTTAGGAAAAAAAACTAAGTGTGAGGAAATTCGGATTCGGTGAGAATCAAATTTTTCCTGAAATTCCGATCGAATTCCACTTTGTCAACTTCGATTTGCTCATCTCTAATTATTAACTATGATTTTACAGATAAAGTGGCGCTGTAGTCTAGTCATGGACACTAATTCAGCAATAATGCTGGCTTATGTGACACTCACCAACCCTCTCCCCTCCTCTCCATTGTTAGTATACTCATATAGTTATATTCCTGTCATAAAACAAAAATGCTGCCTGCTTTAACACCGTTGAGACTGCTGTAATAACAATAATCACAGGTCATTATTACAGTAGCTTATTGTCTAGATTGATAAGATATTTTAGCTCTATTAGCTCTATCTACCTACACTCACCTAAAGAATTATTAGGAACACCTGTTCTATTTTTCATTAATGCGATTATCTAGTCAACCAATCACATGGCAGTTGCTTCAATGCATGTAGGGTTGTGGTCCTGGTCAAGACAATCTCCTGAACTCCAAACTGAATGTCAGAATGGGAAAGAAAGGTGATTTTAGCAATTTTGAGCGTGGCATGGTTGTTGAGTAGGCATGGTTGTTGAGGTCTGAGTATTTCACAATCTGCTCAGTTACTGGGATTTTCACGCACAACCATTTCTAGGGTTTAGAAAGAATGGTGTGAAAAGGGAAAAACATCCAGTATGCGGCAGTCCTGTGGGCGAAAATGCCTTGTTGATGCTAGAGGTCAGAGGAGAATGGGCCGACTGATTCAAGCTGATAGAAGAGCAACGTTGACTGAAATAACCACTCGTTACAACTGAGGTATGCAGCAAAGCATTTGTGAAGCCACAACACGCACAACCTTGAGGCGGATGGGCTACAACAGCAGAAGACCCCATGGGTACCACTCATCTCCACTACAAATAGGAAAGAGAAGCTACAATTTGCAAGAGCTCACCAAAATTGGACTGTTGAAGACTGGAAAAATGTTGCCTGGTCTGATGAGTCTCGATTTCTGTTGAGACATTCAAATGGTAGAGTCTGAATTTGGCGTAAACAGAATGAGAACGTGTATCCATCATGCCTTGTTACCACTGTGCAGGCTGGTGGTGGTGGTGTAATGGTGTGGGGGATGTTTTCTGGGCACACTTTAGGCCCCTTAGTGCCAATTGGCCAACGTTTAAATGCCACGGGCTACCTGAGCATTGTTTCTGACCATGGCCATCCCTTCATGACCACCATGTACCCATCCTCTGATGGCTACTTCCAGCAGGATAATGCAACATATCACAAAGCTCAAATCATTTCAAATAGGTTTCTTGAACATGACAATGAGTTCACTGTAGTAAAATGGCCCCCACAGTCACCAGATCTCAACCCAATAGAGCATCTTTGGGATGTGGTGGAACGGGAGCTTCGTGCCCTGGATGTGCATCCCTCAAATCTCCATGAACTGCAAGATGCTATCCTATCAATATGGGCCAACATTTCTAAAGAATGCTATCAGCACCTTGTTGAATCAATGCCACGTAGAATTAAGGCAGTTATGAAGGCAAAAGGGGGCCAATCACCATATTAGTATGGTGTTCCTAATAATTCTTTAGGTGAGTGTACAGTATCTCTCTATATTTCTGAAATATTGATCTCTATCTAATATGCTCCTGCAGCTATCAGCAGGGAGGAAGTAAATGGCAGCCTGATTTTAACACTGTCGAGACTGCTGTAATCACAGGTCATTATTACAGTAGCTTTAGTACCTAGATTGATAATATATTCAGGTTATTTTAGCTGTATCTTTTAGCTATCTGTGTACAGTATCTGTCTGTCTCTACCTCTCAATCTCTATATTACTTTATTTCTGTATTGATTTCTATCTTGTGTGCATCAGCAGGAAGGAAGGAAATATCTGCCTTAATTTGTCTCTTCCCACTCTGCTCCATACTTAAATGAATATATTATGCAAAATGGAGAATGAAGCTAACAAACAATGAAAAGCACTATGTTTTTAATTTAAGATTACAAACTGGAATGTATGCTCTGAGGTGCATATCCCATGAGAATTTTAAGTAGATCACTGGAGGTATGCTTTAATGTATTTAAGATAAAAGTAGAGATTATGTTGACAAAAGGTCAATTTAATTAATTAAGTAGACATCTACCTACCTCTCTCTACACATGTGTGCCTGGCCTGACAGAGATGAACAGGAAAGAATTGTCTCATTAATAGATGTTGCATAGTATGTTGCCATGGAATCTTCGACCAAGTTCAAGCTTTAAAGGCCAGTATATTTATATACCTTCAAATATTTGCTCTTTCAGGATACTGTGGTCTTTACAGTAATTAACACAAAAGCAGATAAAGAGAAATTGGCAGCTTGAGCAGAGCCTATTTTTGTGTACACAGATCTGTTGCAGAATGCAGATGCACAGATATGTAAAATTCTGGCATCTCTTTGTTTCATCGACAAGCAATGTTCAAGTTCAGAGTTTTATTTGTTGTGTGTAAAATTTTGGAAGCTGGAAGGCCAAAATACAGCTTAGGCAATACAGATATTTCACGTAATTACTCATCTCTAATGTAGTCCTATGTGTCTCTGTGGTTACAAACTATATACAATCCCAGTATATGCAGTTTGATCATGCAGTCATGTACTGCTCAATTCCCTCTGCCCTCCTCATCTTGCTAATCTATAGAGAATAGGAAAGGGAACAGAAAGGGAGAGAGGGACAGAGAGAGGAAAGAGAAACACAGGGGTAAAAAATTGTATTACATATTGTACACATTTATTTGTGATCTGTATTGTAACCATGGAGGCACATAGCTCTATACTGGAGCTGTATACAGAAAATTGTACAGATTTTTACATCGAGATTAAGTTGTTTAAAGGAGTATTCCAGTTGGATAGGTCATCAATATCAGACTGGTAGGGATCCCACACCTAGCAAACCCCACTGGTCAGTTATTTTCAGCACTTGAATGGGAGTTCAGCTACATTACACTAGCACGGCCACTACACAGTTGATGGGGACTTGTGCTTCTGGCTCTGTCCACTATTAAGTTTTCAGCTGCCGATGTCAGACCAATGCTGATCTGAAATTGATGATCTATACAAAGGTAATGTCTTTTTTAATGTTTTATTTGAACTAAAATAGTTGGAAAAGCACAAATAGCCTGTAAGTTAAAAACCCTATATGTTCCTTGATAAACCCATAAGCACCTATTAGGACATAATTACTCTAGGAACCTTTTACAGACCGAGTGACAAAACTGCAACCCAAAACTCACTTATTTATCGCAATACCAATATAGTATATCCTCCATGTACTTTAACCTCTACAGGACCGCCGTACGCAGGATTGCGTCCTGCCGGCGGCCCTGCTCTTCTGGGTGGACGCATATACGCGTCCTCCCGCGAGAGCCGAGATTTCCTGTGAACGCGCGCACACAGGCGCGCGCGCTCACAGGAACGGAAGGTAAGCGAGTGGATCTCCAGCCTGCCAGCGGCGATCGTTCGCTGGCAGGCTGGAGATCTGATTTTTTTAACCCCTAACAGGTATATTAGACGCTGTTTTGATAACAGCGTCTAATATACCTGCTACCTGGTCCTCTGGTGGTCCCTTTTGTTAGGATCGACCACCAGAGGACACAGGTAGGTCAGTAAAGTCGCACCAAACACTACACTACACTACACCCCCCCGTCACTTATTAACCCTTTATGAACCCCTGATCACCCATGATCACCCCATATAAACTCCCTGATCACCCCCCTGTCATTGATCACCCCCCCTGTCATTGATCACCCCCTGTCAGGCTCCGTTCAGACGTCCGTATGATTTTTACGGATCCACGGATACATGGATCGGATCCGCAAAACACATGCGGACGTCTGAATGGAGCCTTACAGGGGGGTGATCAATGACAGGGGGGTGATCACCCATATACACTCCCTGATCACCCCCTGTCATTAATCACCCCCCTGTAAGGCTCCATTCAGACGTCCGCATGATTTTTTCGGATCCATGGATACATGGATCGGATCCGCAAAACACATGCGGACGTCTGAATGGAGCCTTACAGGGGGGTGATCAATGACAGGCGGGTGATCACCCATATACACTCCCTGATCACCCCCTGTCATTGATCACCCGCCTGTCATTGATCAGACGTCCGCATGTGTATTGCGGATCCGATCCATGTATCCATGGATCCGTAAAAATCATGCGGACGTCTGAATGGAGCCTTACAGGGGGGGTGATCAGTGACAGGGGGGTGATCATCCTGATCACCCCCTGTCATTGATAACCCCCCTGTAAGGCTCCATTCAGACGTCCGCATGTGTTTTGCGGATTCGATCCATGTATCCATGGATCCGTAAAAATCATACGGACGTCTGAATGGAGCCTTACAGGGGGGGTGATCAGTGACAGGGGGGTGATCACCCTGATCACCCCCTGTCATTGATAACCCCCCTGTAAGGCTCCATTCAGATGTCCGCATGTGTTTTGCGGATCCGATCCATGTATCCATGGATCCGTAAAAATCATACGTACGTCTGTATGGAGCCTTACAGGGGGGGTGATCAGTGACAGGGGGGTGATCACCCTGATCACCCCCTGTCAATAATAACCCCCCTGTAAGGCTCCATTCAGACGTCCGCATGTGTTTTGCGGATCCGATCCATGGATCCGTAAAAATCATACGGACGTCTGAATGGAGCCTTACAGGGGGGGTGATCAGTGACAGGGGGGTGATCAGGAAGTCTATATGGGTGATCACCCCCCTGTCATTGATCACCCCCCTGTCATTGATCACCCCCCTGTAAGGCTCCATTCAGACGTCCGCATGTGTTTTGCGGATCCGATCCATGGATCCGTAAAAATCATACGGACGTCTGAATGGAGCCTTACCAGGGGGGTGATCAATGACAGGGGGGTGATCCGGGAGTCTATATGGGTGATCACCCCCCTGTCATTGATCACCCCCCTGTCATTGATCACCCCCCACTGTAAGGCTCCATTCAGACATTTTTTTGGCCCAAGTTAGCGGAAATTTTTTGTTTGTTTTTTCTTACTAAGTCTCATATTCCACTAACTTGTGTCAAAAAATAAAATCTCACATGAACTCACCATACCCCTCACGGAATCCAAATGTGTAAACAAGCCAGGGCAGTATAAATACCCCACATGTGACCCCATTTCGGAAAGAAGACACCCCAAGGTATTCCGTGAGGGGCATATTGAGTCCATGAAAGATTGAAATTTTTTTCCTAAGTTAGCGGAAAGTGAGACTTTGTGAGAAAAAAACAAAAAAAATCTATATCCGCTAACTTATGCAAAAAAAAAAATATATTTCTATGAACTCGCCAGGCCCCTCATTAAATACCTCGGGGTGTCTTCTTTCCAAAGTGGGGTCACATGTGGGGTATTTATACTGCCCTGGCTTTTTAGGGGCCCGAAAGTGTGAGAAGAAGTCTGGGATCCAAATGTCTAAAAATGCCCTCCTAAAAGGAATTTGGGCACCTTTGCGCATCTAGGCTGCAAAAAAGTGTCACACATCTGGTATCGCCGTACTCAGGAGAAGTTGAGCAATGTGTTTTGGGGTGTCATTTTACATATACCCATGCTGGGTGAGAAAAATATCTTGGTCAAATGCCAACTTTGTATAAAAAAAAAATGGGAAAAGGTATCTTTTGCCAAGATATTTCTCTCACCCAGCATGGTTATATGTAAAATGACACCCCAAAACACATTCCCGAACTTCTCCTGAGTACGGTGATACCAGATGTGTGACACTTTTTTGCAGCCAAGGTGGGCAAAGGGGCACATATTCCAAAGTGCACGTTTTGAATTTCACAGGCCATTTTTTACACATTTTGATTGCAAGGTACTTCTTACACATTTGGGCCCCTAAATTGCCAGGGCAGTATAACTACGCCACAAGTGACCCCATTTTGGAAAGAAGACACCCCAAGGTATTCCGTGAGGGGCACGGCGAGTTCCTAGAATTTTTTATTTTTTGTCACAAGATAGCGGAAAATGATGATTTTTCTTTTTTTTTTCTTTTTTCCTTACAAAGTCTCATATTCCATTAACTTGCGACACAAAATAAAAAATTCTAGGAACTCGCCCTGTCCCTCACGGAATACCTTGGGGTGTCTTCTTTCCAAAATGGGGTCACTTGTGGCGTAGTTATACTGCCCTGGCAATTTAGGGGCCCAAATGTGTAAGAAGTACCTTGCAATCAAAATGTGTAAAAAATGGCCTGTGAAATTCAAAACGTGCACTTTGGAATATGTGCCCCTTTGCCCACCTTGGCTGCAAAAAAGTGTCACACATCTGGTATCGCCGTACTCAGGAGAAGTTGGGGAATGTGTTTTGGGGTGTCATTTTACATATACCCATGCTGGGTGAGAGAAATATCTTGGCAAAAGACAACTTTTCCAATTTTTTTATACAAAGTTCTTTTTTGCCAAGATATTTATCTCACCCAGCATGGGTATATGTAAAATGACACCCCAAAACACATTCCCCAACTTCTCCTGAGTACGGCGATACCAGATGTGTGACACTTTTTTGCAGCCAAGGTGGGCAAAGGGGCACATATTCCAAAGTGCACCTTTCGGATTTCACCGGCCATTTTTTACACATTTTGATTGCAAAGTTCTTCTCACACATTTGGGCCCCTAAATTGCCAGGGCAGTATAACTACCCCACAAGTGACCCCATTTTGGAAAGAAGACACCCCAAGGTATTCCGTGAGGGGCATGGCGAGTTCCTAGAATTTTTTATTTTTTGTCGCAAGTTAGTGGAATATGAGACTTTGTAAAAAAAAAAAAAAAAAAAAAAAAAAATCATCATCATTTTCCGCTAACTTGTGACAAAAAATAAAAAGTTCTATGAACTCACTATGCCCATCAGCGAATACCTTAGGGTGTCTACTTTCCGAAATGGGGTCATTTGTGGGGTTTTTCTACTGTTTGGGCATTGTAGAACCTCAGGAAACATGACAGGTGCTCAAAGTCAGAGCTGCTTCAAAAAGCGGAAATTCACATTTTTGTACCATAGTGTGTAAACGCTATAACTTTTACCCAAACCATTTTTTTTTTTGCCCAAAAATATTTTTTTTATCAAAGACATGTAGAACTATAAATTTAGCGAAAAATTTATATATGGATGTCGTTTTTTTTGCAAAATTTTACAGCTGAAAGTGAAAAATGTCATATTTTTTTGCAAAAAAATCGTTACATTTCGATTAATAACAAAAAAAGTAAAAATGTCAGCAGCAATAAAATACCACCAAATGAAAGCTCTATTAGTGAGAAGAAAAGGAGGTAAAATTCATTTGGGTGGTAAGTTGCATGACCGAGCGATAAACGGTGAAAGTAGTGTAGTGCCGAAGTGTAAAAAGTGCTCTGGTCATGAAGGGGGTTTCAGCTAGCGGGGCTGAAGTGGTTAACATTTATCTATAAAAGCCTGCCTACATTCAGTGTGCTGCCTGTGCTGTTCATAGTGCGCCCTGCGCTGATGAATAGCAGGAAAAGTCTAATGCATATTGGTACACCATAGACTTTTTCCAGGCTGTGGGTGCCCACAAAGAGGACTCTGAGTGCCACCTCTGGCACCTGTGCCATAGGTTCGCAACCACAGATCTAGTACATACCTGTTTGTTAATGATCTTTTCTGCCTTGATGAAACATTATTTATTTACTGAAATATATCATTTTTTCATATACCCTATAAGAGAATTAATAGAGGGGAATCAATATAGGTAGGACCTGTGTCAGCACAGAAGGCAGGGAAAACACATACAAATGGTGAGCCCTAACTTGCACTCAACTCGATGTCCCTGCCTACTTTCAGAACAAGCCCTAAGAAGCAAGTCCACAACTAGTAGACAGTCCCTATGATGGTTAAGTGCAGAGAGTCAAACCAAGCACCCGCGGTAAAAAACGCAGGGACCTGTTCACACAACTGGAACCCAGAAACAGAAAAATACACACAGAAGGGTCGTGCAGGAAAAGGTCAAAGCCAGGAGGTCAATATAGTACCAAATCCGAGAGCAGAGAGAGAGGTCAAAGTCAAGCTGAAGTCAAATCCAAAAGTAACAATCCAAACAGCAAAATAGCAACAGGAGCACAGCAAGGAAAACACAAGGGAGTATTGCCTGCAGCGGTTTACATAGTGCACCAAGTTCATGGATCAGGACCTGATAGGTCCATGACTTAGCGCCCCATTAGTCAGAAAACTAGCACACAGGAATAGAGCAGTTGAGCAATCAGCTCACTGCTAGTCTTCTTCAGCACAAGCCTGCTGAGGGGAGAAAAAGCATAGCAAACAGTTACTAATGACTATGTCGCATCACCACGGGACATGGCTTAGCAGCATGTCTCTCCCAGCGCAGCTGCGCCGAAGCTGGAGATCTCACTGCTGGAGTAAGTTTGTGACACCAGTATTCAGCATTCTCATTTCTCATTGATTTGACTAGGCACAATGCAATGCTCAATGTCCCCTGTGCTCAATGTCCACTGTGATGGTGCTGCAAGGAAACTGGATAGTTACAGAGCTAGGTTTTCCCACATTCGATTGCTGGGGTTCAAGCAGAGGGATATTTTGTGACCAGCCCTCGTCAAGCAAGTTTGATGTAAGTACAAAGTAGAGATGCAAAACCTTTTTTAAGATTTTAGGTGGAAAAGATGAGATTAGATATAATAATACATACAAGGTTTTATTTTTATACTACATTTCAATACATTCCTAGGAAATATTTACAATACTGTAGGCCAACATCTAATGAATAAGTCTGGGATTTCAGAAATGTAGTGAAAAAGTTATTTCACTTAGCTTGAGACGTGCAAAAAATGAAGGAGAAGTGGATAAAGTGCTCTATAAAAAATTAAATGATGATTTATAATTAGAGTTGAGCGTACACCTGGATGTTCGGGTTCGAGAAGTTCGGCCGAACTTCCCGGAAATGTTCGGGTTCGGGATCCGAACCCGATCCGAACTTCGTCCCGAACCCGAACCCCATTGAAGTCAATGGGGACCCGAACTTTTCGGCACTAAAAAGGCTGTAAAACAGCCCAGGAAAGGGCTAGAGGGCTGCAAAAGGCAGCAACATGTAGGTAAATCCCCTGCAAACAAATGTGGATAGGGAAATGAATTAAAATAAAAATTAAATAAATAAAAATTAACCAAGATCAATTGGAGAGAGGTCCCATAGCAGAGAATCTGGCTTCCCGTCACCCACCACTGGAACAGTCCATTCTCAGATATTTAGGCCCCGGAACCCAGGCAGAGGAGAGAGGTCCCGTAACAGACAATCTGGCTTCATGTCAGCAGAGAATCAGTCTGCATGTCATAGCAGAGAATGAGGCTTCACGTCAGCCACCACTGCAACAGTCCATTGGCATATATTTAGGCCCAGCACCCAGGCAGAGGAGAGAGGTCCCGTAACAGACAATCTGGCTTCATGTCAGCAGAGAATTAGTCTGCATGTCATAGCAGAGAATGAGGCTTCACGTCAGCCACCACTGCAACAGTCCATTGGCATATATTTAGGCCCAGCACACAGGCAGAGGAGAGAGGTCCCGTAACAGACAATCTGGCTTCATGTCAGCAGAGAATTAGTTTGCATGTCATAGCAGAGAATGAGGCTTCACGTCAGCCACCACTGCAACAGTCCATTGGCATATATTTAGGCCCAGCACACAGGCAGAGGAGAGAGGTCCCGTAACAGACAATCTGGCTTCATGTCAGCAGAGAATCAGTCTGCATGTCATAGCAGAGAATCAGGCTTCACGTCACCCAACATTGGAACAGTCCATTGGCATATATTTAGGCCCCGGCACCCAGACAGAGGAGAGGTTCATTCAACTTTGGGTAGCCTCGCAATATAATGGTAAAATGAAAATAAAAATAGGATTGAATGAGGAAGTGCCCTGGAGTCCAATAATATATGGTTAAGGGGAGGTAGTTAATGTCTAATCTGGACAAGGGACGGACAGATCCTGTGGGATCCATGCCTGGTTCATTTTTATGAACGTCAGCTTGTCCACATTGGCTGTAGACAGGCGGCTGCGTTTGTTTGTAATGACGCTCACCGGCAGCAACCACTCGTCGGTCTGTTGTTCTATACCCCGCCACAACTCCTGTGCGGTGTGGGGCCTGTCCCCCAAACATATGAGTTTCAGAATGGCCTGCTGACGTTTACCCCGGGCTGTGCTGAAGTTGGTGGTGAAGGTGTGTGGCTGACTGGATGAGCAGGTGGAAGAAGAGGAGGAGGAAGCCGAGAAGGAGGAGGTGGCAACAGGAGGCAAAGAATGTTGCCCTGCGATCCTTGGCGGCGGAAGGACGTGCGCCAAACAGCTCTCCGCCTGGGGCCCAGCTGCCACTACATTTACCCAGTGTGCAGTTAGGGAGATATAGCGTCCCTGGCCGTGCTTACTGGTCCACGTATCTGTGGTTAGGTGGACCTTGCCACAGATGGCGTTGCGCAGTGCACACTTGATTTTATCGGATACTTGGTTGTGCAGGGAAGGCACGGCTCTCTTGGAGAAGTAGTGGCGGCTGGGAACAACATACTGTGGGACAGGAAGCGACATGAGCTGTTTGAAGCTGTCTGTGTCCACCAGCCTAAATGAAGCATTTCATAGGCCAGTAGTTTAGAAATGCTGGCATTCAGGGCCAGGGATCGAGGGTGGCTAGGTGGGAATTTACGCTTTCTCTCAAATGTTTGTGAGATGGAGAGCTGAACGCTGGCGTGTGACATGGTTGAGACACTTGGTGACGGAGGTGGTGGTGGTGGTGTTGGTGGTACATGAAAAGAACGTAAGGCAGCTCTCACCTGCAGTAGTAGAATCACCAGAGGTGCACGGATGCCGCTCCTGGATGCGGTATATGCAATAAGAAAGAGAAGAAAATCCAGCTCTCTCCGGTGAAAAAATGCAAAACTTTATTCCAGCGAGTTAAAATCCACACAGGTGTACAAACACAGTCAACATGTTTCAGACCTCAAAGGAATATGGGTCCTTCCTCATGACGTGTTGGTGGTACATCCCCTGTTTGCTGGGCGGCAGGTGCCAACGTTCCTCCAGAGGCGGAGGAAGAGGCCGAGGCGGCAGCAGGAGAAGAGGCCGAGGCGGCAGCAGCAGAAGAGGTAGCAGGGGGAGCCTGAGTGACTTCCTTGGTTTTAAGGTGTTTACTCCACTGCAGTTCATGCTTTGCATGCAGGTGCCTGGTCATGCAGGTTGTGCTCAGGTTCAGAACGTTAATGCCTCGCTTCAGGCTCTGATGGCACAGCGTGCAAACCACTCGGGTCTTGTCGTCAGCACATTGTTTGAAGAAGTGCCATGCCAGGGAACTCCTTGAAGCTGCCTTTGGGGTGCTCGGTCCCAGATGGCGGCGGTCAGTAGCAGGCGGAGTCTCTTGGCGGCGGGTGTTCTGCTTTTGCCCACTGCTCCCTCTTTTGCTACGCTGTTGGCTCGGTCTCACCACTGCCTCTTCCTCCGAACTGTGAAAGTCAGTGGCACGACCTTCATTCCATGTGGGGTCTAGGACCTCATCGTCCCCTACATCGTCTTCCACCCAGTCTTGATCCCTGACCTCCTGTTCAGCCTGCACACTGCAGAAAGACGCAGCAGTTGGCACCTGTGTTTCGTCATCATCAGAGACATGCTGAGGTGGTATTCCCATGTCCTCATCATCAGGAAACATAAGTGGTTGTGCGTCAGTGCATTCTATGTCTTTCACCGCTGGGGAAGGGCTAGGTGGATGCCCTTGGGAAACCCTGCCAGCGGAGTCTTCAAACAGCATAAGAGACTGCTGCATAACTTGAGGCTGAGACAGTTTCCCTGGTATGCATGGGGGTGATGTGACAGACTGATGGGGTTGGTTTTCAGGCGCCATCTGTGCGCTTTCTGCAGAAGACTGGGTGGGAGATAATGTGAACGTGCTGGATCCACTGTCGGCCACCCAATTGACTAATGCCTGTACCTGCTCAGGCCTTACCATCCTTAGAACGGCATTGGGCCCCACCATATAGCGCTGTAAATTCTGGCGGCTACTGGGACCTGAGGTAGTTGGTACACTAGGACGTGTGGATGTGGCAGAACGGCCACGTCCTCTCCCAGCACCAGAGGGTCCACTAACACCACCACGACCATGTCCACGTCCGCGTCCCTTACTAGATGTTTTCCTCATTGTTATGGTTCACCACAACAACAAAAATATTATTTGGCCCAATGTATTGTATTCAAATTCAGCGGGATATAAATTTGAGGCCTAGTATTTAGGCGCTGGGTGACCGGTATGGATTTAGTGACAGAATTAGACTTGGAAATGCACAGTAGCGTGTGTGTGAAGTTATTCTTAATGACCCTATGTGCACCTTGAATATTATATACCCTTTTAGGGATAGATTTCAAATAGCTCTGATATAGCAGAAACCACTAAATTATGAAATTGCTAAATTGGGAATTGTATTTCAACCCAGAACAAAAAATGTGCTTTGACGGACACTAAATAACTTTCCCAGCCACAACAGGACAGCGGTAACGAGAGATTTAGCGGGATATAAATTTGAGGCCTAGTATTTAGGCGCTGGGTGACCGGTATGGATTTAGTGACAGAATTAGACTGGGATATGCACAGTAGCGTGTGTGTGTGAAGTTATTCTGAATGACCCTATGTGCACCTTGAATATTATATACCCTTTTAGGGATAGATTTCAAATAGCTCTGATATAGCAGAAACCACTAAATTATGAAATTGCTAAATTGGGAATTGTATTTCAACCCAGAACAAAAAATGTGCTTTGGCGGACACTAAATAACTTGCCCATCCACAACAGGACAGCGGTAATGACAGATTTAGCGGGATATAAATTTGAGGCCTAGTATTTAGGCGCTGGGTGACCGGTATGGATTTAGTGACAGAATTAGACTGGGATATGCACAGTAGCGTGTGTGTGTGAAGTTATTCTGAATGACCCTATGTGCACCTTGAATATTATATACCCTTTTAGGGATAGATTTCAAATAGCTCTGATATAGCAGAAACCACTAAATTATGAAATTGCTAAATTGGGAATTGTATTTCAACCCAGAACAAAAAATGTGCTTTGACGGACACTAAATAACTTTCCCAGCCACAACAGGACAGCGGTAACGAGAGATTTAGCGGGATATAAATTTGAGGCCTAGTATTTAGGCGCTGGGTGACCGGTATGGATTTAGTGACAGAATTAGACTGGGATATGCACAGTAGCGTGTGTGTGTGAAGTTATTCTGAATGACCCTATGTGCACCTTGAATATTATATACCCTTTTAGGGATAGATTTCAAATAGCTCTGATATAGCAGAAACCACTAAATTATGAAATTGCTAAATTGGGAATTGTATTTCAACCCAGAACAAAAAATGTGCTTTGACGGACACTAAATAACTTTCCCAGCCACAACAGGACAGCGGTAACGAGAGATTTAGCGGGATATAAATTTGAGGCCTAGTATTTAGGCGCTGGGTGACCGGTATGGATTTAGTGACAGAATTAGACTGGGATATGGCCAAAAAATAACCACACTATTGCTGGTTAAATGCACTTGGTGACGGGCGCAGCTTGCCCCTGATGTAGTATATGGCCAAAAAATGAACAGACTATTGCTGGTTAAATGCACTTGGTGTCACAGCTTGACCAACCACACTACTGAGGGTTAAATGCACTTGGTGACGGGCGCAGCTTGCCCCTGATGTAGTATATGGCCAAAAAATAAACAGACTATTGCTGGTTAAATGCACTTGGTGTGACAGCTTCACCCTGATGTAGGCTTTAGCCAAAAAACAAACGCACCATTGAGGGTTAAATGCACTTGGTGACAGGCGCAGCTTGCCCCTGATGTAGTATATGGCCAAAAAATAAACAGACTACTGCTGGTTAAATGCACTTGGTGTGACAGCTTCACCCTGATGTAGGCTTTAGCCAAAAAACAACCACACCATTGAGGGTTAAATGCACTTGGTCGCAGCTTGTGCTGGCGCACCACAAGACACAAAATGGCCGCCGATCACCCCAGAAAAATGTGACTGACAAACGGTCTGGGCAGCCTAAAAACAGTGAGCAATTGAGGATCAGCAGCTCAATGATCCACAGCTGCAGATCGATCAGTTAATCAAGTCCTTTGGAGGAGTTAATCTGCCTAATCTCGCCCTACTGTCGCAGCCGCAACCTCTCCCTACGCTAATCAGAGCAGAGTGACGGGCGGCGCTATGTGACTCCAGCTTAAATAGAGGCTGGGTCACATGGTGCTCTGGCCAATCACAGCCATGCCAATAGTAGGCATGGCTGTGATGGCCTCTTGGGGCAAGTAGTATGACGCTTGTTGATTGGCTGCTTTGCAGCCTTTCAAAAAGCGCCAAGAAAGCGTCACAAAAGCGCCAAGAAAGCGACGAACACCGAACCCGAACCCGGACTTTTACGAAAATGTCCGGGTTCGGGTCCGTGTCACGGACACCCCAAAATTCGGTACGAACCCGAACTATACAGTTCGAGTTCGCTCATCCCTATTTATAATGATTGTGATTCGGGCTCACAGTTAAAGAGGTTACCCCATGAATAATATATTTAGAGTAATGCATACCAAGATGAAAAAAAATAATACCACTCATAGGTGAAATTTTTTACCCTTTTTTAACTTACCTTTTTATAGCCCTTGTCTTTTCAGTTTCTGTGTGTGGGCAACAAAGAGAGAGAGATTGAAAATAAATGAATAAGTTGGACTGGCACTACGTATGTGTGGTATAATATGGATAAAATGAATAAAAATGTACAATATAAAGTGATCACACAATTTAATCCACAAAAACTCAAATTACAATAAAATCTCCAAAATACATGATTATAAAACTTATATATAAAATAGAGTCTATAGTTTAAAACAAACTAGAAAGCTGCAACAATAAAATATGATACTTCATGGGGATAGTACAATGATGATATTAGTTTTTTTTTATCAAGTGAATCCAATAAAAGTTCCTTTGTATAGGGTTTCTTTTATATGAAAGAAAAAAACAGCTTAAATATCGTTCCTCTCAAGAAGTATACATGTAGAATTACCGCTTGATTGTGCAGTTGTCAATAGTATCCGCAATTTGAAGAGGGCTTCATAGGAATATGGGTTCCCAAGATAGCTTTTATACAGTCTGTCCAAACCCAATTAAGTTAGTAAATAAAGTGCTATGTGCACTAAAGATAAAAAGGCTGGATCTTACCTTGACCCAGATTAGCAGTTCAAAGTATGGACTAATACAGCATACCTGACTTTCCGCGTTATTCAAGCCGACGCCAATGGATCGCGTGGTCTGTGGCGTGCCTCTAACTTGGTTTGTAGCGAGGTATCGTGAGAACTGGTGTCCGGACTGTTCGTATCTCAGGACGCCAACACGTCACATGGTCTATGACGTACCTCTAGCTTGTGACTATAGTGAGATATCGCGGGAACTGTGGTCGGAGGTTTCTGTATAGAAGAATTCTTTTCACTGGAGCGCTCCAATCTTACAAAAGTTTTCACAGAATTTATATCATCTGTAAAGAGGCCTCGATCAAAAGTGGGAGCTATCAGCTGGTTACGCCAGACGCGTTTCGGGGACCTCTTACGCCTTCCTCAGTGGCAGCTGAGCTCCCAATTTTGGGCTGGCTTTATATAGGTCGCCCAGAAAGATCCAAAGAGTTGTCTGGATTCAATGTTCCAGAATTACGCTCTATTTTCCATAAGCGGTTTCACATGCGGTTTTGTTGCCTTACTTCGTATACTTTTGCGTTTTTTAGGTATAAGATATCCGATGTTTAGTCCTATCTACTCAATGAAGGATAAATGCTGCAACTGTTTGCTTTGATAAAAAATTATATAAAATAGCGAATATGAATAATACATTTGAATGTATACAATAAAAAGTTTTAAATAAAAGATTATATAAGAATATAAATGATTGAGACGTATTTGTTGATATATATAGAAAAATGTAATTTATACAAAATACATAGGTATAGAATATATTATAATATTCAATTGCTATGGAGAATGTTGCATGATGACTGAAGGGATGCATGTCCGACTCCAAGGGAGAGACTCAGTGCTGATAAACAGCCTGACATGAGGCTCTCCGTCGGAGAGCGGACATGCAACCCGTATCTATAAGAAGCCAAAAATTTCCAAATCAGCATTCAAGCCCATCGGAATCAGGCTGCCGAAATCCAATATCAGTCTTGATTCAGCCATGGACATCTTGTCTATATGTTTGCCTCCCTGCCAATTTGTATCAATTTTTTGTAATGCCATAAAGAACATGCGCTTTGGGTCTTTATTATGGACCTCTTTAAAATGTTTCAATAATGAGTGCTTTATGTATCCATTTCTGATGTTTCGTAAATGTTCGCTTATTCTTGTTTTAAGACATCGTTTTGTCCTACCAATTTACTGTTTTCCACACGGACATTGGATTAGGTAAATTATACTGGAGGTGTTACAGTTGAGGAAGTTCTTAACAGTCATGGAGAAGATGTTTTGGAATGAACTTATTTCAGTGGTTCTTTTTGGAAATTTTGTTATCTTACATCCTTGACATTTCCCACATCTATAGAGTCCTTTAAGACTCATCCAATTTCCAGTTGAGGAAGGTTTTTTAAGATTATATTTTATTGAGGGTGCAATTTTAAGACCTAAATTCTGTGCTTGTGTTAATAAGTACCAATATTTATTAATTATCCATTCAATTCTCTTGTGTTGAGTGGAAAAGGGTAGTATAATCATAAAATCCTTTTTTCATTAGTTTTTGTATTAATTGTACACTCATCTGTTTTTTTTTAATCCTTTGTGAAAAATGTTTCTCTCGGTATTTTATTGACTTTCTTGGCTGGTGTTTCTAGGATATATGTGGGATATTTTTTCTCCATGAATTTCTCTTTTAATAGTTCAGCCTCCATTTGATATTGTGACTCCTCAGTGCAATCTCTTTTTAAGCGACTAAACTGTCCAAAAGGTACGTTCATCAGCCAATGTGGCAGATGGCAGCTTGAATACAATATATATTTTTCACGGTTGTTTTTTGGAAAGTACGAAATATATGTTTAAATCTAGAAATTCAGTTTCCAATTGATTTATATTTGCTGTGAAACTCAGATTATAAGTACTATTATTTAAATAGTAATTGTTTTCAAAAAAGAAATAGCTATGTTCTAATATATGTCTTACTCCCTAACTAAAGAAAGAAAAGTTTAAACAGGAACAACTAGGATTTATTGCAGAGGGAGTAAGACCTATATTAGAACATAACTATTTATTTTTTGAAAACAATTACTACCTCCAGATCACGGGGACCGCCATGGGCACCGGGTTTGCCCCCAGCTATGCAAATCTATTTCTGGCCTATTGGGAAGATCTATTTATTGATCCGAATAGAGGGGGCAACCTGGTGCTCTGGCGTAGATACATCGACGATGTCGTCCTGATCTGGAGGGGTAATGAAACCAGTTTACAATTTTTAATTTCGGAATTAAATAATAATACTTATAATCTGAATTTCACAGCAAACATAAATCAATTGGAAACTGAATTTCTAGATTTGAACATAACCAAAAAGGGAAATTGATATATATGTCGTACTTTCCAAAAAACAACCGTGAAAAATTGATATATATTGCATTCGAGCTGCCATCTGCCACATTCGCTGATGAACGTACCTTTTTGGACAGTTTCGTCGCTTAAAAAGAAATTGCACTGAGGAGTCACAATATCAAAAGGATGCTGAACTATTAAAAGAGAAATTCACTGAGAAAAAATATCCCACATATATCCTAGAAACAGCAGCCCAGAAGGTCAATAAAATACTGAGAGAAACTTTTTTCACAAAGGATAAAAAAAAAACTGATGAGTGTACAATTAATACAAAAACTAATGAAAAAAAGGATTTTAGGATTATACTACCCTTTTCCACTCAACGCAAGAGAATCAAATGGATAATTAATAAATATTGGCACTTATTAACACAAGACAAGATAATTGGTCCACTATTACCGATAAAACTACAAATCAGTTACACACGAGCACAGAATTTAGGTCTTAAAATTGCACCCTCAATAAAATATAATCTTAAAAAACCTTCCTCAACTGGAAATTCGATGAGTCTTAAAGGATTCTATAGATGTGGGAAATTTCAAGGATGTAAGATAACAAAATTTCCAAAAAGAACCACTGAAATAAGTTCATCCCAAAACACCTTCTTCATGACTGTTAAGAACTTCCTCAACTGTAACACCTCCAGGGTAATTTGCCTAATCCAATGTCCGTGTGGAAAAAAGTACATTGGTAGGACAAAATGATGTCTTAAAACAAGAATAAGTGAACATTTACGAAACATCAGAAATGGATACATAAAACACTCATAATAACGACCCAAAGGGCATGTTCTTTATAGCATTACAAAAAATTGATACACATTGGCGGGGAGGCAAACATATAGACAAGATGTCCATGGCCGAATCAAGACTGATATTTGATTTCGGCAGCCTGATTCCGATGGGCTTGAATGCTGATTTGGAAATTTTTAGCTTCTTATAGATACGGGTTGCATGTCCACTCTCCGACGGAGAGCCTCATGTCAGGCTGTTTATCAGCACTGAGTCTCTCCCTTGGAGTCGGACATGCATCCCTTCAGTCATCATGCAACATTCTCCATAGCAATTGAATATTATAATATATTCTATACCTATGTATTTTGTATAAATTACATTTTTCTATATATATATATACAAATACGTCTCAATCATTTATATTCCTATATAATCTTTTATTTAAAACTTTTTATTGTATACATTCAAATGTATTATTCATAGTCGCTATTTTATATAATTTTTTATCAAAGCAAACAGTTGCAGCATTTATCCTTCATTGAGTAGATAGGACTAAACATCGGATATCTTATACCTAAAAAACGCAAAAGTATACGAAGTAAGGCAACAAAACCGCATGTGAAACCGCATATGGAAAATAAAGTGTAATTCTGGAACATTGAATCCAGACCACTCTTTGGATCTTTCTGGGCGACCTATATAAAGCCAGCCCAAAATTGGGAGATCAGCTGCCACTGAGGAAGGGGTAAGAGGTCCCCGAAACGCGTCTGGCGTAACCAGCTGATAGCTCCCACTTTTGATCGAGGCCTCTTTACAGATGATATAAAGTCTATGAAAACTTTTGAAAGATTGGAGCGCTCCAGTGAAAAGAATTCTTCTATACAGAAACCTCCGACCACAGTTCCCGCGATACCTCGCTATAGTCATGAGCTAGAGGTACGTCATAGACCATGTGACGTGTTGGCGTCCTGAGATACGAACAGTCCGGACACCAGTTCTCACGATACCTCGCTACAAACCAAGTTAGAGGCACGCCACAGACCACGCGATCTATTGGCGTCGGCTTGAATAACGCAGAACTACGCATACAACAGCGGAACAAAAATCATGTATGCTGTATTAGTCCATACTTTGAACTGCTAATCTGGGTCAAGGTAAGATCCAGCCTTTTTATCTTTAGTGCACATAGCACTTTATTTACTAACTTTGGACAGACTGTATAAAAGCTATTTTGGGAACCCATATTCCTATGAAGCCCTCTTCAAATTGCGGATACTATTGACAACTGCACAATCAAGCGGTAATTCTACATGTATACTTCTTGAGAGGAACGATATTTAAGCTGTTTTTTTCTTTCATATAAAATAAACCCTGTACAAAGGAACTTTTATTGGATACACTTGATAAAAAGAACCTAATATCATCATTGTACTATCCCCATGAAGTTTCATATTTTATTGTTGCTTCTTTCCAGTTTGTTTTACACTATAGACTCTATTTTATATTCAAGTTTTATAATCATGTATTTTGGTGATTTTATTGTAATTTGAGTTTTTGTGGATTAAATTGTGTGATCACTTTATATTGTACATTTTTATTCATTTTATCCATATTATACCACACAAACAGAGTGCCAGTCCAACTTATTCATTTATTTTCAATACCCTCCTCTGTACGGGTGATACAGTTATCTGGCCTAGAGCATCTGGTTCCTGTCGCATAGGAATGAGCTATTCCTATTACTTCTCTTTCCAAAGAGATAGAGATGTTTGTTTCTCAATATACAGTGCTGCCCATAATTATTTATACCCCTGGAAAATTTTGACTTAAAGTTACTTTTATTCAACCAGCAAGTAATTTTTTGATGGGAAATGACATAGGTGTCTCCCAAAAGATAATAAGACGGTGTACAAAAGTCATTATTGTGGAAAAAAAACAAGCATTTCTCAGCTTTTATTTACATTTGAGCAAAAAATGACCAGTCCAAAATTATTCGTACCCTTCTCAATAATCAATAGAAAAGCCTTTATTGGCTATTACAGCAATAAAACGCTTCCTATAATTGTAGACCAGCTTTTTGCATGTCTCCACAGGTATTTTTATCTTTAGCAATGAGCTCCAAATCTTTAAGGTTGGAGTGTCTTCTTGCCATCACCCTGATCTTTAGCTCCCTCCACAGATTCTCAATTGGATTCAAGCCTGGACTTTGGCTGGGCCACTTCAAAATGTTAATGTTCTTGTCTACTAACCATTTCTTCACCACTTTTGCTGTGTGTTTTGGGTTATTGTCATGCTGAAATGTCCACTGGTGCCCAAGGCCAAGTTTCTCTGCAGACTGCCTGATGTTGTCGTTGAGAATCCTCATGTATTGCTCTTTTTCATGGTGCCGTTTACTGTGATTAGGTTCCCTGGTCCATTGGCTAAAAAAAAAAAGTAAAGCATTAGGTTCCCACCACCATGTTTGACAGTGGGGATGGTGTTCTTTGGGTTGAAGGCTTCTCCTTTTTTACGCCAAATGAAGGAAACATCATTGTGACCAAATAATTCAATTTTTGTTTCATCTGACCATAACACAGAAGACCAGAAGTCTTCTTCTTTTTCCAGATGAGCTTTTGCAAAGGCTAAGTGAGCTTTTGTGTGCCTTATCTGGAGAAGTGGCGTCCTCCTTGGTCTGCATTGTGCAGTTTCTGTTGGATTGTCTGCCTTGAGACATTGCCACCAGCAGAGCCCAGATTCACCAGGATGGCCTCGGTGGTGATCCTTGGATTTTTTTTCACCTCTCTAACTATTCTCCTGGCCAGCACAGGTGTCACTTTTGGCTTCCGACCATGTCCTCTGAGATTTTCCACAGTGCGGAACATCTTGTATTTTTTGCTCAAATGTAGGGATGAGCGAACTCGAACTGTATAGTTCGGGTTCGTACCGAATTTTGGGGTGTCCGTGACACGGACCCGAACCCGGACATTTTCGTAAAAGTCCGGGTTCGGGTTCGGTGTTCGTCGCTTTCTTCGCGCTTTTGTGACGCTTTCTTGGCGCTTTTTGAAAGGCTGCAAAGCAGCCAATCAACAAGCGTCATACTACTTGCCCCAAGAGGCCATCACAGCCATGCCTACTATTGGCATGGCTGTGATTGGCCAGAGCACCATGTGACCCAGCCTCTATTTAAGCTGGAGTCACATAGCGCCGCCCGTCACTCTGCTCTGATTAGCGTAGGGAGAGGTTGCGGCTGCGACAGTAGGGCGAGATTAGGCAGATTAACTCCTCCAAAGGACTTGATTAACTGATCGATCTGCAGCTGTGGATCATTGAGCTGCTGATCCTCAATTGCTCACTGTTTTTAGGCTGCCCAGACCGTTTGTCAGTCACATTTTTCTGGGGTGATCGGCGGCCATTTTGTGTCTTGTGGTGCGCCAGCACAAGCTGCGACCAAGTGCATTTAACCCTCAATGGTGTGGTTGTTTTTTGGCTAAAGCCTACATCAGGGTGAAGCTGTCACACCAAGTGCATTTAACCAGCAATAGTCTGTTTATTTTTTGGCCATATACTACATCAGGGGCAAGCTGCGCCTGTCACCAAGTGCATTTAACCCTCAATGGTGCGTTTGTTTTTTGGCTAAAGCCTACATCAGGGTGAAGCTGTCACACCAAGTGCATTTAACCAGCAATAGTCTGTTTATTTTTTGGCCATATACTACATCAGGGGCAAGCTGCGCCCGTCACCAAGTGCATTTAACCCTCAGTAGTGTGGTTGGTCAAGCTATCACACCAAGTGCATTTAACCAGCAATAGTCTGTTCATTTTTTGGCCATATACTAAATCAGGGGCAAGCTGCGCCCGTCACCAAGTGCATTTAACCAGCAATAGTCTGTTCATTTTTTGGCCATATACTACATCAGGAGCAAGCTGCGCCCGTCACCAAGTGCATTTAACCCTCAGTAGTGTGGTTGGTCAAGCTGTGACACCAAGTGCATTTAACCAGCAATAGTCTGTTCATTTTTTGGCCATATACTACATCAGGGGCAAGCTGCGCCCATCACCAAGTGCATTTAACCAGCAATAGTGTGGTTATTTTTTGGCCATATCCCAGTCTAATTCTGTCACTAAATCCATACCGGTCACCCAGCGCCTAAATACTAGGCCTCAAATTTATATCCCGCTAAATCTCTCGTTACCGCTGTCCTGTTGTGGCTGGGAAAGTTATTTAGTGTCCGTCAAAGCACATTTTTTGTTCTGGGTTGAAATACAATTCCCAATTTAGCAATTTAAAAATTTAGTGGTTTCTGCTGTATCAGAGCTATTTGAAATCTATCCCTAAAAGGGTATATAATATTCAAGGTGCACATAGGGTCATTCAGAATAACTTCACACACACACGCTACTGTGCATTTCCAAGTCTAATTCTGTCACTAAACCCATACCTGTCACCCAGCGCCTAAATACTAGGCCTCAAATTCATATCCAGCTAAATCTGTCGTTAGTGCTGTAGCTGGGCGAGTTATTTAGTGTCCGTTCAAGCACATTTCTTGTTCTGGGTTGAAATACAATTCCCAATTTAGCAATTTCATAATTTAGTGGTTTCTGCTATATCAGAGCTATTTGAAATCTATCCCTAAAAGGGTAGATCATATTAAAGGTGCACATAGGGACATTCAGAATAACTTCACACACCCGCTACTGTGCATTTCCAAGTCTAATTCTGTCACTAAACCCATACCTGTCACCCAGCGCCTAAATACTAGGCCTCAAATTTATATCCAGCTAAATCTGTCCTTAGTGCTGTAGCTGGGCGAGTTATTTAGTGTCCGTTCAAGCACATTTCTTGTTCTGGGTTGAAATACAATTCCCAATTTAGCAATTTCATAATTTAGTGGTTTCTGCTATATCAGAGCTATTTGAAATCTATCCCTAAAAGGGTATATAATATTCAAGGTGCACATTGGGTCATTCAGAATAACTTCACACACACCCGCTACTGTGTATTTCCAAGTCTAATTCTGTCACTAAACCCATACCTGTCACCCAGCGCCTAAATACTAGGCCTCAAATTTATATCCAGCTAAATCTGTCCTTAGTGCTGTAGCTGGGCGAGTTATTTAGTGTCCGTTCAAGCACATTTCTTGTTCTGGGTTGAAATACAATTCCCAATTTAGCAATTTCATAATTTAGTGGTTTCTGCTATATCAGAGCTATTTGAAATCTATCCCTAAAAGGGTAGATCATATTGAAGGTGCACATAGGGACATTCAGAATAACTTCACACACCCGCTACTGTGCATTTCCAAGTCTAATTCTGTCACTAAACCCATACCTGTCACCCAGCGCCTAAATACTAGGCCTCAAATTTATATCCAGCTAAATCTGTCCTTAGTGCTGTAGCTGGGCGAGTTATTTAGTGTCCGTCAAAGCAAATTTTTTGTTCTGGGTTGAAATACAATTCCCAATTTAGCAATTTCATAATTTAGTGGTTTCTGCTATATCAGAGCTATTTGAAATCTATCCCTAAAAGGGTATATAATATTCAAGGTGCACATTGGGTCATTCAGAATAACTTCACACACACCCGCTACTGTGTATTTCCAAGTCTAATTCTGTCACTAAACCCATACCTGTCACCCAGCGCCTAAATACTAGGCCTCAAATTTATATCCAGCTAAATCTGTCCTTAGTGCTGTAGCTGGGCGAGTTATTTAGTGTCCGTTCAAGCACATTTCTTGTTCTGGGTTGAAATACAATTCCCAATTTAGCAATTTCATAATTTAGTGGTTTCTGCTATATCAGAGCTATTTGAAATCTATCCCTAAAAGGGTAGATCATATTGAAGGTGCACATAGGGACATTCAGAATAACTTCACACACCCGCTACTGTGCATTTCCAAGTCTAATTCTGTCACTAAACCCATACCTGTCACCCAGCGCCTAAATACTAGGCCTCAAATTTATATCCAGCTAAATCTGTCCTTAGTGCTGTAGCTGGGCGAGTTATTTAGTATCCGTTCAAGCACATTTCTTGTTCTGGGTTGAAATACAATTCCCAATTTAGCAATTTCATAATTTAGTGGTTTCTGCTATATCAGAGCTATTTGAAATCTATCCCTAAAAGGGTATATAATATTCAAGGTGCACATTGGGTCATTCAGAATAACTTCACACACACCCGCTACTGTGTATTTCCAAGTCTAATTCTGTCACTAAACCCATACCTGTCACCCAGCGCCTAAATACTAGGCCTCAAATTTATATCCAGCTAAATCTGTCCTTAGTGCTGTAGCTGGGCGAGTTATTTAGTGTCCGTTCAAGCACATTTCTTGTTCTGGGTTGAAATACAATTCCCAATTTAGCAATTTCATAATTTAGTGGTTTCTGCTATATCAGAGCTATTTGAAATCTATCCCTAAAAGGGTAGATCATATTGAAGGTGCACATAGGGACATTCAGAATAACTTCACACACCCGCTACTGTGCATTTCCAAGTCTAATTCTGTCACTAAACCCATACCTGTCACCCAGCGCCTAAATACTAGGCCTCAAATTTATATCCAGCTAAATCTGTCCTTAGTGCTGTAGCTGGGCGAGTTATTTAGTGTCCGTTCAAGCACATTTCTTGTTCTGGGTTGAAATACAATTCCCAATTTAGCAATTTCATAATTTAGTGGTTTCTGCTATATCAGAGCTATTTGAAATCTATCCCTAAAAGGGTATATAATATTCAAGGTGCACATTGGGTCATTCAGAATAACTTCACACACACCCGCTACTGTGTATTTCCAAGTCTAATTCTGTCACTAAACCCATACCTGTCACCCAGCGCCTAAATACTAGGCCTCAAATTTATATCCAGCTAAATCTGTCCTTAGTGCTGTAGCTGGGCGAGTTATTTAGTGTCCGTTCAAGCACATTTCTTGTTCTGGGTTGAAATACAATTCCCAATTTAGCAATTTCATAATTTAGTGGTTTCTGCTATATCAGAGCTATTTGAAATCTATCCCTAAAAGGGTAGATCATATTGAAGGTGCACATAGGGACATTCAGAATAACTTCACACACCCGCTACTGTGCATTTCCAAGTCTAATTCTGTCACTAAACCCATACCTGTCACCCAGCGCCTAAATACTAGGCCTCAAATTTATATCCAGCTAAATCTGTCCTTAGTGCTGTAGCTGGGCGAGTTATTTAGTGTCCGTTCAAGCACATTTCTTGTTCTGGGTTGAAATACAATTCCCAATTTAGCAATTTCATAATTTAGTGGTTTCTGCTATATCAGAGCTATTTGAAATCTATCCCTAAAAGGGTATATAATATTCAAGGTGCACATAGGGTCATTCAGAATAACTTCACACACACGCTTCTGTGCATTTCCAAGTCTAATTCTGTCACTAAATCCATACCGGTCACCCAGCGCCTAAATACTAGGCCTCAAATTTATATCCCGCTGAATTTGAATACAATACATTGGGCCAAATAATATATTTGTTGTTGTGGTGAACCATAACAATGAGAAAAACATCTAGTAAGGGACGCGGACGTGGACATGGTCGTGGTGGTGTTAGTGGACCCTCTGGTGCTGGGAGAGGACGTGGCCGTTCTGCCACATCCACACGTCCTAGTGTACCAACTACCTCAGGTCCCAGTAGCCGCCAGAATTTACAGCGATATATGGTGGGGCCCAATGCCGTTCTAAGGATGGTAAGGCCTGAGCAGGTACAGGCATTAGTCAATTGGGTGGCCGACAGTGGATCCAGCACGTTCACATTATCTCCCACCCAGTCTTCTGCAGAAAGCGCACAGATGGCGCCTGAAAACCAACCCCATCAGTCTGTCACATCACCCCCATGCATACCAGGGAAACTGTCTCAGCCTCAAGTTATGCAGCAGTCTCTTATGCTGTTTGAAGACTCCGCTGGCAGGGTTTCCCAAGGGCATCCACCTAGCCCTTCCCCAGCGGTGAAAGACATAGAATGCACTGACGCACAACCACTTATGTTTCCTGATGATGAGGACATGGGAATACCACCTCAGCATGTCTCTGATGATGACGAAACACAGGTGCCAACTGCTGCGTCTTTCTGCAGTGTGCAGACTGAACAGGAGGTCAGGGATCAAGACTGGGTGGAAGACGATGCAGGGGACGATGAGGTCCTAGACCCCACATGGAATGAAGGTCGTGCCACTGACTTTCACAGTTCGGAGGAAGAGGCAGTGGTGAGACCGAGCCAACAGCGTAGCAAAAGAGGGAGCAGTGGGCAAAAGCAGAACACCCGCCGCCAAGAGACTCCGCCTGCTACTGACCGCCGCCATCTGGGACCGAGCACCCCAAAGGCAGCTTCAAGGAGTTCCCTGGCATGGCACTTCTTCAAACAATGTGCTGACGACAAGACCCGAGTGGTTTGCACGCTGTGCCATCAGAGCCTGAAGCGAGGCATTAACGTTCTGAACCTGAGCACAACCTGCATGACCAGGCACCTGCATGCAAAGCATGAACTGCAGTGGAGTAAACACCTTAAAACCAAGGAAGTCACTCAGGCTCCCCCTGCTACCTCTTCTGCTGCTGCCGCCTCGGCCTATTCTGCTGCTGCCGCCTCGGCCTCTTCCTCCGCCTCTGGAGGAACGTTGGCACCTGCCGCCCAGCAAACAGGGGATGTACCACCAACACCACCACCACCACCTCCGTCACCAAGCGTCTCAACCATGTCACACGCCAGCGTTCAGCTCTCCATCTCACAAACATTTGATAGAAACCGTAAATTCCCACCTAGCCACCCTCGATCCCTGGCCCTGAATGCCAGCATTTCTAAACTACTGGCCTATGAAATGCTGTCATTTAGGCTGGTGGACACAGACAGCTTCAAACAGCTCATGTCGCTTGCTGTCCCACAGTATGTTGTTCCCAGCCGGCACTACTTCTCCAAGAGAGCCGTGCCTTCCCTGCACAACCAAGTATCCGATAAAATCAAGTGTGCACTGCGCAACGCCATCTGTAGCAAGGTCCACCTAACCACAGATACGTGGACCAGTAAGCACGACCAGGGACGCTATATCTCCCTAACTGCACACTGGGTAAATGTAGTGGCAGCTGGGCCCCAGGCGGAGAGCTGTTTGGCGCACGTCCTTCCGCCGCCAAGGATCGCAGGGCAACATTCTTTGCCTCCTGTTGCCACCTCCTCCTTCTCGGCTTCCTCCTCCTCTTCTTCCACCTGCTCATCCAGTCAGCCACACACCTTCACCACCAACTTCAGCACAGCCCGGGGTAAACGTCAGCAGGCCATTCTGAAACTCATATGTTTGGGGGACAGGCCCCACACCGCACAGGAGTTGTGGCGGGGTATAGAACAACAGACCGACGAGTGGTTGCTGCCGGTGAGCCTCAAGCCCGGCCTGGTGGTGTGTGATAATGGGCGAAATCTCGTTGCAGCTCTGGGACTAGCCAATTTGACGCACATCCCTTGCTTGGCGCATGTGCTGAATTTGGTGGTGCAGAAGTTCATTCACAACTACCCCGACATGTCAGAGCTGCTGCATAAAGTGCGGGCCGTCTGTTCGCGCTTCCGGCGTTCACATCCTGCTGCTGCTCGCCTGTCTGCGCTACAGCGTAACTTCGGCCTTCCCGCTCACCGCCTCATATGCGACGTGCCCACCAGGTGGAACTCCACCTTGCACATGCTGGACAGACTGTGCGAGCAGCAGCAGGCCATAGTGGAGTTTCAGCTGCAGCACGCACGGGTCAGTCGCACTACAGAACAGCACCACTTCACCACCAATGACTGGGCCTCCATGCGAGACCTGTGTGCCCTGTTGCGCTGTTTCGAGTACTCCACCAACATGGCCAGTGGCGATGACACCGTTATCAGCGTTACAATACCACTTCTATGTCTCCTTGAGAAAACACTTAGGGCGATGATGGAAGAGGAGGTGGCCCAGGAGGAGGAGGAGGAGGAGGAAGAGGGGTCATTTTTAGCACTTTCAGGCCAGTCTCTTCGAAGTGACTCAGAGGGAGGTTTTTGGCAACAGCAGAGGCCAGGTACAAATGTGGCCAGCCAGGGCCCACTACTGGAGGACGAGGAGGACGAGGATGAGGAGGAGGTGGAGGAGGATGAGGATGAAGCATGGTCACAGCGGGGTGGCACCCAACGCAGCTCGGGTCCATCACTGGTGCGTGGCTGGGGGGAAAGGCAGGACGATGACGATACGCCTCCCACAGAGGACAGCTTGTCCTTACCCCTGGGCAGCCTGGCACACATGAGCGACTACATGCTGCAGTGCCTGCGCAACGACAGCAGAGTTGCCCACATTTTAACCTGTGCGGACTACTGGGTTGCCACCCTGCTGGATCCACGCTACAAAGACAATGTGCCCACCTTACTTCCTGCACTGGAGCGTGATAGGAAGATGCGCGAGTACAAGCGCACGTTGGTAGACGCGCTACTGAGAGCATTCCCAAATGTCACAGGGGAACAAGTGGAAGCCCAAGGCCAAGGCAGAGGAGGAGCAAGAGGTCGCCAAGGCAGCTGTGTCACGGCCAGCTCCTCTGAGGGCAGGGTTAGCATGGCAGAGATGTGGAAAACTTTTGTCAACACGCCACAGCTAACTGCACCACCACCTGATACGCAACGTGTTAGCAGGAGGCAACATTTCACTAACATGGTGGAACAGTACATGTGCACACCCCTCCACGTACTGACTGATGGTTCGGCCCCATTCAACTTCTGGGTCTCTAAATTGTCCACGTGGCCAGAGCTAGCCTTTTATGCCTTGGAGGTGCTGGCCTGCCCGGCGGCCAGCGTTTTGTCTGAACGTGTATTCAGCACGGCAGGGGGCGTCATTACAGACAAACGCAGCCGCCTGTCTACAGCCAATGTGGACAAGCTGACGTTCATAAAAATGAACCAGGCATGGATCCCACAGGATCTGTCCGTCCCTTGTCCAGATTAGACATTAACTACCTCCCCTTAACCATATATTATTAGACTCCAGGGCACTTCCTCATTCAATCCTATTTTTATTTTCATTTTACCATTATATTGCGAGGCTACCCAAAGTTGAATGAACCTCTCCTCTGTCTGGGTGCCGGGGCCTAAATATATGCCAATGGACTGTTCCAATGTTGGGTGACGTGAAGCCTGATTCTCTGCTATGACATGCAGACTGATTCTCTGCTGACATGAAGCCAGATCCTCTGTTACGGGACCTCTCTCCTCTGCCTGTGTGCTGGGCCTAAATTTATGAAAATGGACTCTTACAGTGGTGGGTGACGTGAAGCCTGATTCTCTGCTATGATATGAAGACTGATTCTCTGCTGACATGAAGCCAGATTGTCTGTTACGGGACCTCTCTCCTCTGCCTGGGTGCTGGGCCTAAATATATGCCAATGGACTGTTGCAGTGGTGGCTGACGTGAAGCCTCATTCTCTGCTATGACATGCAGACTGATTCTCTGCTGACATGAAGCCAGATTGTCTGTTACGGGACCTCTCTCCTCTGCCTGGGTGCTGGGTAGTGTTGAGCGCGAATATTCGAAAAGCTAATTTTTTTCGCGAATATCGCAACTTCGCGATTTCGCAAATATTTCGAATATAGTGCTATATATTCGTAAAAACGAATATTCGTTTTTTGTTTTCCCCCCCCCCCCCCACAAAATTACAGTACACATATAATTGATTGGTTCCCAAAGGTCCAACAGCTCAGATCTTACTCACATTGCCTAGAAAGTGATTGAGGCGCGAATCTTCGTAAGGCGATTTTATTAGCGCACATGCGAATATCGGCACGTCCCAGAACAGAGGCAAAGGGCTTTGCATTCATACATTAGTGAATTGAGTTGCGAATCTTCGTAAGGCGATTTTATTAGCGCACATGCGAATATCTACACTTGTCCCAGAACAGAGGCAAAGGGCTTTGCATTCATACATTAGTGATTGAATTGAGCTGCGAATCTTCGTAAGGCGATTTTATTAACGCAAATGCAAATATCTACACTTGTCCCCAGAACAGAGAGGCAAAGGCCTGTGCATTCATATAGTATAGCACCATATTCGCGAATACGTAGAACTTCGTAAAATTCGATTTACGAATATTCGTATTTTTTATTTTACTTTCCACCTTACAGATTACATTGATCTGTACTCTGTCAACTACTGTCATCACCCCCCACTGTATCTCGATTGATTCCCAAAAGTCTCACATTCCCTAGAAAGTGATTGAGGTGCGAATCTTCGTAAGGCGATTTTATTAGCGCACATGCGAATATCTACACTTGTCCCAGAACAGAGGCAAAGGGCATTGCATTCATACATTAGTGATTGAATTGAGTTGCGAATCTTCGTAAGGCGATTTCATTAGCGCACATGTGAATTTTGCATAGCATATGTATTATGCGATGCGAAAATTCGAATTATCGCATATGCGAAATAATAACGAATTTGAATAATCGCGAATATTTTACGAATATTCTTTCGAATATTCACAAAATTTCGCGAATTCGAATATGGGACATGCCGCTCAACACTAGTGCTGGGCCTAAATTTATGACAATGGACTGTTGCAGTGGTGGGTGACGTGAAGCCTGATTCTCTGCTATGACATGCAGACTGATTCTCTGCTGACATGAAGCCAGATTGTCTGTTACGGGACCTCTCTCCTCTGCCTGGGTGCTGGGCCTAAATATATGCCAATGGACTGTTGCAGTGGTGGCTGACGTGAAGCCTCATTCTCTGCTATGACATGCAGACTAATTCTCTGCTGACATGAAGACAGATTCTCTGTTACGGGACCTCTCTCCTCTGCCTGGGTTCCGGGGCCTAAATATCTGAGAATGGACTGTTCCAGTGGTGGGTGACGGGAAGCCAGATTCTCTGCTATGGGACCTCTCTCCAATAGATTTTGGTTCATTTTTATTTATTTAATTTTTATTTTTATTCATTTCCCTATCCACATTTGTTTGCAGGGGATTTACCTACATGTTGCTGCCTTTTGCAGCCCTCTAGCCCTTTCCTGGGCTGTTTTACAGCCTTTTTAGTGCCGAAAAGTTCGGGTCCCCATTGACTTCAATGGGGTTCGGGTTCGGGACGAAGTTCGGATCGGGTTCGGATCCCGAACCCGAACATTTTCGGGAAGTTCGGCCGAACTTCTCGAACCCGAACATCCAGGTGTTCGCTCAACTCTACTCAAATGTAAATAAAAGCTGAGACATGTTTTTCCCCCCACAATAATGCCTCTTGTACATCGTCTTATTATCTTTTGGGAGACACCTATGTTATTTCCTGTCAAAAAAATTACTTTCTGGTTGAATAAAAGTAACTTTAAGTCAAAATTTACCAGGGGTATGAATAGTTATGGGCAGCACTGTATATGCATTGTCTAAGGGATACTCTTTTTCATTATGGAGAGCCCATGGTACGCCAAGTACACATGTGCAGTATTGTAGGCCAAGCAATGCCCCTGTGGGTTTCTGGGAAAGAAATTTAAATTAGCTATCCTAAACCTGCCAGAAGATGTAAGGCATGATAATTTACATATATTTTACCCAGAAATCAAGAGGAGTGTTGTGTAGCCCAATAGTTGTCACACGTATCAACTGGTCTCCATAATAGAAATAGTACCCACACAGAGGTTACACTAAAGCCTTGCAAATAGAAATGTTAATCTTCTCTGCAGTTTTTTTTTCGGATTTAGTCCTGAAAGAACTAATCTCTGCCAATTTGCTGTATTAAAATAATGCAGTGCTCATATTGCTGCTGCGTTCTTATTAGTACAATACTGCACAAATATGCTCAGTGTACCGGGCGCATTTCCTGGCCTTCTCTCTCTCTAGAAACAAATTACAAAACCTTTTGGTTCAATTGAATATACACATTTTGAGAAGATGAGAAGTGATTTTTCAGACTGAATCCTGGACAAGTAGAACCAGTTTATTCATCCTTAGTCATATATACATTCACCTAAAGAATTATTAGGAACACCATACTAATACAGTGTTGGACCCCCTTTTGCCTTCAGAACAGCCTTAATTCTACGTGGCATTGATTCAACAAGGTGCTGATAGCATTGTTTTGAAATGTTGGCCCATATTGATAGGATAGCATCTTGCAGTTGATGGAGATTTGAGGGATGCACATCCAGGGCACGAAGCTCCCATTCCACCACATCCCAAAGATGCTCTATTGGGTTGAGATCTGATGACTCATTGTCATGTTCAAGAAACCAATTTGAAATGATTCGAGCTTTGTGACATGGTGCATTATCCTGCTGGAAGTAGCCTTCAGAGGTTGGGTACATGGTGGTCATGAAGGGATGGACATGGTCAGAAACAATGCTCAGGTAGCCCGTGGCATTTAAACGATGGCCAATTGGCACTAAGGGGCCTAAAGTGTGCCCAGAAAACATCCCCCACACCATTACACCACCAGCCTCCACAGTGGTAACAAGGCATGATGGATACACGTTCTCATTCTGTTTACGCCAAATTCGGACTCTACCATTTGAATGTCTCAACAGAAATCGAGACTCATCAGACCAGGCAACATTTTTCCAGTCTTCAACAGTCCAATTTTTGTGAGCTTGTGCAAATTGTAGCCTCTTTTTCCTCATTGTAGTGGAGATGAGTGGTACCCGGTGGGGTCTTCTGCTGTTGTAGCCCACCTTTCTTTCCCATTCTGACATTCAGTTTGGAGTTCAGGAGATTGTCTTGACCAGGACCACAACCCTACATGCATTGAAGCAACTGCCATGTGATTGGTTGACTAGATAATCGTATTAATGAGAAATAGAACAGGTGTTCCTAATAATTCTTTATGTGAGTGTGTATTATATATATATATATATATATATATATATATAACTATTGGGGTCTGACTCCCACACCCTCACTGATCAGCTGTTTAGAGCACTGCTTCCTCTTCATAATTTACCTTTGTCTGCTTTGTAGTGGCGATACAGTGCATTTATAATTACTGATCCCATTCACAACAGCTCCTCCTGCTGTCACTACTAAGGAGACAATATGCAGGTAAACTTTGAAGAGGAAGCAGCACTTGCATGAGGGCCACAGCACCTTCAAACAGCTGATCAGAGAGGGTGCCAGGAGTCAGACAGATAAAAGAGGACTGGATCCAGCAAGTAAAAATCTAAATCTTTACTCCATATCAAATCCTGAGAATAGGTCATCGATATTAAACCACTGCACAACCCCTTTAATCATTTCCTCTGCTGAATATAACATAGTCCTTCAAACAAAGCACCAGAGATTCCACTAATAAATAGCGCTGTGTGAGGAAATTATACCCCCAACTCCCAATTTCCTTCTTCTTCACTGTCTAGAAGGAAAGACATACTATATACTTCTATGAATTTAGAAATAGTGATGAATGAATGAAAGGCACCTTCAGCCCTGAGAGGAGGGGAAGGGAGCAGGAAAGCTACTGAATATGTTGTCCATGTTGAATGTTGTAAGAGGTGGACCAGAATTTCGGCCACAGGACAAACAGTGTGGTGCGTGACTAGAGGTAAAAATGTGCATAAAAACCTAACAGTGTTTTTCATAGGCATGTATATTGCAATACGGCTTCATTTGAAATTGATTACATACCGTAGTAATACTTTTCATGAAGATGCCAATTTAAAGAGGTTTAATCTTATTACTGAGTATCCAGCTCACTTTATTCAGGTTTGGACATTATTATGGATTCATAGTGTCTAAAAGACAGATAGGACTATCCCAGGATTGAGAATGAAGGGGTGTATTACGGTTGGGTTATTTATAGTAAATTTAGTTGCACAGCTAAAAACCAAATTTAAATGCCAATTGAGTATTGTGGTTAAGTAGAAAATGTGTGCCTGTGGACCTTTTCTATCTAGAACATGTTTTAGAAATAATTGGCTTCTGTAAGTTTTGGATTAGCTGCAGAGGAGATTTCAATCTGTTTTGATCAATCCAATGCCAGTATGTCAAACAGAGCATTGTATCTCCAGAGATGGGACTACCACCTCTTCATAAAAATGGTTATTAGATTTGTTCAAGCAGACTTCCTTTAGGAAAAACGCTAAACACATAATACTAGTGAATGGCAATACATGGGGCAATTAATGGGCACTTATTTTTATTCATAATGAAATTAGGCGCAATGTAACAGTGTCTGTTGTAGTAACTGAGTTTCATAGCATGGTTCACAAATATGACTGCAGATGGCTCTGATGAAAATGCTGGTGTCTGGATTCAATAAATTCCAACTTAAATACTTTAACGAAGTTGATGAACAGTTAAAAGTAGAATCGGATCTGCTTTACTTGAAATAATTGCTGCATACACCTATGGGTGCTTTATTATGGTATGTATACTGCATTAAGGCATAATTTTTGAACACTTGGTCCCAATAAACTTCTGTTTTGTTTTGTTTTTTACCATAACAACATGTGTGTTTAAGCATCATCTGCCCCCGACAATTTTTGGGAGCATAACACATGTGATGGTGCATTGTGTTTTTAAATACACAATGGTTTAACACCATTAACTATGTGTTTACTCATAGCTCTTTGGCATGATTTGCTGTTGCTGTCATTGCATTCAAGAGCTTAAAAGGAGGGGCGGTGAAAAAGAGCGAAAATTCATAAAAAATTTATAATGAAAAGATACAAAAATCTAAATTTTTGGGCTAATTGGATTTTGTTACTGTAAAATTTATTTGGACACAAATAGATTTTTTTTTTAGAAAATCAACGAATCAGACACTAAATGAATTTCCAGAAGTTCACTCATCTCTATTACACAGTCGAGTCAAATTATTATAAACACCAGCTATAGTCCAGAGTAACCTCTGTGTGTAGCACAGACAGAAGCTGGAAGTGCTGGAAATGACTCAGTAAGGTCCTGGTAGGTTGTCACAGGTATCTGGAGACATGCTGACTGCAGTGCATCCCACAGCTGCTGGAGGGTAAGTGGGGGAGGATCCATAGAGCGAACACTACTATCGAGGTGGTCCCACAGATGCTCAATTGGATTCAAGTCTGGGGAATTATGGTACAAGGGTAGTACTTAGAAGTTTCAGTCAAGCTCTTCTAACCAATGTTGGACATTTCAACATCGTTTATTCGCAATGGTTCCATTTGTCTACTCACAATACACTTTCATCACACAGCATGCAAACAGTTCACAAACTACAATTTCAGAAATACCGCCACCCAAGACCATAAGGCTGATCACATACATTCCCCTTCAGATGACGGTAACAGCGTTTCCTGGCTGAGATCGGGGAACCTGTTACATTGCTCTAATAGACCAAAGCCTCATCTATTAGGTACAGTTCACACCCTGCAAACCGATGCGGCTTTCCCAGCCAATGTCCTACAGCCTCCTGGCTGTACAGAGCACAGTACACCCACTTTCTCAATTCCGCTTGTGAGGGATAAAGGCTCAGTAGTCTGCCTGACTATGGCCCTGCGACCCTCCCAGGCATTGCTGCGTCGCTCAGCCTCCATGCCTCTATCCACAGGTAACACACTCCCCCTTTACTGAAACCCTGGGAGGTGCTTTATGTGTCACGGATGATGTTTCAGAAAGCTGGAACTTATAAATAAACATCCGACTGGCTTGATCCCAAACTAAGGAGCATATGGGTGAGTCCTATAAAACTCCTAGAGCTCTCCCTGACTGCTATGCCCATGCAAAGGTCTTTATGGTAGACGATTGCATGCCCACGTACCTAATACTATGTGACCCCTGAAAACCCTATAATAGTGATGGGACACGACCACCGGCTATCACGGCTGAGGATGGGGGAAACCCTCAGCCGTGCGATGCCAGGTGTTGTAGTGGCTACTCGGCCATGAGCACAGGATAGGGAGCAGGTCACCTCCTCAACGCATCCCTAACCTGACCCTAACTCCTAACCTGCATGGGCCGACCTTTAAGGTAGGAGGACCCATGCGCAGGAACCTCGGAGCCCTATCTTACCCTCCGCAGATCCCTGCGCTAGGAGCTGGGTAGACGACCTACTCCTCCTTGGCACGGAGAAGCAGGAGTCTCAATGGCCAAGCTGTTGGGAAAAGGGGAACTCTAACAGACTAATGGAAATGGCAGGCGAACTAAGTAGTTCTACCAACCTGCCACAGCCTTGCTGACTGGATCCCTCAAGAGACAGGAATCCAGAACCATTAGCTGCACTAAAACATAAAAAGCTCCCAACAGAAGAACATACAACCTCACCAACATAAAGACATCAACAAGAACAATAATTTTTATGACCACAGGGGTGGCTCTCACAGGCAGGTCAAATACACAGGAGGCTGCTCCAGCTAGCAGGGCTGAAGCAACCTACTGAACCATGCAAGACACTCAGGCTTTATAGGCCAAGAAGCCACACCCACAGTCAGACACACCCAGTGACATCACACACACTGGGAAGGGAGTTAACCCTTCCAGCACCACAGAAGGGAAAGTCACAGACAGGGGAAGTGTCCAACAGATCACACTGTGGCTGTTGCCGCTGGCAACGACATGGGTGGCAGCCGTCCAGAAAGACAGCCCGAAGGCCAGGATACTGCCACCACATGTACAACATACCAGACGCTGCCACGGGCAGCCACAGTTAAAGGAAGATGCACGTGCGCACCAATCAACAACAAGTGCACACCAGACATACAAACAAAGTGCATCCACACACGCACACAACTCCCCGGGAACCGCACACATAACTGTTGTCCGCGGCAACCGCACTGAGGCCAACTACATTATGCCTCAGCTGCGGTTGACACAACAACCACAACCGCGGGCAACTGTATGCGGCTCCCAAGGAGTCACGAACATAACCGTGGCCGTGACACCGGCTCCCTGCACTTAATACAGACGGAAAAACAAAAACAAAAAAGACCCCGGATGTCCAAAGGGGGAGAGAAGGACAGTGTCCACCCAATATAACCACAAAGGGCACCCGTAGGGAATAACTCGGTACAAGCTCCCGAGTACAATAGCGAAAAAAGAGAGAAATGGAGCTCAAAGTACCAAAGAATAAATAAATATTTTATTTAATTGTATCAAGACATGATTAAAAATACATACAAGTGATGCCATAGACAAGATGGATGGGAGCAGGGGAAGGAAAGAAAATGGCGCCACCCTGGGAAAACACATAGGTCAAAAATACGTAATATATAGAGGTCATAGGATAATACTAGGTACAATGACCAACCTATGAATCAAGTACATACAAAAATATAAAGTGAGTCAAAGGTCAGCTGAAAACCAATCACGGCAAAGAAACATGGTATGTTGAGCAAAAAGCTGAGAAGGTAAAGAATGGAGGGTAAACAACAGACCAAAATAAATGAATAAAGACCAGGTGCAATGAAGCACCAAAGTCAAGAGACCGTGAAGGTATGAACTGTGACCAAAGCTCACCTATAGTAGACCGTGTGTAGAACAACCCAGGGTGGCGCTACCCCAACACGCATTTCGGCGTGCCTTCGTCAGGGATCGGCTTCCGTGTTTTGCGGATCCGCAATTTGCGGACTGCAAAAAACAGAACGGTCGTCTGCATGAGGCCTAAATAAATAAAAATCTGGAAAGTGTGGAAAGCATTTGTATTCAGTCCCCTGTATTCTGATACCCCTAAATTAAATCTAGTGTGACCAATTGTCTTCAGAAGTCACCTAATTAGTAAATAGAGTCTCTGTCAGGAACAAAGTTGTTGAGAAGTGTGAAGCAGGGTTAGGTCATAAAAAAAAATATCTCAAGCTCTGAACATTTCACGGAGCACTGTTCGGAGTATGGCACAGCTGCAAATCTGCCAAGATATAGCAGTCCACCTAAACTGACAGCCCAGGCAAGGAGAGGACTATTTAGAGAAGTAGCCAAGAGGTCCAGGGTCACTCTGAAGGTGTTGTGTGTGTTAGTAATGTCATTGTACTGTACAGCTGAGACTTGTAGTCCCACACATACAACATGAGTATCCTAGCAGTCAACTGAAAACAGGGCAGCAATTTTAGGCATACGACCATATGGATTTTTCAGTATTTTGCGGTCTGCAAAAAACGGATCTGCAAAAAGTACGGATGACATCCGTGTGCATTCCGTTTTTTGTGGAACAGAATATCTAGCCCCTAAGAGCTCGTTCACACAAACTTTTTAGCGTTCCGTATACGGAACTATTCATTTCAATGGTTCCGCAAAAAAAAACGGAATGTACTTCGTATGCATTCCGTTTCCATTTTTTAGTTGCAAAATAGATCATGTCCTATTATTGCCCACAAATCACGTTCTGTGGCTCCATTCAAGTCAATGGGTAAGCAAAAAAAAAAAAAAACACATACGGAAATGCATCCGTATGTCTTCCGTATCCGTTCAGTTTTTGCAGAACCATCTATTGAAAATGTTATGCCCAGCCCAATTTTTCCTATGTAATTGCTGTATACTGTATATGCCATATGGAAAAACGGAACGGAAACGGAAACACAACGGAAACAAAAAACAGAACAACGGATCCGTGAAAAACGTACCGCAAAATACTGAAAAAGCTATATAGTCGTGTGAAAGAGGCCTAATAGAACAGTACTATCCTTGTCCGTTATACAATATATATTGAAACGGAACGGAAAAACAGAAACGGAATGCATACGGAGTACATTCCTTTTTTTGGGGGGACACATTGAAATGAATGGTTCCGTATACGGACCATATATGGAGCGCAAAAAACGGAACATAAACGGAAAAAAATATGTTTGTGTGCATGAGGCCTTATTCACTCCCTTTGCAGACAAGGGTGAGTGGAAATGCAGTCTTTGTTGAAAATCACAAATATTCATGAGGAAAACCTCAGAGATTGTTGCTATGCGCCCCCACTACATGTCAACAAAGGGCCAGAACAGAACTAGGTAAATAAGGAACAATCTTTTTTTGCCTAAATCTTGCTTAGTCTATGTATACATTGTTTACCATCAGCTTTGCAGTGCTTTATTTTTATTTTTTACATAACTCAGACAACCCCTTTAAAAGACTTTGGCTGTATGTTTGGGTTCATTATCCTGCTGCAGAATAAATTTGGAGCAAATCTGATGCCTCGCTGATGGTACTGCAGTATGATGTATAAGTCTCTACCTGTATTTCTCGGCATTGAGGACACCTTTAATCCTTCCTGACTAAATCCCAAACTACATTTACAGAAATGCAGTCCCAAACATGCAAGTAACCTCCAACTTGCTTCAATGTTGCCTGCACACACTCATTGCCATACCGCTCTCTAGCCCTTCAGTAAACAAACTGCCTTCTGTTACAGTCAAATATCTTTAATTTTGGCTAATTAGTCCAGAGCACCCTTTGCCATTTTCTGCAACCCTTTTTCTTAAGATTTTTGCACAGTTGAGTAGCTTTTCCTTGTTTAGTCCACAATTCCTCCATGACAACCACTTCTAGCCAGACTAGAAGGGTGTACCTGGGTCCTACTGGTTTCTCTGTATGAAAACATTCTTACGTTGCTGTATTTTCCTCACCTGCAAAAAAAAATTGTACAGTAGTATAACTTTTTGTGGTATTTTAAGGTGTGTAAAAACTGAGTAATCTAGAAAGGGGGTTGTCCAGCTTTTACTAAGTGATGGCCTTAACTCAGGATAGGCCATCACTAGCTGATCGATGAGGGTCTGACACACCACACCCCCACAATCAACTCTTTTGGTGTAGCTCCATCATTGGATGGCAGCTTTGGAACTACATAGCACCATCAACTGTGTAGTTGACAAAGTTTTTCACTACAATGTTGTTCCCATTTACTTCAGTGGGAGCAGCGCTGTAGAAAGGAGATCCATTCACTACAGAGTAGATGATGCTATAAAGTTCTGGAGCTGATTTCTGGCAAAGGGGCTATACAGCTAATTGGCAGGGTTGCAGGGTTGCAGGATTTTGGATCCCCACCAATCAGCAAGTGATGGCCTTTACTGAGGAAAGGCTATCTCTTAGTAAACAGAGGAACAAAGGCAGATAAACTATTTGAATGTTAAGTTCCTTATAACAATTTCATATTTTGAATATATTGTTATAATAACAGTGATAAATCTTCTAAATTAATTTCTTGGTGGAAAAAAGTATGCCTGGAAGATATACACAGATTAATTTGTTTATGGTTATTATGGTAATTGTCTGAGTATTATATGAAAGACATATCTACATTTATTAGAGGCTAAATCCTGGTATTTCTAGTCTAGGAAAATAATCTGTGTACAGAGGGGACATATTTACATAGTATAACGATTATGTCCTTTCATTGAATCATAAGTATTGCTGCATTTGCGGAACAAAATAAAATAATTTGCATTCTGGGAAATTGTTCTCAGGGTAGGTAATAATAGTGACATTACAATTTAGTTTTTCAAGCTGAATGCATCCTTTCTATTTACTGTAAAAATAGTGAAACCTCAGTTAACCCACATGCCTAAAAAAGATCCAAATGTTCAATGTATAGGCAATGTGGCTATTTGCTATTACTTTCACCTTAGCCATGCTGCTGGAATCTACTGGACTACACCTCCACTATTATTATTAGAAAATATACGCACTTCACTGGTGCACTTATTTGTGGCAAAAGCATTTAGTGGCCTATTTCAGTACAGAAAGAAAAATATATACGCACTTCACTGGTGCAGTTATTTGTGGTGATGGGGTTTAGTGGCCTATTTCAGTACAGAAAGAAAAATATATATGCACTTCACTGGTGCACTTACAGTTGCAAGAAAAAGTATGTGAACCCTTTGGAATGATATGGATTTCTGCACAAATTGGTCAAAATGTAATCTGATCTTCATCTAAGTCACAACAATAGACAATCACAGTCTGCTTAAACTAATAACACACAAATAATTAAATGTTACCATGTTTTTATTGAACACACCATGTAAACATTCACAGTGCAGGTGGAAAAAGTATGTGAACCCTTGAATTTAATAACTGGTTGAACCTCCTTTGGCAGCAATAACTTCAACCAAACGTTTCCTGTAGTTGCAGATCAGACGTGCACAACGGTCAGGAGTAATTCTTGACCATTCCTCTTTACAGAACTGTTTCAGTTCAGCAATATTCTTGGGAAGTCTGGTGTGAATCGCTTTCTTGAGGTCATGTCACAGCATCTCAATGGGGTTGAGGTCAGGACTCTGACTGGGCCACTCCAGAAGGTGTATTTTCCTCTGTTTAAGCCCTTCTGTTGTTGATTTACTTCTCTGCTTTAGGTCGTTGTCCTGTTGCAACACCCATCTTCTGTTGAGCTTCAGCTGGTGGACAGATGGCCTTAAGTTCTTCTACAAAATTGTCTTGATAAACTTGGGAATTCATTTTTCCTTCGATGATAGCAATCAGTCCAGGCTCTGACTCAGCAAAGCAGCCCCAAACCATGATGCCTCCACCACTATACTTCACAGTTTGGATGAGGTTTGATGTTGGTGTGCTGTGCCTCTTTTTCTCCACACATAGTGTTGTGTGTTTCTTCCAAATAACTCAACTTTGGTTTCATCTGTCCACAAAATATTTTGCCAGTACTGCTGTGGAACATCCAAGTGCTCTTGTGCAGACTGTAAACGTGCAGCAATGTTTTTTTGGACAGCAGTGGCTTCCTCTGTGGTATCCTCCTATGAAATCCATTCTTGTTTAGTGTTTTACGTATCGTAAATTCGTTAACAGGGATGTTAGCATATGCCAGAGAATTTTGTAAGTCTTTAGCTGACACTCTAGGATTCTTCTTCACCTCATTGAGCAGTCTGTGCTGTGCTTTTGCAGTCATCTTTACAGGACGGCCACTCCTATGGAGAGTAGCAGCAGTGCTGAACTTTCTCCATTTATAGACCATTTGTCTTACCGTGGACTGATGAACAGCAAGGCTTTTGGAGATACTTTTATAACCCTTGCCAGCTTTATGCAAGTCAACAATTCTTAATCGTAGGTCTTCTGAGAGCTCTTTTGTGCGAGGTATCATTCACATCAGGCAATGCTTCTTGTGAAAAGCAAACCCAGAACTGGTGTGTGTTTTTTAAAGGCAGCTGTAACCAACACCTCCAATCTCATCTCATTGACTGGACTCCAGTTGGAGTTGTCATTAGTCTAGGGGTTCACATACTTTTTCCACCTGCACTGTGAATGTTTTCATGGTGTGTTCAATAAAAACATGGTAAAATGTAATTCTTTGTGTGTTATTAGTTTAGACTGTGATTGTCTCTTGTTGTGACTTAGATGAAGATCAGATCACATTTTATGACAAATTTGTGCAGAAATCCATATCATTCCAGAGGGTTCACAGACTAGTGGCCTATTTCAGTACAGAAAGAAAAATATATACGCACTTCACTGGTGCACTTATTTGTGGCAAAAGCGTTCAGTGTCCTATTTCATAAAAAAAAAAATATATACGTACTTCACTGGTGCACTTATTTGTGGCATAAGTTCTCCTGCAAAATGTCTTGATAAACTTGGGAATTCATTTTTCCTTCGATGATAGCAATACGTCCAGGCCCTGATGCAGCAAAGCAGCCCCAAACCATGATGCCCCCACCACCATACTTCACAGTTGGGATGAGGTTTTGATGTTGGTGTGCTGTGCCTCTTTTTCTCCAGACATAGTGTTGTGTGTTTCTTCCAAACAACTCAACTTTGGTTTCATCTGTCCACAGAATATTTTGCCAATACTGCTGTGGAAGATCAAGGTGCTCTTGTGCAAACTGTAAACGTGCAGCAATGTTTTTTTTGGACAGCAGTGGCTTCCTCTGTGGTATCCTCCCATGAAATCTATTCTTGTTTAGTGTGTTATTAACTATCGTAGATTCGCTAACAGGGATGTTAGCATATGCCAGAGACTTTTGTAAGTCTTTAGCTGACACTCTAGGATTCTTCTTCACCTCATTGAGCAGTCTGCGCTTTGCTCTTGCAGTCATCTTTACAGAACGGCCACTCCTAGGGAGAGTAGCAGCAGTGCTGAACTTTCTCCTTTTATAGACAATTTGTCTTACAGTGGACTGATGAACAGCAAGGCTTTTTTAGATACTTTTATAACCCTTTCCAGCTTTATGCAAATCAACAATTCTTAATCGTAGGTCTTCTGAGAACTCTTTTTTGCCTAGGCATCATTCACATCAGGCAATGCTTCCTGTGAAAAGCAAACCCAGAACTGGTGTGTGTTTTTTTTATAGGGCAGGGCAGCTGTAACCAACAACTACAATCTCATCTCATTGATTGGACTCCAGTTGGCTGACACCTCACTCCAATTAGCTCTTGGAGATGTCATTAGTCTAGGGGTTCGCATACTTTTTCCACCTGCACTGTAAATGTTTACATGGTGTGTTCAATAAAAACATGGTAACATTTAATTCTTTGTGTGTTATTAGTTTAAACAGACTGATTGTCTATTGTTGTGACTTAGATAAAGATCTGATCACATTTTATGACCAATTTGTGCAGAAATCCATATCATTCCAAAGGGTTCACATACTTTTTATTGCAACTATATGTCTTGATAGCATTTACTGGCCTATTTCAGTAAAGAAAGAAAAAATACACTCACCTAAAGAATTATTAGGAACACCTGTTCTATTTCTCATTAATATGATTATCTAGTCAACCAATCACATGGCAGTTGCTTCAATGCATGTAGGGTTGTGGTCCTGGTCAAGACAATCTCCTGAACTCCAAACTGAATGTCAGAATGGGAAAGAAAGGTGGGCTACAACAGCAGAAGACCCTACCGGGTACAACTCATCTCCACTACAAATAGGAAAAAGAGGCTACAATTTGCACAAGCTCACCAAAATTGGACTGTTGAAAACTGGAAAAATGTTGCCTGGTCTGATGAATCTCGATTTCTGTTGAGACATTCAAATGGTAGAGTCTGAATTTGGCGTAAATAGAATGAGAACATGTATCCATCATGCCTTGTTACCACTGTGCAGGCTGGTGGTGGTGTAATGGTGTGGGGGTTGTTTTCTGGGCACACTTTAGGCCCCTTAGTGCCAATTGGCCATCGTTTAAATGCCAGGGGCTACTTGAGCATTGTTTCTGACCATGTCCATCTCTTCATGACCACCATGTACCCATCCTCTGATGGCTGCTTCCAGCAGGATAATACACCATGTCACAAAGCTCGAATCATTTCAAATTGGTTTCTTGAACATGACAATGAGTTCATTGTACTAAAATGGTACCCACAGTCACCAGATCTCAATCCAATAGAGCATCTTTGGGATGTGGTGGAACGGGAGCTTCGTTCCCTGCATGTGCATCCCTCAAATCTCTATCAACTGCAAGATGCTATCCTATTAATATGGGCCAACATTTCTAAAGAATGCTATCAGCACCTTGTTGAATCAATGCCACGTAGAATTAAGGCAGTTCTGAAGGCAAAAGGGGATCCAACACTGTATTAGTATGGTGTTCCTAATAATTCTTTAGGTGAGTGTATATACACACTTCACTGGTGCATTTATTTCTGCTGAAAGAGTTTACTGGCCTATTTCAGTACAAAAGAAAAACATATTCTCTGTTTACGTCGGCGGTTATATGTGTTGAAAGTGTACAAAAGAAAAAAAAAGCACTTTACTGGTGCACTTATTCGTGGCAAAAGCGTTTAGTGGCCTATTTCAGTACAGAAAGAAAAATATATACGCACTTTACTGGTGCACTTATTTGTGGCAAAAGTGTTCAGTAGCCTATTTCATTATACAAAGAAAAAAATATACGCACTTCACTGTTGCAGTTATTTGTGGCAAAAGGGTTTAGTGGCCTATTTCAGTACAGAAAGAAATATATATACTCGCTTCACTGGGGCACTTATTTGTGGCAAAATCATTCAGTGGCCTATTTCATTATAGAAAGAAAAATTATATGCACTTCACTGGTGCACTTATTTGTGGCAAAGGGGTTTAGTGGCCTATTTCACTACAGAAAGAAAAATATATACACACTTTACTGGTGCACTTATTTGTGGCAAAAGCGTTCAGTGGCCTATTTCATATAGAAATAAATAAATATACGCACTTCACTGGTGCAGTTATTTGTGGCAAATGGCTTTAGTGAAAAATCACAATGTCCTAAATGGGAGGAAATGCTCAAAAACCCCAAACACTGTCGCGTGTTTATAACCTGGGGAGCAGATCCTTCAAATGTGATCCGTTGCTAGCGTCAGTCCCCAGCAAAAAATGCATACAATGGAGGATGTCAGCAGCAGACCACATGCACCACAAAGGCTTCCTACACAAGATGGAGTAGTGTGTGGATGAAATTATACAAATACATAAATTACTGCAAAAGGTGCACCACAATGATATGCAACTGACAATACTGGCTAATCCCTCAGGCTGATGTTAAAAAATTGAAACTTTAGCCAATGTAACATAGTAACATAGTACATAAGGCCGAAAAAATACATTTGTCCATCCAGTTTGGCCTGTCATCCTGCAAGTTGATCCAGAGGAAGGCAAAAAACAAACAAACTGTGAGGTAGAAGCCAATTTTCCTCACTTTAGGGGAATAAAAAATTCCTTCCCGACTCCAGTCAGGCAATCAGAATAACTCCCTGGATCAAGGACCCCTCTCTAGTAGCTATAGCCTGTAATTTTATTACGCTCCAGAAATACATCCAGGCCCCTCTTGAATTCCTTTATTGTACTCACCATCACCACCTCCTCAGGCAGAGAGTTCCATAGTCTCACTGCTCTTACCGTAAAGAATCCTCTTCTATGTTTGTGTACAAACCTTCTTTCCTCCAGACGCAGAGGATGTCCCTTTGTCACAGTCACAGTCCTGGGAATAAAAAGATGATGAGATAGATCTCTGTACTGACTGCTGATATATTTATACATATTAATTAGATCTCCCCTCAGTCATCTTTATTCTAAAGTGAATAACCCTAATTTTGATAATCTTTTAGGGTACTGTAGTTGCCCCATTCCAGTTATTACTTTAGTTGCCCTCCTCTGGACCCTCTCCAGCTCTGCTATGTCTGCCTTGTTTACAGGAGCCCAGAACTGTACACAGTACTCCATGTGTGGTCTGACTAGCGATTTGTAAAGTGGTAGGACTATGTTTTTATCACGGGCATCTAAGCCCCTTTTGATGCAACCAATGTATTTCAGTCTTGCAGCCTTATCCCTTCTCCTACTGCATGAGTGATCTCACTATGGAGGTATATTGGAGCTTGGTTGTGAGTTGGATCTTATCACCTTTTAGGCCATGTTCACACACCATAGGTAGTCTAGTGGTAGGACCCATGCCACACTGAGATACCTTGACGGTGGTGCAAAAGGGCTCCGTTGTGTTCCTGATTGGAATACATTGGCTAAAGTCTCAGTTTTCAACATCAGCCTGAGGGATTAGCCAGTATTGTCAGTTGCAAATCATTGGGTTGCACCTTTTGCAGTGATTTATGCAAAAGGATTTAGTGGCCTATTTCAGTACAGAAAGAAAAATATATACGCACTTCACTGGGGCATTTATTTCTACTGAAAGTGTTTACTGGCCTATTTCAGTACATAAAGAAAAATATATTCTCAGTTCACTTTGGCGGTCATATGTGTTGAAAGCATGGCTGGGAGTCAGCAGGGTGGCAGCAGTGGGAGGTCGGGAGCCAAATGTGCCCGGGGTAGAGCACCTGCTTTTCAGCAGCCTACCTACCTGTGAAGTAGTGATGCAGGGGTTCACGGAAGTAGCGGCGGTTAGCAGTCAGTCAGTGCGGCGGTTATATGTGTTATTTTTTATATTAGTACAAAAAGAAAAATGCATTCTTAGTTCACGGCGGCGGCAGTCATATGTCTTGAAAATATTTAGTGGCCTATTTCAGTACAAAAAGACAAATACATTCTCAGCTAACATATACGTGGTAAAATCTTTATTGAAGTATTTTGGATGAAAAATAAAATTTATTTAGCAGTCAGTGCTGCGGTTATATGAGTTCAAATCTTTATTGATGTATTTCGGTCGAAAAACAAATTTTATTCAGTGTTCAGCGCTGCAGTTAAATGCGGTAAAATCTTTATTGAAGTATTTCGGTCAAAAAAAATGTATTCAGCGGTCAGAGCTGCGGTTATATGCGGTAAAATCTTTAGTGACGTATCTTGATAAACTTTGCGACTCTTTTGGGCTCAAAGCTATCTTGACGCTTTGTCTTCTTATTGTCTGTAGCTACTAGAGGCCTGTTCATGCCAGGTAGGTTCCCCCAGAAGTATATGGATCGATGAGCAGCTGATACCGCACTTGTATCAATCTTGACAGGATTCGTCTCCAGGTGGAGAGAAATTGTTTTTTGGAATGCTTTCTCCATAGTAACCACGTCGTTGAATAAACAGAAGACTGTAGGATTCTCTCCTGTCTTAAGCAACACTTAATTTGTATTATAAATTTTATTAAATATTGAATATTAAATTGAACCAAAACTTTATTAAAATTATAAGAAAGAAAAATTAAATTTGCCAATATATTATCCCAATCTTCGAGGCAAATTCACGGACAATCAATTTGCCAAGCCTTTTGTGTCGGAGAATGTGTATTGTTAAATCATGTTTTAAGCAACACTTTATAAAGTTGAGAAATCATGCTGCTGCCACCTCCACAATCTCTCATTGTTGTGCCACTCTGTGGCCTCCTCCTGATGTTGCTGCTGCCGCCACCTTCACACTCTGTCATTGAGCCACCCTGTGGCCTCCTCCTGATGTTGCTGCCGCTGCCACCTCCAGACTCTGTCATTGTGCCACTCTGTGGCCTCCTACCGATGCTGCTGCTGCCAACTCCAGACTCTGTCATTGTGCCTCCCTGTGGCCTCCTCCTGATGTTGCTGCCGCCACCACCTCCAGACTCTGTTTTTGTTCAACTCTGTGGCCTCCTACTGATGCTGCTGCTGCCGCCGCCACCTCCAGACTCTGTCATTGTGCCACTCTGTAGCATCCTACTGATGTTGCTGCTGCCGCCACCTCCAGACTCTGTCATTCTGCCACTCGGTGGCCTCCTCTTGATGTTGGTGATGCTGCCACCTTCAGACTATGTTGTTGTGCCACTCTGTGGCCTCCTACTAATGCTGCTGCTGCCAACTCCAGTCTTTGTCATGGTGCCACTCTGTGGCCTTCTTCTGATGCTGCTACTGCCGCCACCTCCAGACTCTGTCATTGTGCCACTCGGTGGCCTCCTCATACTGCTGCTACCTCCAGACTCTGTCATTGTGCCACTTTGTGGCATCCTCATACTGCTGCCACCTCCACACTTTGTCACTGTGCCACCTTATGGCCTCCTCCTGATGCTGCTGCCACTGCCACTGCCACCTCGAGACTCTATCATTGTGCCACTTTGTGGCCTCCTACTGATGCTGCTGCCGCCACCTTCAGACGCTGTCATTGTGCCACTCTGTGGCCTCCTGCTGCTGCTGCCACCTGCAGACTTTGTCATTGTGCCACTCGGTGGCCTTCTCCTGATGCTGCTACTGCTGCTGCTGCTGCAACCTCCAGAGTCTGTCATTGTGCCACTCGATGGCCTCCTACTGATGCTGCTGCTTCCGCCACCTCCAGACTCTGTCATTGTGCCACTCTGTGGCCTCCTCATACTGCAGCCACCTCCACACTCTGTCATTGTGCCACTCGGGGGTCTCCTCATACTGCTGCCACCTCCACATTCTTTCATTGTGCCACTCAGTGGCCTCCTCATACTGCTGCCGCCACCTCCAGACTCTGTCATTGTGCCACTCAGTGGCCTCCTAATACTGCTGCCACCTCCACACTCTGTCATTGTGCCACTGGTGGCCTCCTCATACTGCTGCCTCCACATCCACACTCTGTCATTGTGCCACTTGGTGGCCTTCTCCTGATGCTGCTACTGCTGCCACCTCCAGACTCTGTCATTGTGCCACTATGTGGCCTCCTGATGCAGCCGCAACCTCCAGACCCTGTCATTGGGCCATTCTGTGGTCTCCTCATGCTGTTCCCACTCTCCTCACTTCATGACTGGGCCACTATTTAGCCTTTTGGCCTGGCTGACATCATCATATGTTTGACCCTTTTTCTGATCTGTCAGAAGGAAGAATGAGACGAGCAACGGATCCTGTCTGTGTAGCAGCTGTAAGGCCTGTATGGTCCCATCAGAATTGTCTTATGATTTGGTAGCCAAAAGCAGTAGTGGGTACAAAACACAGAAGACATGCAAATATTCCATTCACATGTCATCTCTGTTTTAGATCCAGTCCTGTTTTTTTTTGGCATTAGCAATACTGATGGATTATTGAGCAAATGCTGACCAAGTAAAGGCGTATGCTCGACAGACAGGATTAGTTTTTTGTGGGTAATTGTTCTGACGGATCAGAGGAAGGGCAAATTAATCAGTGATGTCAACACAAACTTACTGCTGACACCCTCTCCACTCTGTCGGGGGGGGGGCTCTACTTGTATAAGCGTTTAATGGAACAGGTTCTAATAACTAGTGTTGATCACGAATATTCGAATTTCGTATTTTTATCGCGAATATAGGTACTTCGAAAATTAACAAATATTTTGAATATAGTGATATATATTTGTAATTTTGAATATTGGATTTTTTTTTTAATCAGTACACATGATCCCTCCCTACTTCTAGCTTGTGGGCCAATGAGAAGGCTGCAGTATATTTGACTTTAGTAGCAGTATTGTTTGCGAATTTTCGTAATGCGAATTTCCGTAATGCGAATTTTTCAACTTACAACTATTACACAAAGAAGATTATAGCACTATATTAGCTAAATTGCTCTATATTCGATTTTTATTTGAATATTCGCTATATTGCTATAACTTTGTTTTTTTGAATATTCGTAATATTCTAAAACAATATAAAGCAATATAGCGGATATAAAAAACAAAAAGAGAGAATATAGAGCAATTTTGCCTAATTGGTGCTTACAGTAAGTCCGTAGCCTGTGGTGTACATAGAGAAGTAAGGCCCCATAGCAAGGATCAAATCACGCCCCCCACAAAGGACAAAAGGGTTTCCTCCTAAACCCCTTTCAATGACCCTTTCCACTGCTTCATTTGCTAAAAGTTGTTCATTTAGAGGGTAGAGTCCTGACCAAGTTTTCACCTCCAGTAGAAGAGGAGTTTAATCCCAATTAAGACTGGGCCCCCTCTTGCCCTGGGCCCCATAGCAGTCGCATGGTCTGCCACTATGGTACTTACGCCCCTGTCCACAGCTATGGCACACATTCCGGTATTCTGTTCTGGTAGAGGAACAGAATACCAGAATTTCCATATCTTGCCAGATCCATTGACCACAAATGTTTCTAGTATTAATGTTGGCAAACTGCCAGTAAAAAGAACGCTGTATGAAGCCTCCCAACAGGCCTCAAATGAATTTAGGGAAAGTAGGCACCCCAACTATATAATGCACTAATTCAAAACAGTCTGTGGGAAAGATGGATGGCTAAGCGTGCACAACTACCAGCCTCTTATAATTATATGGATGACTGCCTCTTATAATTACATGCATAATGATAACAATAATATTAATAATAATCATCATCATCATAATTTTGATGGCTACATTCCAAATCATGAAGTGAAGAAACACCCATAGGACCACACCCAGTATACGGTTAATGCAAATAAAAAGCATTAACCGTATACTGGAGTGCTGTCTAAATTATTTGAAATACTTACTAGTTCCGAGAGGTGGAGCAAGGAACGCACTTAGACGCGCACCCTAAACCTATCAGCCTCAGAGTGCCGTGATCAACACGTGATTTTTAGATTAAATCTTTGTAGCATGAGAAACTGAGTGAAAGACACACTGCAGGATGGACAAATGCAAGTAAATTTAGAGGCAAGGTTTTGACAATTCCCATGCAGACCTGTGTGCCTCCATGGTTATACTCTAGAGATTATCATATTGATTCTAAATGACTTAGATTTGTTATGAATTTCACAAAAAGTTACACGCAAAAGAAACCAAAGTAGAGATAAGTAGAGATAAGCGAACTTCTTGAAATTTGTTTACTGTCTGATTCATTAAATTTTCATAAAAATTCAGTTTGTGTGGGAATCGAAGTTACTCCAGTTGGCCTGAAAACTGGTATATTAACATTGTCTAGTCTCCTGGAACTTTTATGAAATTATGTTATTTTCAATTTTTTTTAAGAATTTTTGCTCTTTCTCCCCCACTTACCCTTTTAAGAACTTGAGCACAATGACAGCAATAGTAAATAATGTCAAAGTGACACTAAAATATATAGCTATGGGTAAACATGGTTGATGGTGTTAACATGGTTGATGTGTTTAAAATTAAACTACACAATTGCACGTGTACCATATTTGTTCATATTAGAAAGCTTCCCAAAAGGGAAGATGGTGTTTAAACACACTGTTTTTACAGAAAAACTGTGGTTTGTTGGGACCAAATGTCCCAAAATTATTCCAGGGGAAGAATGTCTGCCTGTATTTATACACACACATGCACATGTTAGTGTCAGAAGAAATAGTGGCTTGTGCAGTGTCCCACTCTGTGTGAAAAGGGGACACTTTAAACTTTTGCATATGTATGGAATGTATTTATAATTCCCTTTAAAAGGCTGGCAGTGTCATTGCATTTATTCACCCCTAGGTGGTGCAGGCACCACTTATATATATATAGCTTGGGGTTTGCTAATACGAGGAAGTTGAAGGAAGTTGTTGGTTGTTTAGAGGAGAACAGAGGAGAAGTTAGGAAGTTAATGGAGGAGCAGAACAGGCCTAGTCCACAATGTAGCTGCCATTTTAGCCCCTTGGCTCTGGCCAGGCTAAGGGAGTATAGAGAATAGTATTACAGCACAGCACAGACCAGTGAGGCTACGTCTGGATATACAGAAAGTCTAGTGGAGGTTAGAGCTCAACTAGCCAATGGACTTCACAAGCAACAGTGACCGGGAGGAACCTAAAAGTACCTGGACACAGCCGGATGATTAATGCGCAAAATGATCCTTTACCAAATGCCTCTATGGACAAAGTGGACCATAATTCTT